>NC_059108.1:143797726-144097726 GCF_020740685.1 Jaculus jaculus | reverse complement strand
GATCGCTATGAAGTTCAAGACCGCTCTGAGACTACATAGTGAATTTCAGGTCAGCCTGGGCTAGAGTGAGACCCTACCTTGAAAAACAAAACAAAACAAAAAAAGAGCTGGTGGTGGCACACTCTTATAATTCACAGCACTTGGGAAGTGGAGGCAGGAGGATCAAAAATTCAAGGTTTGCAGGCTCAGTGGTTAAGACACTTGCCTGCAAGGCCTAATGACAGTGATTTGACTCCCCAATATACACAGAAAACCAGGTGCATAAAATTACACCTGCTTCTGGAGTTCATTTGCAGAGCTGGATCCAGGTTTGATTCCCCAGGACCCACATAAGCCAGATGCACAAGGTGGTACATGCATCTGGAGTTCATTGGCAATGTCTGGAGAGCCATTCTCTCTCCCTTCCTCCTTCCCGCTCTCTCTCTCTCTCTCTGCCTCTTTCCTTCTCTCACTCTCAAATAAATAATTTTTTAAAAAAGGAAAAGTATAGGAAAAAAGTTTTTATCATTCTAATGCTGCATATATATATATATATATATATATATATATATATATATATATATATATATTTGTTTTGTTTTGTTTTGTTTTTTGTTTTCCAAGGTAGGGTCTCACTCTAGCTCAGGCTGACCTGTAATTCACTACGTAGTCTCAGGGTGGCCTTGAACTCATGGTGATCCTCCTACCTCTGCCTCCCAAGTGCTGGGATTAAAGTCATGCACTACCACGCCCAGCATTTATACTCCTATATTCTTGACAGAATTTTATAGAACCTAATGCACCTTCCAGAGCTGACTGAAAGGCACAGAAGGAAGCCAGACACCTGAGTAGTTTTGATTTGACACATGTTTTAGGTCATTGAGTGGGTAAGCATATCTTATTGTTCATGTTTACGGGCTTCAGGACACTTACCTTCCCTGGCTTTCCTTTCAAAATCTTCAACTTTCAAAACACCCCCCTTTTCATAATCTGAAATTAAACAAAAAAAAGTAGCTATTATCCATAAGCCTTTAAGGAAACAAGGGAATTTATTCTACTAATATCTATAATAAAAACCGGAAAGCCAGATGTGGTGGCATACACCTTTAATCCCAGCACTTGGGAGGCAGAGGTAGGAGGATCACCATGAATTTGAGACCACCCTGAGACTACATAGTGAATTCCAGGTCAGCCTGAGCTAGAGTGAGACCCTACCTCAGAAAACCAAAAACAAAAAATCCTGAAAATATACAAATCTCTAACATTAGAGACTGTGATACACAAACATTGCATATCCATACAAGTTCATGCTGCTTCATTTATTTACACTTAGGCTGTAGAGACAGCCCAGCAGTTAAGGCAGTTGCCTGCAAAGCTTAATGACCAGGGTTCAAATCCCCAGTACCCAAGTAAAGCCAGATGTACAAAGTGGCACATACATCTGGAGTTTTTTTTGCAGTGGCTAGAGGTACTGGTGTGCCCATTCTCTCTCTCTGATTACAAAATAAATAAATACAATATTTGCATTTAATACATGTTACCTATTTTGTGTTACATATTTGGCCACCATAATAAAAAAGTAGGTTCAGAGGCTGGAGAAATGGCTTAGCAGTTAAGGCACTTGCCTGCAAAGCCTACGGACCCAAGTTCTGTTCTCCAGTACCCATGTAAAAGCCAGATGCACAGATGGTGTATGCTTCTGGAGTTCATTTGCAGGGACTGGAGGCCCTGGTGTGCCGATTTTCTCTCTATATCTACCTGTTCCTCTCTATTTCTCCCTCTCTCTCTCTCTCTCTCTCTCTCTCTCTCTCTCTCTCTCAAATAAATAAATAAATAATTTGTTTTAAAGTAGGTTCCAGAGGGAGAGATGGCTAAGTGGTTAAAAAGCCTGCCTGCAAAGCCTAACAACCAGGGTTCAAGACCCCAATACCCATGTACAGCTGGATGCACAAGGTGATACATGCTTCTGGAGTTCATTTGCAATGGCTAGAAGCCCTGGCATACCCATTCTCTTGCTCTCGCTCTCTCGCTCTCTCTCTCTCTCTCTCTCTCTCTCTCTTTTTTGGTTTTTTTCGAGGTAGGGTCTCACTCTGGCTCAGGCTGACCTGGAATTCACTATGTAGTCTCAGGGTGGCCTCGAACACTCGGCGATCCTCCTACCTCTGCCTCCCGAGTGCTGGGATTAAAGGCGTGTGCCACCACGCCTGGCTTCTCTCTCTCTCTTAAATAAATAATTTGGTGCTGGAGAGATGGTTTAGTGGTTAAGGTGATTGACTACAAACCATAAGGACCCTGGTTTGATTCCCCAGTGCCCATGTAAAGCCAGATCCACAGGGTGCTACAAGTACTTGCAGCACCTAGAGGCCCTGGGGCACTCATTCTCTGTCTATGTGCATCTTTCTCTCTCTCAAATAAACAAATAAAAATAAAAACAATCAAGGGTTGCCCAAGTTACAGAGTGAGTTTCAGGGCCAACATGGGCAACTCAGACACCCTATATCAAAATAAAAAGTTAAAGGCTACAGGGATGACTTAGTGGTTAAGGTGTTTGCCTGCAAAGCCAAAGGACCCAGATTCAATTCCCCAGGACCCACGTTAGTGAGATGCATCTGGTATTTGTTTGCAGTGGCTGGAGGCCCTTGCAACTCTATATTCTCTCTCTCCTCCCCCCATTCTCTGTCAAACAAATAAATAATAATTTTTTACAATCTTTTATAAAACAACAAAGAAAGTTAAAGCAGGGCATGGTGGTGCACGCTTTTAATCCCAGCACTCAGGAGGCAGAGGTAGGAGGACTGCTGTGAGTTTGAGGCCACCTGAGAATACAGAGTGAATTCCAGGTCACCTGGGCTACAGTGAGACCCTACCTCAAAAAACAAAAGCAAAAACAAAAAAAAAGGGGGGCCTGGAGAGATGGTTTAGCAGTTAAGGTGTTTGCCTGAAAGACCTTGGTCCAACTCCCCAGGACCCACATAAACCAGATGCACAAGGTGGTGTATGCATCTGGAGTTTGTTTCCAGTGGCTGGAGGTGCTGGCATGCCTATTCTCTTGCTCTGTCTGCCTTTCTCTTGCTCTCATTCTCTCAAGTAAATAAATTAATAAAAAGAAAAAGTTATTTTAAAAAAGTTTAACAGGGGTTTGAGATGTAACTTGGTGTACTAGCATATGCAGAGGCTCAATCCTCAGTAACAAAAAAAAAAAAAAAAAAAAGTTCATGTAAAAACCCAGGTATGGATGGTTGTGCCTGTCTATAAAACCAGCATGTAGAGGCTGAGGGGCAGGACTGCTGCAAGTTTGAGGTCAGTCTGGACTGTGTAATGAGTTCAAGCCCAGCCTCAAATATATAGTAAAACCTAGTTTCAAGAACATAATTTATGTACAGTTGTTTACATCGTCATCTGCTCCTAAAGACCCCCTTCTATTCTAGTGGCTATGGAGAACTAGGAAATCATTCTACATAACCTCTCAAATGCTTTTCTCCTTGACTTTCCTCACAACAGCCCTATCCGTTCTCCTTCCTGGCCTCACACCAGACATGAACTCACCAATCAAGTGTGTGTCAACAGCTCGATCATAGTAGTAAGAGAAAGCATAGAAAGAGCTTCTCCGGATCTCCTCTGGCTGGTGAAGTTTTCCTTGCACCACCCCCAGCACCTCAGAGTAGCAGGGCTCAAAGCCCATTGCTCCTGTCAGGGTACAAGCACACATCTTTTGAGTCTCATGAGAGGAAAAGGGGCTCTTTCTGTGAATAACAAGATCAAGAGGAACTAAAGGTTTGCTATCAGTAAGCAAACTTACTCAACCTCACTCCTGTTTCTCCATGGCAGCTTAACCCCATGTTTCCCAGACACAGCCACAGCTGACATGCTAGTGCCTTATGGTCTGGAAGCAATTATCCATAAACTTCACTTCTTCCCTTTACTGGGAAAACAAAATTTTCCCTAGATTTTCAATGTCTATCCCTTTAATAGTATCTAAATAAATTTTCTGTTCTATCATCTCAATGTTAAAGTTCACTATAAGCTGGGTGTGTTGGTGCACGCCTTTAATCCCAGCACTCAGGAAGCAGAGGTAGGAGGATCTCTGTGAGTTCAAGACCAGTTGGAGACTACATAGTGAATTTCAGGTCAGCCTACAGTTAGACCCTACCTTGAAAAAACAACAATAACAAAAAGGCAAAAGATTTATATGATCTGAAGATATTATTGTCATTAAATAATTTGTCATGTTCATGAAATTCAACCCTCCACCCACAAATAAATAAATAAATAAATAAATCACCTTCTTGGTTGCCACCATACTGGTATTTCACACCCCCAAAAATCCACTCTGCTTCCAACCATCTTGGTAAACAGGCACTTCGGAAAGTATGTCCATCAATCCCTGAAAGAAACCACAGCACAAAAAGACTTCATATGTGAGAGAGGGAAGAAGGGAAGTAAGAAGCTAAGGCTGAAAGGAATCACTAAAGGCACTGAGGCTTAATAATCATATGAAACTGGTTTCCTGACTACATTCTGTGATATGAATTCTCACTCAGTGCTCACAGATAGGATTTCTGGTGTTGGTTTAACACCCTGAACACAGAGGAATTTTCATGCATGTGCAATTTGGCAGAGGGTCCATAGCTTTCATTACATCTCAAAGAAACTGGACTGGGGAGATGGCTCAGCTGTTAAGGGTGCTTGCTTACATCTCAAAGAAATCCAAAACCTACAATAAGTTCCTTTCTACAATGGGTAAAATATTATGTTGCCACCTTCACTGATAACAGAATGTAAATGAAATACAGTTGAAGATATTGGTAAATCCTGAAATCTATATTCTTTTTTTTTTTTTAGTTTAGTCTAATTCTATCCCAGGCTGGCCTGGAATTCACTATGTAGTCTCAGGCTGGACTTGAGCTCACAGTGTTCCTCCTACCTTTGCCTACCACATGCTAGGATTGAAGGTGTGTGCCACCATGCCCAGCAAAATCTATACATTCTTTATCTCAATACTAGCTTACTGTGAACCAGGCATAGCACAAAGTACATTACATGCAAAATCATGTTTAAAGTGAGGAACAGGGTACAAAAAAGTGAGCAATTTTTTCTAAACCATGAAACTGGAAATGTAACCAGTTCTGCTTATACCTAATGGAGATGAATGGAACTGCTGAGTCATTCCATCTTGCAAACAGAACAGGCTCTGCTTCCTGATAAGGGTTTGGACAAGTTCCTACCAAACTAGGTTTCGGCTTCTTAACCACACGCTGTTCCCCCTAAATAAGTAAGCCTCATTCTAATAATGAATTATACATACCAAAGCATCTGAACTTTAAAAACAGATAAGAAATTTTATTTATATTTTATTTTGGTTTTGCAAGGTAAGGTGTCACTCTAGCCCAGGCTGACTTAGGACTGAATCTGTATTCTCAGGCTGGCCTGTAAACTCACCATGACTTCTTCTGCCCTGCCTCCTGAGTGCACCACCATGCCCAGTGAAATTTACTTTTTTTTTTTTTTTCTTCCCAAGGTAGGGTTTCACTATAGCCCAGGCTGACCTGGAATTCACTATGTAGTCTCAGGCTGGCTTCGAACTCACAGAGATCCTCCAACCTCAGCCTCCCAAGTGCTGAGATTATAGGTGTGTGCCACTATGCCCAGCTAAAGTTTGCTATTTTTAAATCCTATTATACAACACATGTTTCCCAATTCAACACAACCCTTTCCTCCATAGACTGACTGCCAAGGAAGGGAAGAGGCGAGCTGAGTAGAAGTATTACTCTTGTCATCTCCCACCAGGCACAGGTACTTTGACAAACCTTCTGTTTCCAGGGCTCCCAGAGTTGCTAGTCTTGCAGCTTTCAATCCAAATCCCAGGTAACTGTAAAATACAGGATTGACCAGTTTCATGCTAGTCCTAAAGTTCTCCAGCCCAAGCTACCTTTTTCAAACAAAACATAGTTTCTCTAACTTCCTTTGGAGAGATGAAAACTCTGCTTTATCTCTCTGATATATTCAATTCTTATGGTCAATAAGAGCAGATTTCTACACAATTTGGATCAAGGTTATTCAGTAACCACCGCCTATAGGTATAATTCAACTGTATATGATGATTCCTAGTGTGCCATCCTGAGAACCCTCCCCAGAAAAGCCCTCATTATCTTAGTTCCTGTCACTACTCGAGTCAAATTCCAGTATGGTTTCTGACATCTGAGGATGAGGTGGAGGTGTAGTACAAAGCTTCTCCACCTGTTCTCCCTCTAAAGAACACTTGACTCTAAAATCATACTTTTTTTTTTTGATTTTTCAAGGTAGGGTTTCACTTTAGTCCAGGCTGCCCTGAAATTCACTATGACTATAGTCTCAGGGTGGTCTCAAACTCAAAGTGATCCTCCTTCCTCTGCCTCTTGAGTGCTGGGATTAAAGACGTGTGCCACCACGCCTAGCTTGAAATGACATACTTTTGAGGTGAAGAATGGAGAAGGCTCTTAAAAGAGTTCCTTGGATTTTGGTATATGGATTAGGTTTCAGTTGATATGCCTTAGGGGACAGGCAAAGACTTTATAAGGCTGATAAGATACAATAACCAGTATGAAAATGCTTTAAAATATTTTTAAGAAGTCTAAAACAAAGAAAAGAAAATGCTTTGAAAAATTATGAAAATACTATAATATGAAATATTCTTCTTCCTTGTACCTCACCTTACCTGTGTGTATAGAGCTTAAAAGTGCTGTTAAACATCTCAAAGGAAGTGAGGTAGCCCCTAGGGGTTTGTTCCAGGGTTTTCTGCAAATCCAAAAAATCAAAAGGAACATTCAGGATTTATAATTATCTGCAGATCTTATTACTATTACCATTACCCATGTCCCTCCCCAAAAAATCAGAGATGGGAAAGGTTAGGCTGCTAATCTTCTAATGCTTGAGGAATCAGAGGACTCAGTTGGCTCATGATGGAGCTGTTTCTGAAGATAGGGTATTTACTTTCTTAGCAGCATGATGCCTGCCAAGTATGTTGCCAACAAGACATTTGTGTAAATGACTTACCTCAAACTGGGGCAGGAATGTGATTTGGGTGGAAGCACCTCCCAGGTCCAGGGTTCCCATAGTCTCCTGCCCATGACCATGTAGCTGACCTGGCAATGACAGCCAGCTGTGAATATGCTGGACAACATATGACCATATCTCCCTGAATGCCCAATATCATCTGAATATGTTGGACAGGACAACTCTCATTTGTCTACAGGTTCTCTCCTATTCTTATTATACACTAAAAATGTCCCATAAATAGTCCACTATTCCCTGGCCCAAGGGCTCAGGTTAATATAAACTCAGGAGGACACTTCACTTGCTGAAGCTTTTTTAAATTTTGTTTGTTTGTTTGTTTGAGAGTGACAGAGAGAAGGAGGCAGATAGACAGAATGGGCATGCCAGGGCCTCTAGCTACTGCAAACTCCAGATGCATGCACCACCTTGTGCAACTGGCTTACGTGGGTCCTGGGGAATCAAGCCTTAAACTGGGGTCCTTAGGCTTCAAAGGCACTAAGCCATCTCTCCAGTCCCACTTGCTAAAGCTTTAAAGGTATGTTATGTTAGCTTATCTTTCTCCTCACTTTTTTTTTGTGTGTGTGAGGTAGGGTCTCACTCTAGCCCCAGCTGACCTGGGATTTACTATGTAGTCTCAGGGTGGCCTCAAATTGATGGTAATCCTCCTACCTCTGCCTCCCAAGTGCTGGGATTAAAGTCTTGCACCACCATGCCTGGCTCCTCATCTTCTTTTAATATAGAAAGAGGCCAGGCGTGGTGGTATACGCTTTTAATTCTAGCATTTGGGGACAGAGGTAGGAGGATCACTGTGAGTTTGGGGCCACCATGAGAATTCTGGGTCAGCTTGAACTAGACTGAAACCCTACCTTGAAATACAAAACCAAAATAACAAAAAAGGGCTGGAGGGATGGCTTAGTAGTTAAGATGCTTGCCTGCAAAGCCTAAGGACCCAGGTTCGATTTCCCATGACCCATATAAGCCAGATGAACAAGGCAGCACATGTGTCTGGAGTTCATTTGCAGTGGCTGGAGGCCCTGGTGCACCCATCCACTCTCTCTCTTAAATAAAAAAATGAAAAATTTGTTATAAAGCAAATGCATAAATAAAAGATGAACTTAAAAAATATATTTTTACCTCTTAGAAAATTCACAGTAACCCAAGCTAATATGCCTAAAAAGAAAAAAACAAACAAGGATTACATCCCAGAGCATTTTTTTTTTCTCTCCTGGCTCCATTTCTGTCTAAAGATCACGTCTATGCCTGACTATCCCCATTTTCCCTGCTTAGTTATTTCTTCTTCCTGGCTGGCTCTCTTTTCTTCACTGCTGGATCCCTGTTCCTGCCCCTCTCCCCAGTTCACCCACTTTACCCCCTGTCCCACCTTCATAGGATCCATCCATGATACCAACGCTGTCATCTGGGACAAGGAAAGGGGACTTCTTGAAGATTTCCTCTACCTAAGGAAAAAAGGCAAAAATCTGGATTCCATGAGACAACAAATTGTAAATGTTCTTTTAAGATTTAGAAAACTGGAGCCGGGCGTGGTAGCGCACACCTTGAATCCCAGCACTTGGGAGGCAGAGGTAGGAGGATTGCAGTGAGTTCAAGGCCACCCTGAGAGTACAGAGTAAATTTCAGGTCAGCCTGAGCTAGAGTGAGACCCTACCTTGATAAACCAAAAGTAAAATAAAATAAATAAATAATAAATAAAAAGTAAACAAATAAAGATATAAAATATTTTAAAAAACAAATAAATAAAAAAGGAAAATATTCTTAGAGGAAAAACAGAATTGTCTAAAATGTAGATTTAAAAATTTACCTCAAAGAGCAGAGCCTGGGCTTTCTGTTCTGGCAGTAAGCGTAGTCCTGCTGTTGCCTTCAGAACCACTGGTGTCTTTTTCCAGTGACTTCTGGGGATTGAATCTTTGGCCACCTCTAGGAGCCTTTGTACAGTTTCAGCACCCTTTAAAGGAGAGAGCCCATTCATCCAGTGAGCAGTCATATTCTAGCAGCAGTAGGCTATTCCTTCAATGTGCTGAGGGGCGGGGGGTGTTGATAAGAGTGCTGTGGCAAAATACTCCAACCCATTTCTGCTCTGCAGAAGAAACCTAGAGAAGTTGAGCACTTTGAAGATGACTCCATTTCATTTTTAGGGTCAAATTAAAATTATCCTTTTATCATATCATTTTAGACCAATATTGTTAAATATTTTATTTATTTGAGAGAGAGAAAGAGGCAGAGAGAGAAAGAGAGGGAGGGAGGACGGAAGAAGGGGAGAGGGAGAGAATGGGGACACCAGGGTCTCTAGCCACTGCAAATGAATTCCAGATGCATATGCTACCTTGTGCCTCTGGCTTACGTGGCTCTTGGAGAACTGAACCTGGGTCCTTTGGATTTGCAGGCAAGCACCTTAGCCACTAAGCCATCTCTTCAGCCCATTCTTTTATTTTTAAGTAAATTAGTGTTAGGCCAGAAAGTTAAGTACAGTACAGAGAACTCAGGAGTGGGGTCAGAAAACATGCTTGCTAGCTATGACCTAACATGGGCTACTAGGCCTTTCCTAGGGTTTGATCTCTTCAAATGTAAACTACGAGATATACATCACATTAGTATTAAACTGTTGTGTGCACTAGATGAGAGCCCAGAGTCACCACTGACAAAAGAGTTAACTGTGCCTGTTAGTTACAGTTACATGTGACTTCCAGGACAGAACATGCCAGGCTCATTTCTATGTCACACATAGCAGATGATCAACATGAAAAATGAAACCATTACCAGGCATGGTGGCACACACCTTTAATGCCAGCACTCGGGAGGCAGAAGTAGGAGGATTGTTGTGAGTTCGAGGCCACCCTAAGACTACACAGTGAATTCCAGGTGAGCCTGGGCTAGAGCGAGACCCTACCTCGGAAAAGAAAAAAAAAAAAAAAAACATTGTTTACCTGAGTGAATCTTTATTCTGCTTTATTCTGACAACCCATTGCCTCACTCCTCCCCTTTTAAGACAGATGTCACCCAGGCTGGCCTGGAACTCTTACTCATTCAGCTTCAGCCTCCTTAGTGCTGGCATGACAGGTATGAGCCATCATGCTTGGTCCCTTTTTATTCTTTAGCAAGCCTAACACAATCACCTTTTGCAAATGTCAAATCAGTTTCTGTAAAGTGAATGCTTTCAATAGCTTCTAATTCTCTACCACTCTGCCATTTCATGTGCTGAACCAAGAAAATGCACCTCAGCTTAAAGAGCTCAGATTAATTTTTTACTTGTTTTGTTGAGACTGGGTGTCACATTATAGGACAGGCTGGCATAGAACTCTTGGTAATTTTCTTCTTTCAGCCTCCCACATGCTGGGATTAAAAGCATGGGCTACTAACCAACTTTTTTTCCATTTTGTTTTTTTTTGTTGTTGTTAATATTTATTTATTTATTTGAGAAAGAGAGAGAGAAAGAGGCAGAGAGAGAGAGAATGAGCATACCTGGGCCTCCAGCCACTGCAAAGGAACTCCAGATGCACGCTCCACTTTGTGCATCTGGCTTATGTGGGTCCTGGGGAGTTGAACCTGGGTCCTTCGGCTTTGCAGGCAAGTGCCTTAACTGCTAAGCCATCTCTCCAGCCCTCTGTTTTGTTTATATAAGACTATGCAGATCACAAATTTCAGTGCCTATCTATGCTACTGAATGAGTTCTAGGCCAGCCTGGGCACTTATTAAGACCTTATCTCAAAGTAAAGAGTTCTGGGAATATAGCTCAGTAATAGAACACACACCTAGTATACATGAAGCCCTAGGTTAGATCCCCAGCATTACAAAAATAAACCAACAGGGGCTGCAGGGATGGCTTAGCAGTTAAGGTGTTTGCCTGCAAAGCCAAAAGACCTAGGTTTGATTCCTCAGAACCCACGTAAGCCAGATGCACAAGGGGGCACATGTGTCTGGAGTTCGTTTGCAGTGGCCAGAGGCCCTGGTGCGCCCATTCTCTCTCTCTCTCTCTCTCTCTCTCCTTTCTCTGTCAAATAAATAAATAAATGAAAATAAAATACTTTTTAAAAAAACAACAAAAATCACATCCAATCATAAGACTTACTTGCTTTGGTTGATCTACAAAAGCAGAGAGTCCTGGCTTCACAGAATCAAAAATTTCACCTTCCAGAAAGGGCAGCTGTCCTATATTGTCCATGAAACAAAACAAGAGATGGTTGACTTGTGATTTCTCTTGTTGTATGAGGCTTGTTAAGGTTTCAGTTGAAGCTGGGTGTGGTGTTGCACACCTTTAGTCCCAGCACTTGGGAGGCTGAGGTAGGAGGATTGCTGTCGGTTTGAGGCCACCCTGAAACTACATAGTGAATTCTAGGTCAGTTTGGGATAAATAAAAAACCAACTTCAAACCCCTATTCCCCCCCCAAAAATTTTTCAGTTGAACTTGCATTGTTTACTTTCTCTGTTTTATTTTTGTTTTTTATTTTATTTGAGGTAGGTAGGCTTTTTTTTTTTTTTTCTTATTACACATTTCCCCTTTGTCCTAAGAGTTCACTATTTCCCAGCTTGTCAATAAGGACAGAGGAGGAATCATATACCAGCTGACCATTATCATTATGTTTTTGGAAATATGAGCAATAAAAAGATTCATTTATGTTAAATGAAATTACTGCTTGAACTATATGCTCTTTCATCTTTCTTGTAGTGTTCATTTTTCAAAAAAAAAATTTATTTATTTTGAGAGAGAGAGAGAAAGAATGGGTGCACCAGGCCCTCCAGCCACTGAAAACAAACTCCAGACACATGTACCACCTTGTGCATCTGGATTACATGGGTCCTAGGGAACTGAACTTGGGTCCTTTGGCTTTGGAGGCAAGCACTTTAACTGCTAAGCCATCTCTCCAGCCCAGGCCTTTCATTTTTAAAATGCAAACAAATTATTGTTTCTATGAAAATCAAAGATGAAAAATTTTTGAAGCATAGGATGTTTATATCCATACATACATGATGAAGACATTCTGTTCTCTTTTTTTTTTTTTTTCTTTTCTTTTCTTTTTGAAGTAGAGTCTCGCTCTAGCCCAGGCTGATCCGGAATTCACTATATCGTCTCAAGGTGGCCTTGAACTCATGTGTGTATATATATATATTGTTGGGCTGTAGAGATGGCTTAGTGGTTAAGGCATGTTTCACTATATAGTCCAGGCTGGCCTTAGATTATGATTCTTTTGCTTCTTTCGGCTCTTTAGATAATCCAAGGAAAGAAAACTGATAAATTAGAAAAAATTAAACTCGAGGGTCCCCTCAGCCTCTTTCCAAGGTTCTCATGGCTACTTTCCTGATATTCTGAATACTGACAACCTTTGGGGGGAGTCAGGCAAATGACAGCTGTACTTTTTGGACATATGGGTTTCAGATAAGGTAGCCCAAGTATCTATCAATCTCTTCCTCCTTCCTTCTCTCCCTCTATAGGTTTAGACTGGCCTCAAACTTGCCATGTAGCTAAAGGTGAAACTGAACTCCTGCTTTCACCTCCTAATGCAGGAATTAGAGATGTGTGCCACTTTACGTGGCACTAAGGATCAAAGTCAGGGCTTCACTCATATGAGGCAAGCACTCTACCAACATACACAGCACCACCTCTCCTCTTTTAATCCCACATTCAAGAAAAATAAGGTTCCATTTCAGTACAAAGCATTCTCTGAAGAAAGACATTCACTAGCTGTAAGATTCGGTAATTTACCTCATCCATTTGAGCACATTTATTTCTGGGAGGAGATGCTGAAGTGTGGATTCATAAACTCTGGTGACAGTCCCAGTTCTGCTTACCTGGCATTTTCTGCACGAAAGTGTAAACATGAATTCGAGTTCCAGTGCTCCCCGCGTCAAACATAATTCCATACACAGTGCTGGCGCTGACATTGATAGGGCACATGGAAGATAAGAAGACGCCCTCAAACCACGTCTGCTGCTCTCTGCGGAAGACCGAGCTGCAAACATGGGATATCCCCAGCATGAAGAAGACTGCTATCAAGGAACTGGCCATATTCTTCCCAAGATGCATTCACTGAAGGCTTTGGTGCAGAAGCAGTGTTGCTCACACTCCTGTAATGGCTTAGAGGACAAAAATGCACAAGGTTAGTCCAACTGACATTTTACCTGTAAAAGATGAAAGAACAAGACGAAAATCCCACTCTCCTCCTCAAAGTGTTCCTTCTCTTTTTCAAATAACCAATACAACAAGCTGAACCAGAGCAATATAGGATCTTAGCACCTCTTCTGAAGGGTATCTTGTTTCAAAAGGAAGTTAGGATTTAAAATTTTTCCCACACTTTGCTTTGATTGTAGGTTGGTCCTCACATGCTCAAAAGCTCTCGCTTTCACCCTGTTTCTATGGTTGAATTTTTTTTTTTCAAGGTAGGTCTCGCTCTAACCCAGGTGAATCTGGAATTTACTATGTAGTCTCAGGGTGGCTTTGAACTCACAGCAATCCTCCTACCTCTGTCTCCTGAGTACTGGGATTAAAGATGTACGCTACCACACCTGGCTGAAACATATTTTTATTTATTGAGAGAGAAAGAAGCAGAGAAAGAGAGAGGGAAGGAGGGAGGGAAAGAATGGGCGCACCAGGGCCTCTGGCCACTGAAAACAAACTCCAGATGCATGCGCTACCTTGTGTCTGGCTTACGTGGGTCCTGGGGAATTGAACATTAGTCCTTTGGCTTTGCAGGCAAGTGCCTTAACCATCAAGCCATCTCTCCAGCCCGCTTTTTTTCTTTTTTTAAAATTTATTTTTATTTATTTGAGAGTGACAGACACAGAGAGAAAGACAAATAGAGGGAGAGAGAGAGAATGGGCGTGCCAGGGCTTCCAGCCTCTGCAAACGAACTCCAGACGCATGTGCCCCCTTGTGCATCTGGCTAACGTGGGACCTGGGGAACCGAGCTTCGAACCGGGGTCCTTAGGCTTCACAGGCAAGCGCTTAACTGCTAAGCCATCTCTCCAGCCCCCGCTTTTTTTCTTTTCAAGAAGTTAGGCCTAGTGGCACACACTTATAACTCCAGCTATTCATGAAGCTGGAACTGGAGGATTATAAATTTAAGGACTACCTAGTGTGCAGCTTTTATTTTTTATTTTTTGGTTTTTCAAGGTAGTGTTTCACTATAGCCCAGACTGACCTGAAATCCACTATGGAGTTTCAGGGTGGCATTGAATTGACAGCAATCCTCCTACCTCAGCCTCCCAAATGCTGGGATTTTAAAAGGCGTGCACCATCTTGCCCGGCTTGCAGAGTGAGTTTGTTATTTTTTTTTAATTTTTTTATTTTTTTAGGAAATGTGAATTTAATCCTTCTCCTGGACCATCAGAACTCCAAAGTTTCCTATAATAAACATAATACAGGATATGTGTTCAAAGTCCAGGGAGGTAGTGGTCAATACGTATGGAGAGATAACTGGAAACAAAGTGGTCTTTGCTTAACAGTTCACTCCTCAAAGCTTCATTTCAAAAGGTCATTGCCCTGTTTTCTCTCAGAAGTCTCGTGTAGCTCCATGGTATAGCATTCCCCTGTATGCATGAGGCCCTGGATTTGATCTCTGTTTGTTAAAAAATAAACAAACAGGCCTAATAATAAACAATGGGAAAAACAAACAGGAAGCTTAAAAGTCTCGTTGTGTTTCAAAGAAGGTCCATGTTTGTTGACATGACCTGCATTTTGGCCAGGCAGTATATGAAATTCAGAGCCAGAGAGCTTGAGAAGGAACTTAGGCAGCCTTCTTGTCAAACAAATTTAGTGTGCAGGGTAGAATGAAGGGAGAGGAAGCTCGAAGCACAATGAGCAGGAAGAATCCCACCAGGAATTTTCCACAGGTCTTGCCAGCTGCAGGGTATTTTGCTGGTGCACCATGGGGAACACTGGCGCTTGTGCTGAGCCAGTCACCAGGGACAGAGCTGATGCCCACTTCAGGAAGCCATTCATTTGCCACGGTCTCTTCTAGATTCTTTCCATTCTGATTCAAGATTTCTTAACCTTGATGTGGCAACATTTGAGCTGGTCATTCTTTATCATGGGAGATGTCCCGTCCACGGTAGGATGTTGAGCAGTGTTTCTAAGCTTGATCTACTAGATGCCAGTAGCTCTGTTCCCCCGCAGAGTGAGTTTTTAAAGTCATCCTGGGAACTGGAGAGATAGCTCGGCACTTGCCTTCAAAGCCTAACAACCCTGGTTCAATTACCCAATACCAACATAAAGCCAGATGCACAAAAGGGCACATGTTCTGGAGTTCATTTGCAGGGGCTAGAGGCCCTGACACACCCACACACTCTCTCTCTGTTTCTCTCTGCTTGCAAATAAATACATAATTTTTCTTTTTGGTTTTTTGAGGTACGGTCTCACTCTAGCCCAGGCTGACATGGAATTCACTATGGAGTCTCAGGGTGGCCTTGAACTCATGGCGATCCTTCTACCTCTGCCTCTCAAGTACTGGGATTAAATGCATATGCCACCACTCCTGGCTAAATAATTTTTTTAAAAAAAGTTTAAGGTCAGCCTGGTCAAGTTAACAATATCCTATCTCAACATCAAAAAAATTAAAAGGCTGGGCGTGGTGGCGCACGCCTTTAATCCCAGCACTCAGGAGGCAGAGGTAGGAGGATTACCATGAGTTCAAGGCCACCCTGAGACTCCATAGTGAATTCCAGGTCAGTCTGGGCCACAGTGAGACCCTACCTCGAAAAACCAAAAAAAAAAAAAAAAAAAAAAATTAAAAGACCAGACATAATGGCGCACGCCTTTAATCCCAGCACTGAGGAGGCAGAGGTAGGAGGAATACCATGAGTTCATGGCCACCCTGAGACTCTATAGTGAACTCCAGGTCAGTCTGAGCTAGAATAAGACCCTACCTCAAACAACAACAACAACAAAATTTTTTTAAAGGTCTGGGGTGGTATAGGCTGGAGTTGTAGAGTACTTTACCTGTAACCCCAGTCTTTGGGAAGTGAAAGGTAGACGATCAGAAGTTCAGGGTCATTCTCAGTTATATTTCAAGTTGGAGGTCAGCCTGGGATGCATGAGACCATATCTCAAAAGGAAGGGGGGGATGTGGAGAGATGGCTTAACAGTTAAGGTGCTTAAAAGTGGAGGAGCTAGGTAGATACGGCTCAGTGATAGAGTATTTGCCTAGTATGCAAGAGGTTTTAGGTTCAATCCCCAATACTGAGGAGTGGGGTGGAAAGTAGACAGAAGTTTCTATTTCTACATTAAAGTTACAAAGAAGTTTCAAAGTTCTTTGGGAGGTTTACAGCCTTCCAAACTCAAGCCTCTGAGTTCACCTGTGATCAGCAATATTGCCAGTGGTTTGCACATACAACATTATGTGTGTGAGTGTGGGCATGTGGTGCAGTGTATGTGACACGGAGTATGAATGTGTGTACATGTGGAGGCCAGAGAAGAACATTAGGCGTCTTTTTCCTATCACTTATCTATACATTTCCTTCCTTGGGACGGGGTCTCTCCCTCAACCTGGAGATGATATCCCTCATAAACTCCAGAGATTGTGCAGTTTCAGGCTGCCTCCCTTGGACTGGGATTACAGATGAAGTCTGTGGTCTCTGACCCAAGAGGCCTCATGCTGCAAGTGCTTTTTTCAACCATAGAGCCGTTTCTTTAGTCCTGCAAATACAACATTTTGAGGGAGTAGATCTATTTAATATAAAAGTATCTAAAGTGCCGGGCATGGTGGCGCACGTCTTTAATCCCAGCACTCAGGAGGCAGAGGTAGGAGGATCACCATGAGTTCAAGGCCACCCTGAAACTACATAGTGAATTCCAGGTCAGCATGGACCAGAGTGAGATCCTACCTCAAAAAAACAAAACAAAATAAAATAAAATAAAAAAGTATCTAAAGAGGGGCTGAAGAAATGTCTGTTGGTAAAGTGCTTCCTGCTCCAGCATGAGGACCTCAGTAAGTATTCTCAGCACCCATATAAAAAGCTGGGTGGAGCTGCACATGGCAGTGAACACTTTTAATCCCAGCACTCGGGAGGCAGAGGAAGGAGGATCGCCTCATTCAAGGTCACCCTGAGACTACATTGGTCAGTATGGGCTAGAGTGAAACATTACCTCGAAACCCCCCCCCCAAAAAAAAACTGGGTGGGGCAGGAGAGATGGCTCAGCAGTTATGGCACTTGTCTGCAAAGCCAAGGGACCCAGGTTTGGTTCCCTAGTACCCACATAAAGCCAGATGTACAAGGTGGCACATTCATCTGGAATTCTTTTGCAGTGGCCAGAGGCGATGGCATGTCCATTCTCTGTCTCTCTCTGCTTGCAGATAAATAAATTAAAATATTTAATAAGGTCAGCCTGGGCTAGAGCAAGACCCTGCCTTAGAAAATGAAAAAAAAAAAAAAGGATATTTAATAAATAAATAAAGCTGGGTGCAGTGGCATACCTATCATCCCAGCACTGCGAGACAGAGACAGGAGGGTCCCTTGGGCTTCCTGGCCAGCTAGCCTAGACTAATTGGTGAACTTCAGGTTCAGTGAGAGACAATGTCTCAAAAAATATGGTAGGAAGGAGCTGGAGAGATGGCTTGGCAGTTATGGTGTTTGCCTGCAAAGTCAAATGACCCTGGTTCAATTCCCCAAAAACCACATAAGCCAGATGCACAAGGTGGCACTTGCGCCTGGAGTTTGTTTGTAGTGGCTAGATGCCATGTCCGCCTGACCCCCCACCAATAAATAAATAATAAAATATTTTTTTAAGTATGGTTGAAGGCTAGAGAATTGGCTTAGCAGTGAAGGCACTTGTCTGAAAAGCCTAACGACCCTGGTTCAATTCCCCAGGACTCATGTAAAGCCACATGCACAAGGTGGTGCATGTGTGGTGGTTTGATTTAGGTGTCCCCCATAAACAGGTGTTCTGAATGCTTATGTCCTCAGCTGGTGGCAATTTGGGAATCCAAGCCTCCTGGAAGCAGTGTATTTGGGCTTGTGCTCATGTCATCATTTTCCCCGACCATCATGGAGCTTCTCCTCAAGTCTTTAAGTCAAAATAAACCTTTTTCTCCCACAAGTTGCTCTTGATCGGGTGTTTTCTGCCACTAATGTGAACCTGACTGCAACAGCATGTGTCTGTAGTTCATTTGCAGTGGCTAAAGAAAGGCCCTGGTACACCCATATTCGATCTCTCTAAAATAAAAAAAAAAATTTTAAAGGAAAAGATTGGGGCTAGAGAAATTGTTTAGTGGTTAAGGCACTTGCCTGCAGAGTATAAGGAACCACGTTCAATTCCCCAGTACCCACATAAGTGAGATGCACAAGGTGGCTGTGGTGGTTTGATTCAGGTGTCCCCCATAAACTTAGGTGTTCTTGGGCTGGAGAGATGACTTAAAATGCTAGGTCTCCAGCTGATGGATATTTGGGAATGTATGCCTCTTGGAGTGAGTGTATTGTTGGGGGCGGGCTTATGGGTTTTAGAGCCAGTTTCCCCATGCCAGTGCCTGGCACACTCTCCTGTTGCTATTGTCCACCTTATGTTGGCTAAGGGGTGATGTCCACCCTCTGCTCATGCCATTGTTTTCCCCTGCCATTGTGGGGCTTCCCCTCAAGCCTGTAAGCCAAAATAAATCTTTTTCCCAGAAGCTGCTCTTGATTGGGTGATTTCTACCAGCAATGCATACCAGGCTGCAACAGTAAAGTGGTCCTGAGGAGTGGGATTGCTGCTAGATACCTGACTGTGTGGCTCTGGCCTTTTGGAGCTGGTTTTCAAGAGGAATGTGGGAGGATTTGAGACTGGCCTAAGAGATGCCTTGCAGTGCTGTAAGTACAGCTTGATGGACTATTCTGGTCTAAGCTGCAAGACCTGAATGCAGTAAGAACTATGGACTGTGAGGTTTGGTTTATGAGGGTGAGAAAGAGCTTTGCTTGGACTGGGCTAGCAGTTTGTGTGAGAAGCTTTCTCTTATGGCCATGCCCTGAGAAGGTGTGCAGGGTTGCTTTGTATAGAAATGAACTGGTGTGAGCAGAGGGATATGGCACAGAAAGAAAAATCTTTGAGTGAACTGTTGCCTGTTGAGCTTTAACTGAGAGATTACCTTTGAGACTGGGCTAGCTGACCTGTGTTGGGACAACAGGAAGATTGTCGACTCTTTTGAAGGGGCCTGAGTACTCAGAGTGTCCTGTTCTTCAAAGTCTGCTTTATTCCCCTTGGATTAACAAACTGGCACTACCTGGTATTATGGAGTATAAAAACTGCTGGAAAGAGGGTCATTGAGTTTACAACACGGTCTGGTGTTTTGAAAATGGCTATGGGCAGTGTGAAGCAGGTTTGCTGGAGGCCTGCATGGAGACCCCATGGGGCCATGAGGATGAACTGTGGCTTGCAGTGGAGATGCCAGGACCATGAGATGGCTGCGGAGGAGCTGCCAGCCCCAATGAAGTTTTCCAGGACTGTGAGTAGCCTAGCTGAAGGGGTGGAATTGGAATGCCAGAGACTTGTTGCTAGTTAGAATTATGGGATTTGGAGATTTGTCACTGGTTAGAGTAATTGGACTTGAAGCTACAGAGTTTGATATTTTCCCTGGTTGTTTTAAAGCTTGTATTGGTTGAATGTGTCTTTGCTATGCCCAATGCCATCTTTTGCAGTGTGAATGTTATGTGCCATTATGGGTTATTTGGGGTTATTTTTTGGCATTATGGCTCAGTTGAAAGATCTTGGACTATGGGATGAATGATGTATGAACATCATTGGAATTGATAAAAACTATGGGACTTTTAAAGTCAGACTGAATGCATTGCATTTTACATCATGTATGGTTATCAGTTTATGGGGGCCAGGGGCGGAATGTGGTGGTTTGATTCAGGTGACTCCCATAAACTTAGGTGTTCTGAATGCTAGATCTCCAGCTGATGGAGATTTGGGAATGTATGCCTCCTGGAGGGAGTGTATTGTTGGGGGCGGGCTTATGGGTGTTATAGCCAGTTTCCCCATGCCAGTGTTTGGCACTCTCTCCTGTTGCTATTGTCCACCTTATGTTGCCTAAGGGGTGATGTCCACCCTCTGCTCATGCCATTGTTTTCCCCTGCCATTGTGGAGCTTCCCCTCAAGCCTGTAAGCCAAAATAAATCTTTTTCCCAGAAGCTGCTCTTGATTGGGTGGTTTCTACCAGCAATGCGAACTGGACTGCAACAGTGGTGCATGCGTCTGGAGGCCCTGGTGCACCCATTCTCTCTCTCTCAATCTCTCTCTGCCTCTTTCTCTCAAATAAGTAATATATTTTTTTTAAAAAAAAAAGAACAATCAAAACAAAATAATACATATGATGGTGAATGACTGAAGACAACTGATGTTGACTTCTAACCTCTATATGTGCACATACCTACACATGTGCACATATGCAAACACATACAATATACATACAATACACAAACACACCTAAACTAAATAAATAAAATAAAAACAACTAAAAAGACCATTGTGTGTGGGAGTGGTGGGGAGTGTTTGTTTTTGACCACTATGTACTCTCAGGTTGGTCTTGAACTCACAGTGATCTTCCTACCTCTGCCTCTTGAGTGCTGGGATTAAAGGCATATGCCACCATGCCTGGCCCCATATAGGTTTTAAAACAGCCTTTATAGGCTGGAGAGATGGCTTAGCAGATAAGTGCTCACCTGTGAAGCCTAAGGACCCCAGTTGAAGGCTCGATTCCCCAGGATCCACTTTGGCCAGATGCACAAGGGGGTGCACGCATCTGGAGTTCGTTTGCAGTGGTTGGAGGCCCTGGCATGCCCATTCTCTCTCTCTCCCCCTCTCTCTGCCTCTCTCTCTCTCTCTCTCTCTCTCTCTCTCTCTGTCTGTCGCTCTCAAATAAATAAATATAAATAAATATTTTTTTAAAAAAGACAGCCTTTATAAGACTCAGGCCATATTCTCCCCCCGCCCCTCACTGTAGCCCAGGCTGACCTAGAATTCACTCTATTTTCTCATGGTAGCCTTGAACTCCTACCTCTGTCTCTCAAGTGCTGAGATTAAAGGTGTGAGCCACCACACACAGCTTGATTCACGCCATACTATTACCATAAAAACTTAAGAGCACATTGACAAATTAAAGCAGAGACATCCTATACCTGCCGAAAGTCATAAGGCAAGTCAGTCATGAAATGTAGTCAGAAATCAGAAGCCTTACCTATTTTTCCTTTTCCCCGATTCCAAATGCCTCCCTTTTAGCAAGTACTTTTCTTTCTTTTTCTTTTTTTCCAAGGTAGGGTCTTGCTCTAGCCCAGGCTGACCTGAATTTCCTATGTAGTCTCAGGCTGGCCTCAAATTCACAGTGATCCTCCTACCTCCGCCTCTTGAGTGTTGGGATTAAAATGTGTCACCATGTCCAGCTCTAGCCAAGTCTGAGGCAACCCTGAGACTACTTTTTTTTTTTTTTCTTTTTTGGTTTTTTGTGGTAGGGTCTCACTCTGGTCCAGACTGACCTGGAATTCACTATGTAGTCTCAGGGTGGCCTCAAACTCACGGTGATCCTCCTACCTTTGCCTCCCGAGTGCTGGGATTAAAGGCATGTGCCACCAAACCTGGCTTACATAGTTAATTCCAGGTCAGCCTATGTAAATGGCAAGCACCTCAATTGCTAAGCCATCTCTCCAGCCCTGTAGGAAGTTTTGAATCTCCTTCATTTGTGATGAAAACCTTCAGTAGTGCTCAATGGAAAAATATGACCCATATTGCCTGGTTACTTTAAACTTTTCTTTTTTGCTCTTAGGACATTAAATGAAAAACCAGACCAAAAAAAAAACCAAGATACTGTTTTTCTGATTTGTAGATGGCCTGTACCTGTGAAGAGAATCGCCATTCTTGAAGTCAAGGTTCTCAGCTTCAGCACTAGTGACATCTCAGGCTGGATAATTCCATGCTTTATACGATAGGCTGCTTAGCAGCAACTCTAGCCTTTACTCACTATATGCCTATAGTAGCCACCAACTCTCCCTCCCCAGTATACCAACTGTGACAACCAAAATGATCTAGCCAGGCATGGTGGCACACACCTTTAACCTTGGCACTCGTGAGGCAGAGATAGGAGGATTGCCATGAGATGGAGGCCACTCTTAGACTGAATTCCAGGTCAGCCTGGGCTAAAGTGAGACGTTACATTGAAGAATCAAACAAACAAAAAAATTCTGTAATTTCCAACTATCTTCTGGCTAGGCTGTATGCTCTCTGCTTTAGGCTGTATGTTCTCCTACTATTAATGAAAAAAATCACAGCCATCCTCTAACTGTTGCTTAGTTGGCCATTATATATATGATCCGTTTTGAGTCTTCTGGCTTTCATTTCTAGATTTCTTATGTAAGTCACAGTTACTGGTTAAGCCATAAAATTTGAGTTCAAAGTT
This sequence comes from Jaculus jaculus, assembly GCF_020740685.1. Taxonomy (NCBI): domain Eukaryota; kingdom Metazoa; phylum Chordata; class Mammalia; order Rodentia; family Dipodidae; genus Jaculus; species Jaculus jaculus. The sequence continues at coordinate 144,075,347 of NC_059108.1, read as the reverse complement.
CCTATTTTTCAATCCCTTTATCTCTAACAGCATGCTCAATATTTGGGGTATATATAAGGATTCTTGATTATTCTTATTATTAACCATCTAGAGTTTTTTTTACTCAAAATCCCTCCTCTCCAGACATGACATATTACAATAAAGCAAATGAGATGTAATTACACTTTCAGTTTTACAATATTTAAGGGTTGGGGAGATGACTCAGCAGCTACAGGCTCTTACTTGAAAAGCCTGATGGCATGAGTGTGATTCCCAGTAATCTATATAAAGCCAGATGCACAAAGTGGTTCAAGAGTCTAAAGTTTGGGGTTTCTGTGCAGTGACAATAGGCCCTGCTGTGTCTATTCTCTCTCTCTCTGTAAAGTAAATCAATATTTTTAGAAAAGAAGTCAAGCATGGTGGCACATGCCTTTAATCCCAGTACTTGGGAGGCAGAGGTAGGAGGATAACTTTGAGTTCAAGGCCAGCCTGAGACTACATAGTGAATTCCAGGTCAGCATGGGCTAGAGCAAGACTCTAACTCAAAAAAATAAAAATAGAGTCTAAAGAGATGGCTTAATAGGTAAGGCACTTGCCAGTGAAGCTGTAGAACCCATGTTCGATTCCCCAGTACCCACATAAACCAGATACACCAAGTGAATCATGCATCTAGTTTGTTTACAGTGGCTAAGAGGCCCCAGCGTACCCACTCTCTCTATCTGCCTCTACCTCTCTCTCCCCCTCTCTCAAATAAATAGTTTTTTTTTTTTCTTCGCGGTATGGTCTCATTCTAGCCCAGGTTGACCTGGAATTCATATGTCATCTCAGGGTGGCCTTCAACTCAAGGCAATCCTCCTACCTCTGCCTCCTGAGTGCTGGGATTAAAGGTGTGTGCCACCACACCCAGCTCTAAATAAAATATTTAAAAAATACTTTTTAAAAATCTAAATAAGGAGCTGGAATGATGGTTTAGCAGTTAGGGCACATGCCTGCAAAGCCTAAGGACCCAGGTTTGATTCTCCAGATTCCATATAAGCCAGCTGAACATGGTGGTGCATGTGTCTGGAGATCGTTTGCATGGCCAAAGGCCCTGGTGTGCCCATTCTCACTTACTCACTATCTCTCTCTCCCTTTCTCTGGCTCTAAAAGTAAAAAAATAAAAATAAAAATCTAAATAAGCCAGATGTGGTAGCACACACCTGTAATCCCAGCACTTGGGAGACATATACACACATACACACACACACACACACACACATATATGCATCTGTGAATATAAAAATATTTAAGGGCTGGAGAGATGGCTTAGCAGTTAAGCACTTGCCTGTGAAGCCTAAGGACCCTGGTTCAAGGCTAGATCCCCCAGTACCCATGTAAGCCAGATGCACAAGGTGGCACACACATCTGGAGTTTGTTTGCAGCTACTGGAGGCCCTGGTGTGTGCTCATTCTCTCTGTCACTCTCAAATAAATAAATAAAAACAAACAAAAATTAAATTACATATATATATATATATATATATACACACACACACACACACACACACATACACACACACACACACACACACATATACATATATATAGCTGAGGAGATGGCTCAACAGTTAAGGTGCTTCTTTCAAAGCCTAGTGTAGTGACCTGGGTTCAATTCCCTGATACCTATGTAAAGTCAGATGCAAAAGTGGTACATGAATGTGCAGTTCTCTTGGCAGCAAGAGGACCTGACATGCCCATAATTTTTTCTCAAATAAATAAATAAAAGTATAGAAGCTTAGGGCTGGAGAGATGGATTAGTGGTTAAGGCACTTGCCTTCAAAGCCAAAGGACCCAGGTTCGATTCCCCAGAATTCACGTAAACCAGATGCATAGGGTGACGCATGTATCTGGAGTTTGCTTCAAGTGGCTGGAGACACTGGCATAACATTCTCTCACTCTATCTTCCTCTTTCTCTCTCAAATAAAGATTTTTTTTTTTTTTTTTTTGGTTTTTTGAGGTAGGGTCTCACTCTGTTCCAGGCTGACCTGGAATTAACTCTGTAGTCTCAGGGTGGCCTTGAACTCACGGCGATCCTCCTACCTCTGCCTCCCGAATGCTGGGATTAAAGGTGTGCACCACCATGCCCGGCTCTCTCTCTCAACTAAATAGGTAAAAATAAAACTTTTAAAAATATATATAGGGGCTGGAGAGATGGCTTAGCGGTTAAGCGCTTGCCTGTGAAGCCTAAGGACCCCAGTTCGAGGCTCGGTTCCCCAGGTCCCATGTTAGCCAGATGCACAAGGGGGCACACACATCTGGAGTTCGTTTGCAGAGGCTGGAAGCCCTGGCGCGCCCATTCCCTCTTTCTCCCTCTATCTGTCTTTTTCTCTGTGTCTGTCGCTCTCAAATAAAAAAATAAATAAAATTAAAATATATATATATATATAGGCTAAGCATGGTGGCACACACCTTTAATCTCAGCACTTGGGAGGCAGAGAAAGGAGGATCACTGTGAGTTTGAGGCCATCCTGAGATTACATAGTGAATTACAGGTCAGTCTGGGCTGGAGTAAAACCCTACCTCGAAAAAACAAAAATAAACTCTGTGTGTGCATATATATATATATATATACACAGAGAGAGAGAGACAGAGACACAGTCAGAGGGAGCACAAGCGAGTGAGCCAGGAAGCATGCCTTTAATCCCAGCACTTGGGAGGCAGAGACAGGAGAATCACCAAGAGTTCAAGGCCACCCTGAGATTACATGAGTTCCAGGTCAGCCTGGGCTAGAGTGAAACCCTACCTTGAAAAACAAAAACAATATATATGTATATTGTTTGGTTATATATATTTTGTATAATTTATATTTATACATACATACATACATACATACATACATACATACATATATATATGAATGAAACCAAAGTGTTATAAGGCAGGATTAGAATCATCTGATTGAATACTATTCAAGGTTGGATTTACATCCAATAGCTAAGAATGAAAGCTACTGTCTAGGGAAAAGAGTAAGAGTTATTCGATTTTCTTTTTTTGTTTGTTTGTTTTTCAAGGTAGGGTCTCATTCTGGTTCAGGCTGACCTGGAATTCATTATGTAGTCTCAGGGAGGCCTCGAACTCTCGGTGATCCTCCTACCTCTGCCTCCCAAGTGCTGGGATTAAAGGCGTGCGCCACCACACCTGGCTTGAGTTATTCAATTTTCAAAATCCCAAATCAAAAGAAATTCCATCCCAGCAAACCACTCACTCAAGGAGGGCATCCTGCCTGGCCAGTCATACTCACATCTTAAAGCACTTCCTTTGGCTAGTTCTTCTTTTACAGCAAATGGGCTGGTCATGTAGATCAATTTAAGTAACTGCAAGCAGAAATACTGTTTGAGATTTTCTTGGTACTAAAAACTGGCCCTAGTTCCCCAACACTTAGCTCCTCTTCTCCCTCAGGAGAATATCACAGGTGTCCCAGGACCAGCTTTCTTATATCTCTGTGACTGTAATTTCTTCAAGGGTCACTCTATTTTCTCTATTACTGTGGTTTTGGAAGCTCTTCACTTTCTAGTTTCTCTGCAAAAACTTTTGTTTCTCTTCTAGAAGACACTTAAATGAGGGGAAAATGCATGGTAGGTATGTTTTCAGGGAGTGAAAAACTGCAGTCATGCCAGGTGTGGCATATAAAACCAAGCAACAGATTTTAAAGATGGCAAGTATAAATTCATTAGATGCCTCTTCCACCCTTAGGACTTTCTAACACCACTTACAACCTCACTTTTAAGTTTCGTTGTTTAAAAAGTAATATTAAAATTGCTTTCAGTTTGGAGTTTATAGAATGGCCTTGTACTTCAAATATCTGCACAATTTGCTCCTTCACTTTTTCTAAAAGAATTTTATTTATTTGAGAGAAAGAGGCAGAGAGAGAATGAGTGCAACAGGTTCTCCAACTGCTGCAAACAAACCCCAGACATATGTGCCACCTTGTGCATCTGACTTACATGTCATAGGGAATTGAACCTGGGTCCTTTGGCTTTGCAGGCAAGCACCTTAACTGCTAAGCCATTTCTCCAGCCCACCTTCACTTTTTTCTTTTTTCTTTTTTTTTTTTGGTTTTTCCTTTTCTTTTCTTTCTTTCTTTTTCTTTTTTTGGTTTTCTGAGTTAGGGTCTCACTCTAGCTCAGGCTGACCTGGAATTCACTATTTAGTCTCAGAATGACCTCAAACTCAGGGTGATCCTCCTACCTCTGCCTCCCAAGTGCTGGAATTAAAGGTGTGTGCCACCACACCCAGCCCACCTTCACTTTTTTAATTTTTATTTTATATATATGTATGTGTATATGTATGTATGTAAACAAACTATATATATACATACATATATATATATACATATATGTATATATATAGTTTGTTTGTTTTGTGTTTTCGAGATAGGGTTTCACTCCAGTTCAGGCTGACCTGGAACTCACTATATAGTCTCAGAGTGGCCTGGAACGCAAGTTGATCCTCCTACTTCTGCCTCCCCAGTGCTGGGATTAAAGGCATGCACCACCACACCCAGCTAAAATAAAACACTTAAAAAAATTATTTTTATTTATTTGAGAGAGCATGAATGGTAAGCCACTGCAAACAAACTCCAGATGCATGCACCACCATGTGCATATGGCTTACGTGGGTCCTAGAGAATCAAACCTGAGTCCTTTGGCCTTATAGGCAAATGTCTTAACCACTAAGCCATCTCTCCAGCCCCCACCTTCACTCTTTAAAAATACTCACTTGTCACTTGGTGAAATCATTCCTGTACTTATTTATTTACTTGAGATAAAATGGAAGGATGGGGGCTGGAGAGATGGCTTAGCGGTTAAGCGCTTGCCTGTGAAGCCTAAGGACCTTGGTTCGAGGCTCAGTTCCCCAGGTCCCACGTTAGCCAGATGCACAAGGGGGCGCACGCGTCTGGAGTTCGTTTGCAGAGGCTGGAAGCCCTGGTGTGCCCATTCTCTCTCTCTCCCTCTATGTCTTTCTCTCTGTGTCTGTCGCTATCAAATAAATAAAAAAAATTTAAAAAAAAAAATGGCAGGATGGGCATGCCAGGGCCTCTTTCCACTGCAAAAGAACTCTGATGCTTATGGCACCACTTTGTGCATCTGGCTGTATGTGTGTACTGTGGAATCGAACCCAGGTCATTAGGCATTGCAGGCAAGCTCCTAATTGCTGAGCCATCTCTCCAGCTGTTTGTTTTCTAAGGTAAGGCTTCACTCTAACTCTTCACAGTCTCCTTTTTCACTATGGCTTTATTCCTGTACTAAACACTAATCCTCCCCCTACCTCAGCCTTCCAGCAAAGCTTTCCATTCTGATTATTACCCATTCCCAGATCCTCTAGCGTACGGGACACCACAGTCGCAGAAACCCAGGCCCTGGCAGGTACTCACCAGCTTGTGTCTGTCAGTTTGCTGGGAGCGCTCATGCTCACCGCTGGTTGTCTTTTGCTCTTTGCTCCTTGTGGAGCTATCCTGACTCAAGCTAGCTTCACCAACCAGTCACCTTTGTGCTTGTTTGCAACCAACTATGGAGAATTTTGCTAACTCATTCCCGTCTTTATGGTTTACTTTACTCCTTCTCTACCTTTTCCCATGCATATATGATTGTCTGGTTTATCCACTTTTATGACTGCTAAGTGCCAACTAACATTATCATTCATCAGGTAAAAATTGCTTAAGAACTGAATTCCAAGCCGGGCATGGTGGTGCATGCCTTTAATCCCAGCATTTGGGAGGCAGAGGTAGATGGATTACCGTGAATTTGAGGACACCCTGAGACTATATAGTGAATTACAGATCAGCCTGGGCTAGAGTGAAACCCTACCTCAAGAAAACAAAACAAAACAAAGCACAACTGAGTTCCAGCTGGGCACAGTGACACACGCCTCTAATCCTAGCATGTGAAAGACAGGATTTCAAATTGGAAGTTACTCTGGGCTACATAGGGGGTTTAAGCTACATAGTAAAATCCTGTCTCCAAAACAAAACCAAAAATAGCTTTGAGGTCTGGGTTGTTTATAAATATTTTATTTATTTATTTGACAGAAAGAGGCAGAGAGAAAGTGAGAAGGAAAGAGAATTGGCACTCCAGGGCCTCCAGCTGCTGCAAACGAACCCCAGACGCATGTGCCACCTTGTGCATCTGGCTTACATGGGTCCTGAGGAATCAAACCTGGGTCCTTTGGCTTTGTAGGCAAGCACCTTAATTGCTAAACCATCTGTTGCAGTCAGGTTTGAAAACCCTGACTAATACACCATCCTTCCAGACCTGGGTTTTTGTTGTTGTTGTTGTTGTTTTTCTTCGTGGTAGGGTCTCATTCTAGCCCAGGCTGACCTGGAATTCACTGCCTTCCGAGTGCTGGGACTAAAGGTATGCACTACCATGCCCGGCAGCAAGCCATCATAAATACCTCCCACCATCCCTATGCTCCCCCTCCCCCAAACCACCTTTAATTCAATCCCTTCTTCCAAAAGTACTTCTCCATAGTTGTCATTTCAGAGATGGAATCTAGGAATTTGGGCATTAATTGTCTTAATTAAGATTATTATTATTTGAGACAGAGAGAGAGAGAGAAAGAGATAGAGCAGAGTGTGAGAATGGGTGTGCCAGGGCTTCCAACCATTGCAAACAAACTCCAGACATAGGCGCCACCTTGTGCATCTGACTTTTGTGGGACCTGAAGAATCGAACCTGGATCTTTAGGCTTTGCAGGCATGCACCTTAACCACGAAGCCATCTCTCCAGCCCAATTGTCTTAATTAATAAGCACCTAATAGACATGAAGTATTGTGCTAGGTGCCAGATATATCCAGGAGGATCAGAGAGGCTTAGTTCATGGACAGACATCAGCTTACTAGAAAAAAATAATGGTTATAATATGCTGAGGTAAGTTCTCTGGTGGATATATACTTAAGGAAATACTAAGAAAGGGATTTAAGAGAAAAGTAACTCAGTTTAGAAGGGAAGGAAGGAGAAGGGAAACAATGAGAGGCTTCCTGAGGGATGAAAGACCGAATTAGAGGAAGGAATTAACTGGGGGAAGTCATACATGGAAAATTATGAAAGTCTCAAATATGCATGGAAAATAAAGGTGTACCAGAATAACTAGGGCAAATGTGAGGAGGGTTTTGGAATCACTAAATGACATCTGTAAAGGAGTAGACTTGTTTTTTTTTCCATAAATAATTCCATGGTAATACCCCATTGCTAATTATGTAAGTCTGTTTCCTCCTTTAGCAAATATCCGTATTGATTGGCTTGATAAAATGACATAGTATTTCTCAGAGGGGAAAATACTAGAGTAGAATAAAAGATTGGAAACATCTATTAAGGGTCTGAAAAAGTGAAATGTTAAGAACTTCTATTGCTAAATCATTTGAGTTCCACAATAAAGCTAGCTTTAGCAAAGTTAAAAATTAAACAGAAGGCAAGTTTAAAATATAACTAGAATGAAATTTTGAACAGTAAACTGAACTATGGGATTGGATATAGCCAAATAACTGAGCACAAAAGCCACACCAAGCAAAACGAAGGTGAGTCTAAAAAGTTAAGTATGGGACAGAGTTCAACAGTAAACAATGCCTCATTTGGGGTGTGCCTTACATAACCAATACAAAGGGCAAAAGCCTTGGAATACTTTGTTATCTGAAGGGTATCTAAAGTGGGGTACATGGCATCTGTTGTAGTCTCAAAGCCAACTACCAGGTATGGACACATATACTCAGTGAATGCACTCTGCATGGAATTGGTACAACTGGGCTAAGGAATGTGCACTGGGGCCAGGAGTACTCTCAGTGTTTCACTAGGACAAACATAATATCATATTTCCAACTCCCTATGCCCTTCAAACCCTCACCCATAAAAGGGGTGCTATTTCAGGAAGCCTGTTTATTCACATATTCCTTCACTCATTTAGACATTCCAGAAATTAACAGTTGTCTACTGCTACTTGAGAGTACAGTATGCAAAGATAAATCATTTTGCCAGGCGTGGTGGCGCACGCCTATTAATCCCAGCACTCGGGAGGCAGAGGTGGGAGGATTGCCGTGAGTTCAAGGCCACCCTGAGACTCCATGGTGAATTCCAGGTCAGACTGGGCTAGAGTGAGACCCTACCTCGAAAAACCAAAAAAAAAAAAAGATAAGTCATCTTAGCCAGGCATGATAGCACATACCTGTAAGAAAGCACTTAGGGGCTGGGGAAATGGCTTATCAGTTAAGGCGTTTGCCTTAGAAGCCTAAGGTACCAGGTTCAACTCTCCAGGACCCACATAAGCCAGATGTACAAGGGGGAGCATGCGTCTGGAGTTCATTTGCAGTGGCTGGAGGCCCTGGCACACCCATTTTCTCTCTCTCTCTCTCTACCTGCCTATTTCTGTATCTCTCTCAAATAAATAAAGAAGCACTTAGGAGACAGAAGCAGAAGGATCAGATTTGGCTTCCTAGCAACTTTCCAAATAGGCTGGGATACATGAGATTCTGTCTCGAAAGAAAGGAGGGAAGGAGGGAATGAGGGTGAGTGGGAAAGAGACAGGCATGGTGGTGCACGCGTTTAATCCCAGCACTCAGAAGGCAAAAATAGGTGGAGTTTAGTCCACCCTGGGACTACATAGTGAATTCCAGGACAGCCTGGGCTAAAGCAAGACCCTATCTCAGTATACCTACATGAAGGACTGGAGAGATGGCTTGGTGGTTAATGCGCTTGCCTGCAAAGCCTAATGGCCTGGGTTTGATTTCACAGTACCCATGTAGAGCCAGATTCACAAAGTAGAACATGTGTCTGGAGTTCATTTGCAGTGAGTGGCTAGAGGCCCTTGAGTGTCCATTCCCTCTCTCTCTCTCTCCTTGCAAATAAATAAAAATTAAAAAAAAAAAAAAGGAAGGGAGGGAGGGAGAGAGAGAGACGAGCTAAAGAGATGGCTCAGCATTTAGATGTGCTTACTTTGCAAGCATGAAGCTCTGAGGGCGTATGTGACACCCAAGTTCAAATCTCCAGATTCCAACAAGTAACGGCTGGGCATGGCCACCCACTCTTATCCCAGTTCCACAGAGGAGGAGAGACCCTGGGATCAGTGGAAGTCCCACAAGCTCCAGAAACAGTAGTTTTTCTTTAAAAAAAAAAAAACAAACAAACTTTATTTGTTTATTTGAGAGAGAAAAAAAGGCAGAGAGAGGGCGGGGCGTAAGAGAGTGGGCACGCCAGGGCCTCCTGCCACTGCAAACATACTCCAGATGCATGCGTCCCCTTGTGCATCTGGCCTACATGGGTCCTAGGAGAATCGAACTGGGGTCCTTTGGCTTTGCAGGCAAATACCTTAATGTCTAAGCCATCTCTCCAGCCTTTTTTTTTTTTAAAGAAGACATCACCAGGCATGGTGGCACACACAAAGTAAGAGGGTCACTGTGAGTTTAAGGCCAGCTTGAGACTTCCAGGTCAGGCTTAGCTAGAGTGAGACCCTACCTTAAAAAACCAAAAACAGAAGCAGGGCATGGTGGTGCATACCTTTATCCCTGTACTAAAGGCAGAGGTAGAAAAACTTCAGTAGTTGGTTAGTTGGTGACTGAAATGTTATGTCATAATGACTGTGTGTACGTCTTTTTAAAAATATTTTTATTTAGCTGGGTGTGGTGGGTCACACTTTAACCACAGCACTTGGGAGGCAGAGGTGGAATGACTGCCATGAGTTCAAGGCCACCCTGAGACTACATAATGAATTCCTGCAGCAAGCCCCAACCTTGAAAGAACAAAATATATGTGTGTGTGTGTATGTATTTATTTCTAAGCAAAGGGAGAATGGGCACACCAGGGCCTCTAGCCAATGCAAACTAACCCCAAATGCATGTGCCACTTTGTGCATCTGGTTTTACATGGGGAACTGAACATGAATTGTTAGGCTTTGAAAGCATGTGGTTAAACCACTGAGCAACCACTCTAGCCCCATGTACCTATGTCTTTTACATGTTTCTATTAACTTTTTGTTTTGTTTTTTGAGGTAGGGTCTTGCTCTAGCCAAGGCTGACCTGAAATTTAATAATTTACTATGTTTACTATGTACTCTCAGGCTGGCCTTGTTTGTTTGTTTGTTTTTTTATGTAGGGTTTCACTATAGTCCAGGCTGACTTGGAATTCACTATGGAGTCTCAGGGTGGCCTCAAACTCACTCACAGTGATTCTCCTACTTCTGCCTCCCAAGTGCTGGGATTAAGGGCATGTACCACCACACCTGGCTCTTTTTTGGCCTTTTTAGACTAAGTAGGGTCTCACTCTAGTTCAGAATAACCTGGAATTCACTATGTAGTCTCAGAATGGCCTTGAATTCACAATCTTCCTATCTCTACCACAAGGGCTGAGATTAACGCATGACCCACCATACCTGGCTAAAATAGTGATATTTAACATCTCTATAATTATCATAGTCTACCTTTTGAAGCTTTCTGTTTTCTTCCTTTTTTTTTTTGTTTTTGTTTTTGTTTTTGCAGTAGGGTCTCACTCACTCTAGCTTAGCCTGACCTGGAATTCGTTCTTTTTTAAAAAAAATTGTTATTATTTTGTTTATTAACAACTTCCATGACTGTAAGCAATATCCCATGATAATGCCCTCCCTCCCCCACTTTTGCCTTTGAAACTCCATTCTCCATCATACCCTCCCCCCCCCCCCCCCCCCCCCCCCGTAACAGACAGCTTCAGGTTCACTGAGATGAACTTTCAGACCAGGCACAGTTATGGAGGATGGGATTAATTGAAGCTTACAGGTCCAGGGGAAGTTCCATAATGGCAGAAGAAGCTGGCCTGCCTTCACAGGCCCAAGCAGATAGACAGAAGCACAAGCCTAAAGGCCAAAAGCCACACAGCACACTTCAGGAACTCCAGCTAGGCACACTTTGCATATCTTTAGATTGAAATCAGAAAACCCACCACCTCACCTTTTAAGATCACCCCACACAGTGACATTGCCTCCAGCCAGGTAGCCAGCAGATACAAACTACAAACAATAAAGAGCTGAATATATTGGGGGCCATCTATTCAAACCATCACATTCAGCCCCTGGCCCCCAATAGATTTATAACTGTCACACATTGTAAATTGTACTCAGTTCAATTTCAAAGGTCCCCATAGTCTTGACCAATTTAAGATATTAAAACCTGTAAAATCAAACAAGTTAAACATTTTTAACATATAAAGGCACAGAGTAAACATTTTTAACTGGTATAAGGCACAGCAAGGAGAGACTAAAACAATGCAAATTCAACCACCATCAAACAAACATCAAACTTCTGCGGTTCAAGTCCAATTCAACCAGAGACTGACAGTCTCCAGATTTTCCAAGTTTACCCCTCCAGCTGGGCAGAGTAGCCAGGGAACACTTCCATCTCAGGCCAACAGTGTGCTCTATGGTAGCACTTGCATAGTCCTGGTATATCCAAAACATCTTGAGGTTTTCATGCAAACCACAGTCTATCTTCCAAAGGCTCTTTCAGCCTATCAGGGCATCATGTCCTGCCTCATGCCACATCTCAGCAGCAGCTCCTGGAACCGTGTGCAATTCACAACCACTCCTTACATTTTTCATGCTTCTGAATCCAATACCAGGTGTACAGGACACAGCCATATTCTTAATTCACAGACAAAATAAATCCTAACCTTGAACAGCAGTTTCCTTCTCCAATCAACTCTTTCCAAAAGTGTTTGCATTTCTATGATAGTCTTTCCTCAGGCATCCTTTCCATGGTCCTTTAAGATTGCTAATGTGTTTGACAATAGCAGCTTTAGTAATCTAAAGCCAGTCTCTGTGCCAGTAAATTTAACTTGCTTAAAGTTTTCCAGCTTAAAATCTTAAGTCTCTCAGTCCAATATCTCTAGCCAAGCACATCAGTCCATTACAAATTTAACCTTGATCAAACTCTCTGGGCCTGGGCAGCAGGACGCAGCCAGCCCTTATGCCAGTAGCCCAGTTCCAACAAAGTCCTCTGCAGTCTTGCCTTCCCCTTAGAAAGCTCATAAACCAAGCCTCGAAGTTCAATGCTGTCTGCATTTAGCATTCTCAGACTATCATCAGAATAGTCCATAAAACTTGGCTTACCACTCCGGAAGACATCTTCAGCTGCAAGCACCAAGTCCATGCCTATTCCTCCAAAACAAAGGTTCCAAAAGATCAACATCCACATGGCCAGGTACATCTCAGCCCACTCCTTGGTACCAATTTCTGTAGCAGACAGCTTCAGGTTCACTGAGATGAACTTTCAGACCAGGCACAGTTATGGAGGAAGGGATTTATTGAAGCTTACAGATCCAGGGGAAGTTCCATAATGGCAGAAGAAGCTGGCCTGCCTTCACAGGCCCAAGCAGACAGAGAGAAGCACAAGCCTAAAGGCCAAAAGCCAAAAGCCACACAGCACATTTCAGGAACTCCAGCTAGGCACACTTTGCATATCTTTAAGAAACCCACCACCACACCTTAAAATCACCCAGTGACATTGCTTCCAGCCAGGTAGCCAGCAGATGCAAACTACAAACAATAAAGAACTGAATATACTGGGGGCCATCTGGTCAAACCACCACACCCCTCAATCATTTTGATGCCATGATCTTTTCCTCCTATTATGATGGTCTTGTGTAGGTAGTGTCAGGCACTGTGACGTCATGGATATCCAGGCCATTTTGTGTCTGGGGGGAGCACATTGTAAGGAGTCCTACCATTCTTTTGGCTCTTACATTTTCTGTCACCTCTTCTGCCACAGACCCTGAGCCTTGGAAGGTGTGATAGAGGTATTGCAGTGCTGAGCACTCCTGGCATTTCTTCTGTAATTCACTCTCTAGTATCAGGGTGGCCTTGAACTCATGTGATTCTCCTACCTCTGCCTCCCAAGTGCTGGGATTAAAGGCATGCACCCCACACCCAGCTGAAGCTTTCCATTTTCTATTATAGCTCCAATATATACCTAAGGAAAAGAATTAAATATTTTTTATTTATTTTTGAGAGAGAAAGTAAAAGTGAGTGAGTGTACAGGCACACAAGGACCTCTTGCCACTGTAAACAAAACTCTGGGCACATGGGCTATGTTGTACATCTATCTAGCTTTATGTGGGTGCTAGGGAATCAAACTGGAGATGGCAGGTTTTACAAGCAAGCACCTCTAACCACTCAGCAATCTCTCCAGCCCAGGAAAAAAAATTAAATTAGGAAAAAAATTGCTGAGACCCTTAGTTTCCTACCAGGAATAGATGGTAAGACTCTATTGCTGAAGATTCTACATACTTGGGCAAGGTCACGGAGAAATCCTGCTGGAGCTGAGCTGAAAACCTCTTCCATGTAGACCAGCTGATAGGAAGCTGGAAAAAGCTACACTGCATGCAGTTCAATGGGAGAGAGAGAAATCACCAGTGAATCACTCAATAGTGGACACTGCAAGCCTTAAATTTGTCCAACCAGGCCAAAGAGTCCAACGGGTGCAATAGTGGCATGTTTGTTATGGAGAAAACCAACTGCTCTCTAATTGGACTGGAGGCCCACTCCTCCATGGGAAGGAATACATCCCTGATACTGAAAACCTACAACAGGGGTAGTCATGAGCCCAAGGGGTATAACATCTACTGCTGTCTGGCTAAATGTATATACTATGCTAACCATACTGTCCAGTAAGCACTTCTCTTAATGTCCATACCCATATGTTAATGCTACTCTCACTTTTGGTTAGAGAACCTTCTCTTTTCAGATGGCAGTGACCTTGGGATGACTGAAAAAGCATCATGGTGCTGAGAAGTGACAGAAGAGTGCTCAGCACTGAAATATCTCCATCACACCTTCTAAGGCTCAGGGTCCATTGCAGAAGAGGTGTCAGAAAGAATGTAAGAGCCAAAGGAAGGGTAGGACCCCTTACAATGTGTTCCCCCAGACAAAATGGCCTGGATATCCATAACCTCACAGTGCCTGACACTACCTATGCAAGACCATCATAATAGGAAGAAAAGATCATGGCATCAAAATAAAAGAGACTGATTGAGAGGGGGAGGGGAAATGATGGAGTTTCAAAGGGGAAAGTTGCCGGGGGTGGGGGGGGAGGAAGGGAATTACCATGGGTTATTGTTTACAATTATGGAAGTTGTCAAAAAAAACTAAATTGGGCTAGGGAAATGGCTTAGCAGTTAAAGAGTTTGCCTGCAAAGCCAAAGGATCTCAGTTCAATTCTCCAGGACCCATGTAAGACAGATACACAAGGGGGCGCATGCACCTGGAATTTGTAGTAGCTGGAGGCCCTGGCGTGCCCATTTTCTCTCTCAAATAAATATATAAATAAATAAATAAATAAATAATATATTTTAAGAACTAAACTTTAAAAAATTAGGAAAAAAGACTACATTTCATATAGTATCGGTTTATTCCTATAAATATAATTAAATTTGGATATTTCAAATACAGTTCAAGCCAGGTATGGTAGTGCACATCTTTAATCCCAGAATTTGGGAGGCAGAGGTAGGAGGACTGGCATGAGCTCGTCTGAGATGACAAAGTGAATTCCAGGTAAGCCTAGGCTAGAAAGAAACCCTACCCAGAAAAAAAAAATCAGATGTATTTAGGAAAGCATAGAAAGAAAATAAGCCAGCCATGGTAGCTCATATCGACACTCTCAGCACTTTGGAGGCTGAGACAGATCACCATGAATTCAAGGCCAGCATGGGCTACAGAGTGAGACACTGGATCAAGGAAAAAAGACCACTATTTCCTTTGAAGCATAAGTATTAGTCAATGATTAAATAAATTTACTGAAATTAAAGGAGATAAAAAGTAACAAATATGTCAACAGAAAAGGATCTTACTTTATACTACTTACAGAATAAAATTCTAACCATATAGTAGTAGTATTCATACTTTGGTACCAAAGAGGTATTTGATAGAAAGTGGTAAGACTGACAACTGGCACAGCTTTGAAAAGCACCACATATTTTATCACAAGTGTTTTTGAAAAGTCAATAAAACTAATAAAAGTAGGTATGGTGGTATACACCTTTAACCCCAGCACTTGGAAGACAGAGGTAGGAGGATTAGTGAGTTCAAGGCCACCCTGAGACTACACAGTGAATTAATTTCCAGTCAGCCTGGGCTATAGCGAGACCCTACCTCAAAACAAGCAAACAAAAAAACTAATAAAGCTTACTGAGAAACTAATTTTTTTTTTTTTTTTTTGGCTTTTTTGAGGTAGGGTCTCACTCTAGCTCAGGCTGACCTGGAATTCATTCTGTAGTCGCAGGGTGGCCTTGAACTCATGGAAATCCTCCTACCCCTGCCTCCACAGTGCTGAGAGAAAGTACTTTTTATAAGGTAATAATTATCAAGGAGTTGTAGTAAGACTTGTGTGCAGAGTAATTGAGCAAGACTTTCCCAATAACATGAGTTGTCTCACAGGGGCAGGGAGGCTCTCTACCTCAAGGGCAGCCCAAATCTACCACAGTGCCAGAGCACATCCACAGATCATTAGGGTCATTAAATGATAAATCCTTCAGGGTCTCTGTGACCCTTAGGTCAAATGCCCTAGCTCCCAGTACAAGAATCAGAATTGATGCACTTATGATTATCAACAAATATATAAAATTATTTGTTATAACAGATCCCTTCTTTCTATTTTTATCTCATTTCAACCAAAACACCATTGGGTAAGTGTCCCAAAGCTCTGATCCATACAATGAAACCTTTAGAGTGTCATACAGAAACAAGTCAGGCAGTGCAAGCCTTCATTCTTCATTGTTTTAGGCTTCACTTGGCTACAATAATCACTTCTCAGAGACAGCTGTTACCATTGCTGCCTCCATCAACAAGTCACCAGATCTTTTTCTTAGCCATCCATTAAGAATCAATAGTAGGGCTGGAAAGATGGCTTAGCAGTTAAGTGCTTACCTGTGAAGCCTAAGGACCCTGGTTGGAGGCTCGAGTCCCCAGGACCCACATTAGCCAGATGCGCGGGGGTGGGAGTGGGGGGGAGTGGGGGGGGAGCGGGGGGGGGGGAAGCATCTGGAGTTCCTCTGCAGTGGCTGGAGGCCCTGGCACACCCATTCTCTCTATCTGCCTCTTTTTCTGTCTTTCGCTCTCAAATAAATTTAATTTTAAAAAAAGGAACCAATCTTAGCCAGGCATAGTAGCACATGTCTTTAATCCCAGCACTCAGGAGGCAGGGGTAGGAGGATTGTCGTGAGTTTGAGGCCACCCTGAGACTACACAGTGATTTTCAGGTAAGCCTGGGCTAAAGTGAGACCTTACCTTGAAAAAACAAAACAAACATAAAAAAACAAAGAATCAATCTTTTAGACTGAGAAGACACTATTAATCAGAAAAGGATTTATATTGCCCCAATAAGTAAATATAATGAAAATCTGACATAAGAACTATCTCGGGCTGGAGAGATGGCTTAATGGTGAAACATAAGGATCCAGGTTCAGTTCTCCAGGTCCCATGTAAACCAGATGCACAAGGTGGAGCATGTGTCTAGAGTTCATTTGCATCAGCTAGAGGCCCTGGTGCATCCATTCTCTCCCTTTCTCTCTGTATCAAATAAATAAGTATCTCCAGCACATATCCACTGTGGGAAGCACTTACAGCAGCACCCTCTTAGCCATGGTTTCATTTTTCAAGGTTATCATTATTGTGGTTGGAAAATATTAAATGGAAAATTCCAAAAATGAACAATTTATAATTCTTAAATATTTTTATTACAGTATGTTGTTGTAATTGTTCCATTTTATTATTTTTATTATTATTTTTGCAAATTGAACTTTATCACTTGTACGTATACATAGAAAAAAAGTGTGTGTGTGTGTGCATATAAACTATATATAGTTTAATGCATTCTAAGGTTATGTCAGCCAACCATACTGGCGTTGGAAAGTATCCCCCATGCGTGGAGGGGGTGTACTACTATATTTGTAGAACAGTAATAGCCAAGGATAGTGTTTGACTGTGGAAAGACAAGTAAAAACATTATTTTCTTTCTTATATTCAACTGAAAAAATAACTACTGCTTCAAACATACTAGTCAAAATGAAAAAGACTGGGGTATGGTGTTGCATGCCCTTAATCCCAGCACTCAGGAGGCAGAGGAAGAAGGATCACAGTGAATTCCAGGCTAGCCTGAGACTACACACTGAATTACAGGTCGGCCTGGGCTAAAGTGAGACCCTACCTTAAAAAACCTAAAAGAAATTATAAGAAAAATAAAGGTTGGGAGAGACCAAGTACTAGAAACATAAGATCTTAAGGAGAAAACTGGCTACTGCTTCAAAAGAGGTAGGAGAATCACCATGAGTTTGAGGCCACCCTCAGACTAGTGAATTCCAGGTCTGCTTGAGCTAGAGTGAGACCCTACCTCAAAAAAAAAAAAAAAGACAAAACACTGCCCTCCCCCAGCCCCCCAAAATGAGAGGATTTAAAGCCAAGCAAGGTGACAAACACCTGTAGTTCCAACACTAGGAGGAGGAGGCAGAATGACTGGGAGTTTGAGGCCAACTTGAGCTTTTTTTTGTTTCCAAAAAAAAAGCTGGGTGTGGTGACCCACGCAGGCAGGGGTAGGAGGCCACCCTGAGATTCCAGGTAGCTTGGGCCAGAGCAAGACTCTACCTTGAAAAAAAAAATTACATAAATAAAACAAACAATTATATATTTGTAATATATGTGATTTTTGTTTGTTTTGTTTTTTTGAGAGGTAGGGTTTCCCTCTAGTCTAGGCTGACCTGAAATTCACTCTTTAATTTCAGGGTGGCCTGGAATTCATGATGATCCTCCTACTTCTGCCTCCCAAATGCTGGGATTAAAGGCATGCACCACCACGCCCAGCTACATGTGATTTTTTTTAAGCAGGAAAGTTACTCCTATGATATTCAGGAACACTGATTAGTCCCCTCAGAATTTTTTTTCTCTTTCTTTTTTTTTGAGGTAGGGTCTCAATCTAGCTCAGGCGGACCAGGAATTCATGCCGTAGCCTCAGGGTAGCCTCAAACTCATGGTGATCCTCCCATCTGTCTCCTGAGTGCTGGGACTAAAGGTATGTGCCACCATGCCAAGCCAAAAATATTTTTGTATAATAATGTATTTACTTAAGATTCTAAAGATTGCATAAAAACAAAATCAAAGGCTATTTACCCAGCCAAAATTTTTCACCTAACAAAGTGCTGTCTGCTATCAAGTGACTTCTGGGAAAAAAAATGTCTCTAAAGTAAAACAAGTGAAGTCACTCATAACTGTATGCATAAGTTTGAAATTTCCAGGAGAAAAATTAGAAATTATATTAATTTTGATACCTAATATTACTAAATTGAACAATGTGACACTTGATGGTGCTATAATCACTGAAAAAAATCAATCTTTTGGCAAAAGAGAATCAAATTCAGAAATAAAATAAAGCAGAAATGACCAACCAGAAGTATATGATGTATACGTTTAGCAGAGATGCAACCTTATATCCACACACCTGCTCTACTTACCAGCATCATAATGAACTCATCTGCAAGGAGATTCAGCCAAGATACTCCACATTTCTATGTCACCCAAAAACTGTGAGAACTGAATGAAAAAAATTACAAACACAAGTCAACAAAACACTCTGCAGCTTATTAAAATTTAAAAGTATTAGTGTTCTAAGGCTGGGCGTGGTGGCACATGCCTTTAATCCCAGCACTCTGGAGGCAGAGGTAGGAGGATCACCATGAGTTCAAGGCCACCCTGAGACTACAGAGTGAATTCTAGGTCAGCCTGGGCTAGAGTGAAACCCTACCTTGAAAAACAAAACAAAGAAACAAAAAAAAAAGTATTGGCATTCTAAACAAGGAATACAGTAAAATATACAGTAAATATATATACAGTAAAATAATCCCTGAAATTTACAGTAAAGCTACCTACCAGCAGTTAAAGGAAGGAAATTATATCAGATAAATTTCTAAATAGCAACTTCCTGTTCTGGTATCTGTACCATCAGTTGTTCCTCACCAAGAGATGACTGGAAAACAATATCCAGTTCTTTGGTAGAGAATGTGGAGATTCAGACTAGATTCTAGAATCATTTCTAACAGAATTAAAAAAAAAAAAATCGGCCAGGTGTGGTGGCTCAAACCTTTAATTCCAGCACTCGGGAAGCAGAGGTAGGAGGATTGGTGTGAGTTCAAGGCCACCCTGAGACTAAATAGTGAATTCTAGGTCAGCCTGAGTTAGAGTGAGACCCTACCTCAAAAAAAAATTTAAAAAACCTGGGGGGCTGGAGAGGTGGCTTAGCAGTTAAGGCACTTGCCTGCAAAGCCTAAGGACCCAGGTTCGATTACCCAGGACCCACGTAAGGCAGATGCACAAGGTGGTGCATGCACCTGAGTTCCTTTGCAGTGGCTAAAGGCCCTGGCTATCTGCCTCTTCCTCTCTCTCATTCATATATATATATATATATATATACACACATACATACATACATATATATATATATATATATATATATATATATATTTTTTTTTTTTTTTTAAGAAAATTTGAAACCAGGTGTGGTGGCACAACCTTTCAGGCTGTCCTTGAACTCACCTGTGAGTTCAAGGCCAGCCTGAGACTGACTACACAATGAGTTCCAGATCAGCCTGTGCTAAAGTGAAACCTTACCTAAAAAAATAAAAAATAAACTTGATGTTTCTATTAGATATGTGTTTGACAACAGTTATCTACAAAATCAAATATGATATATAAAAACATGTATGGTGTTTGGGAGATGGTTCAGGGGGTAAAGGTGCTCATTTGCAAAGCCCATTGGCCTGGGTTCAATTCCCCAGTACCCACATAAAACCAGATACACAGCCGGGCGTGTGGCACAAGCCTTTAATCCCAGCACTCAGGGTGGCAGAGGTAGGAGGACTTCCGCCAGTTCAAGGCCACCCTGAGACTACATAGTGAATTTCAGGTCAGACTGGACTAGTGTGAGACCCTACCTCAGGAAAAAAAAAAAAAAAAAAAAAGGAATACACAAAGTGGCACAGGAATCTGGACTTTGTTTTCATTTGCAGCAGCAAAAGGCCTTTGGTCTGCCATTCTTTCACACACAAATTACTATTTTTTAAAACATGCATGGTAAAATGCAATAAGCCATAAAGTACTTTAAAGCACTATGCGTACAGTAAGATGCTTTTTTTATTATTTTATTTTTGTATGTTTGGTTTTGGTTTTTCAAGGTAGGGTCTCACTCTAGCTCAGGCTGACCTGGAATTCACTATGTGGTCTCAGGATGGCCTAGAACTCAGAGATCCTCCCATCTCTGCCTCCCTGAGTGCTGGGATTAAGGAGAGCACCACAATGCTTGGTGTTACTAAAATGCAATCTTTTTTTCTTTTTGTATTTTTCGAAGTAGAGTCTTGCTCTAACCCAGACTGACCTCTACCTCCCGAGTGCTGGGGTTAAAGGCGTGCACCACCACGCCCAGCAGATGCAATCTTAATACAAATTTTTATGTTCATAAATGAATCTGTAGGCCTATATTCAAATGGTAAGTTTCCATAATGTAAAATAACCAGGTTTTGCAATGAGTTCCAAATATACAAACTGTAACAGATGTCCTACTCTTTCCTAAAAGTTACCAAAAGGGTGCTTTGACAGAACCTGAGAAACACAAAATCATAATAGACTGTTTATCAGAGGCAACCTCTTCAGCGTATGACGATTCCTTTCACAGACCCACGGGAGTGTTAAAGAAAGGAAAATGCACCAGAAATATAGTCAAAATAAACTATAAACATGCCAAGAGATGGTCCAAAAAGGTTTTCAGGGCTCCTCACAGAATCATCATGCCTCATACCTCCTTCTAAGCACAAAATTCATATGCTGCATCAGTGAGGGGGATGGGAGAGAGGAATTAAAGGTCAAAACTTCACCTCAGTTACCCTGTAGGGATTATGTTCTCTCGAGAAATGGAGGGAGGATATACAATGATGTTTTCAAGACACTTTAGGGCCGGAGAAATGGCTTAGCGGTTAAGGTGCTTGGCTGCAAAGCCTAAGGATCCAGTTTTAATTCCCTAGGACCTGCGTAAAGCCAGATGTGCAAGGTGCAGCATACATCTGGAGTTCTTTTCCAGTGGCTAGAGGCCCTGGCGCGCTCATTCATATTCTCTCTGCCTCTCTCTTACAAATAATTTTTTAAAATACAATATTAAAAAAAATTAAACAATCTGAAACGGAGTAAGATGCAGAGCAGAGCTTCCATCACACGTCTCCTAAACTATTCCCTTGGCAGTCACAATACCGCTCCCTTAATGACTCACTGACTCTCACTGAATGAAGACGGCTTAATCACAGGGCTCCTCCTCTGGAAAAGGAGAATACTTTCGGAGTACTCCTTTTCAGGTTTGCGGGGTGTGAGGCAAGCGATTTCAACTTCATGCAACTTTGCAGAAGAAGGGACAGGTGGATGCAAGCGGGGTTTCGAATGGGCCCCGGAGGTCGGTCCCGAAGGAAGGCACCGGCCACCCTCTCTCCACGCCGCTCCGTCCCCAGCGTCCGGGCGCCCGTGGGCGCTGCCCGGCGGAAACGTGACAGCCCGGTCCCCAGCCACCGCCCTCGGGAGAGCCTCCGCAGAAAAAGGAGACAAGGAACCTTTAGGACAGCGTTTAGCCTGGGGACGTCCCCCGGTGCCATCCCCGACCGAGCCCGCAAGGGAGAAGTGGGGATGGAGAGAAGCGGGGCGGGGGGGGACCGTGCGGCGTGGACGCCTGAGGCGTGACCGACCCGTCGGCGACACGCAGGACCCGCAGCCTCGGCTCGGACGACCGCCGAGGATGCAGGTGGAAGTCCGGAGGCGAGGGCGCCCGGCCGCCTCCCGCTCGCGTTCCCGTTCGGGCAGGCCTCCTCCCAGCCGGCCCGACCCGGGGAAGCGCCGCCGCGGGCTCGCGCACACTCACCCGCGCGCGCCGCCGCCGCCGCCCGCCGAGCGCTCTCGGGCCCGCCCCCCGCGCCGCGCGGCCACGTCACGGCGCCTGCGCCCTCCGCCTCCCTCCCCCCCCCCCCGCGCGCGCAACCGCCCTCAGGACGTTACCCGTCCGGCGAGGTGGTTTCCTTGGAGACCGAGCCGGCCCCGGCGGCCGCCACCAGGAGGGAGAACTCCGCTGAGAGACTCCTGCAAGAAGACGTCAAGATGCCCGCCAAGGACAAAAAGAAAGTCAAGAACAAAGGCAAGGACAAAAACATGAAGTAAGGAGCCGGGGATTCCTCCCCACCCCGCCCCACCCCCGGCCCTGGGCATCGCGGGTCTGGGCCCAGGCCAGGGCCACCCGACCTGGCACGCCGCCGGCATCCGCGCTTTTTCAGGACCCAGGCGGAGAGGTCGACACTGTTAGGCTGACATGACCTTAGCTTCTAGAACATGCTCTAGTCTGAGCATTTTTTTCCTTGGACCTTTTCAAGAACGCTTTTGCCCCAAAGGGGCAACCGAAACCGGGTTTGACGAGATTGGTTAGCTGTTCGGATTTCCCCACACTACCTTGGTAATGCCCCTGAACTGACTCTGGAGACTTGAACTTAACTGCTAGAATGCCAACAGACTGGTTTGCTTCGGTAGTTTCTTTTCGTTTTCCTTCCTGTGTGTCTGTGTGTGTGTGTGTACACCTGTATGCGAGGTCAGGGGCTAAACACCTTGACTGTCTCTTCCTGGTCACTCTCCAACTTATTCATTTTTTAAAAGACTTACTTATTAGAGACACAGAGGGTGTGAGAATGGGCTTCCAGCCACTGCGAACAAACTCCAGACACAGGTGCCACCATGTGCATCTGGCCTATGTGGGAGCTGGAAAATCAAACCTGGATCCTTAGGCTTTGCAGGCATGAGCCTTGACCTCTAAGCTATCTCTCCAGGCCACTTATTCATTTATTTACCCATCCATTCATTCGTTTTTGAAGGGATCACACACTGAAGCTGGAGCCCATGTGGCTACTTAGCTAGCAAATTTTAGGGATTTTCCTGCCACTAGCACCAGCACCCCGACGCTGGGATTACAGGCAAGGGGAGGCACACTTGGCATTGTGTATGCAGTTGCTGAGGATCCAGACGGCAAATACTTTACGCAGTGAGCCTTCTCTATTCCAATGATTTATAGAGACATTGGGAGCCACACATGCTGAACACCACCACCATATATGAGTCTGCAAGGAATCCTGAAAATGTATGTCTAGAAAGTAAATTGTCTAGAGCTGGGTACAGTTTACATCTGTTATTTCAGCCTTCCAGAAACTGATGCAGAAACACTACATAGTGAGTTTCCGACCAGCTAATATAGAGCTAATATAACCAAACATTGTCTTTAAGAAGAAAAAAAGGTAGCTGGGCGCAGTGGCGCACGCTTTTAATCCTAACACTTGGGAGGCAGAGGTAGGAGGATCACTGTGAGTTCGAGGCTACCCTGAGACTTCATAGTGAATTTCAGGTCAGTCTGAGCTAGAGTGAGACCCTACCTCAAAAAACAGAAAAACAAAAAGAAGAAGGAAGCCGGGCGTGGTGGCGCATGCCTTTAATCCCAGCACTCAGGAGGCAGAGGTAGGAGGAGTGCCATGAGTTCGAGGCTACCCTGAGACTCCATAGTGAATTCCAGGTCAGCCTAGGCTAGAGTGAGACCCTACCTCGAAAAGCCAAAAAAAAAGAAGAAGAAGAAGGAGAAGAAGCCAGGCGTGGTGGTGCACGCCTTTAATCCCAGCACTTGGGAGGTTGAGGTAGGAGGATCGCTGTGAGTTTGAGGCCACCCTGACTACATATTGAATTCCAGGTCAGCCAGGACTAAAGTAAAACCCTACCTCAACCAAAAAAGAGAAAGAAAGAAAAGAGCCGGGCATGGTGGCCCATGCCTTTAATCCCAGCACTCTGGAGGCAGAGGTAGGAGGATTGCCAAGTGCTCAAGGCCACCCTGAGACTACATAGTTAATTCCAGGTGAGCCTGGACCAGAGTGAGACCCTACCTCAAAAAAAACAAAAAAACAAAAAAAAAAAAAAAAAAGGAAAAGGAAAATAGTCTTATGTAAAGTGTTGAATGAATGATCAAAAATTTGGTTTAACTTGTGAAAAGTTTCAAATATAGATATATATTTGTTGTTGTTGTTTTCTTTTGAGGTAGGGTCTCATTCTAGCTCAGGCTGATCTGCAATTCTCTATATAGTCTCAGGGAGGCCTTGAACTCTTAACAATCCTCCTACCTCTGCCTCCTGCGTGCTGGGATTAAAGGTGTATACCACCACGCCCTGCTAATTTTCAAATATAAAACAAATTTGACAGCAAATACTACAGGAGGACCCTGTAAAGGGACAGAAGCCATGTCATTAAATCAGTTGATCATGTAATTAACAAGAGAAGATAAAAGGACAGTTGAATCCACTGAGACAGAGATGGTGCCCCAGCAGAGAAGAATTCTCATTGAAAGCACACCCTTACAAGAGGCTCCCTCTCCCCAAGATGGACTCACCTACAGGAAAAGATTGGCCCAGCTTACTGTTTGCTGCAAGGCTCCTGCATTGTCTTGGGTCAAGGCTGGTGTGCAGCTGGTAGAGCAGGCCATAAAAGCCTTTGGGGCCTGCAGATCATGAAGCCTCCTGTCCAAATAGGAACAGGTCTGCTTAGTGATGAGCCTCAGAGGGTTTCTGTGAGTTCTGCAGAGAATCACAACCAACACAATGTGTAAGCAGAAATTCATTGCAAGTAGTGACTTACTTGACGAAGACAAATGTGCAGAATCTGCAGTGAGAGCTGATGGTTCAGCTCCACTCCAGAAGCCATCTGCTGGAGAATTTCCTTTTGCCTGGCTGGTATTTCCTTCTATTCAAACCTTCAATTTGATGTGCAAAACCCACTGACATCCAAAACATCAGGAAACATCTAAAATAATGTGTTACCAAATATGTGGGTACCTTGTTTCTAGTTTGACAAAATTAACCATGGGCTCCAAGAGTGCCCCTTGCGGCTGAGCCCCAGAATTGAAGAGAAGCTTCCTTATGCTCACAGTGGTTCTCCACCCACCCCCACCCCCACTAACAGGCTTCACAGGGTACTGGCTGGTGAAGAGGTGCAGAGGTTTCAGGAGTCTGAGTGTACCCACATCCAGCCATGGCCAGTGTGACAGTATTGCTAGTGACATGGTTATGTCCCAGGAGTTTCCCCTTGTGAATGGATATGGTCCTGACAGAAGAGGCTTCATGCAGCATGTGGCTGGCTCACCCTTCTGCCCAGGTACACTTTCTGCTCATTGAGAACAGTGAGGAAGCCAGGCCCTCATGAGACAATTCATGGCAGCACTGCTAGGTGTTGGGGTGGAGGCTGAGGCAGAAGGCTTGTATGAGTGCAAGGCCAGTCGGCTACAGTGAGACTTTATCTAAAAAACAAGAATGGGGGGGGGGCTGGAAAGATGGCTTTGCGATCAAGGTGCTTGCCTGCAAAGCCAAAGAACCTTGGTTCAATTCCCCAGGCCCCATGTAAGCCAGATGCACAAGGTGGCACATACATCTAGAGTTTACAGTGGCTGGAGGCCCTGGCATGCCCATTTTCTGCCGCCCCTTTCCCTCTCGCTCTCTCAAATAAATAAAATTAAAAAATAAAACAAGAAAGGACAGTACCTTGATCTTCCTTTTCCAAGAAATTCAAGAAATAAACTTAGGTGCTTTATAAAGAAAAAAGAAGAAAGGGTTGGAGAGATGGCTTAGTGGTCAAGATGCTTGCCTGCCAAGCAAAAGGACTCAGGTTCAATTCCCCAGGGCCCACGTAAGCCAGATGCACAAGGTGGCACATGTGTCTAAAGTTTGTTTGCAATGGCTAAAGGCCCTGGTACATCCATTCTCTCTCTCTCTCTCTCAAAAAAAAAAAAAAAAAAAAAGGCACGGTAGTATACATCTTTAATCCCAGCACTTGGGAGGCAGAGGTAAGAGGCTTGCCATGAGTTGGACACCACCTTCAGACTTATAGGTGAATTCCAGGTCAGCCTGGGCTAGAATGAGAGCCTACCTCGCAAACAGAGAGAGAGAGAAGGAAAGAAAAGTTGGGGGTGCAGAGATGTTTCAGAGGGTAAAAGTGCTTTCCATGAAGCATGGAGATCTAAGTTCAGATCCCTTTGAGGGGGGAGGGCTGGAAAGATGCCTTAGCAGTTAAGGCACTTGCCTTCCAAGCCAAAGGATCCAGGATGCAATTCCCCAGGATCCACATAAGCCAGCACAAGGTGGTACATGCATCTGGAGTTTGTTTGCAGTGGCTGGAGGCCCTGGCATGACCATTTCTCTCTCTCTCTTTCTCATAAATAAATAAAACTTAAAAAAAAAAAAACACTTTTATAGGCTGAAGAGATGGCTTACTGGCTAAGGCATTAACCTGTGGAGCCTAAGAACCTAGGTTCAATTCCCCAGTACCCTCATAAGCCAGATACACAAGGTGGGGGGGGGCACATGTGTGTGGAGTTCTCTCTCTCTCTCTCTCTCTCTCTCTCTCAAAATAAATTAATTAACTTAAAAAAACTTTCTGTATAAAATGATAGGCCAAGTATTTGTAGCTTATTGTTTCCCTCTTTATTTTTATTTTATTTTTCCAATGTTGTAATCAAACTCAGAGCCTCTAAGCATGCTAGGCAACTGTTCTACCATTGAGCTATATCTCTAACCCTCCTCCCTTGCATTAAAATTAAGTATTCTTCTACAAGGTAATTTAAACACACACATAAATGGACAGTTAGTCTAGCACTTTCTAAATATTGACAAGGGTTTATCACATTCCTGGAACTCAAAACCATATGTTCTCTATATTTGGTCATTCATCTGCAGTACTTGGACAAGGAGAAGACGCAACATACCTTTTGTTCCATGGCACATTGTTTGAGAAACCCTACTTTGTTTCTCTAGCTGGTGGTCTCCTGTCAGAAGTTCTTACCTCAAGTTTTCTAGTATCTTCATAGAGCAATTAGATGACTGTAGCACATCATTCTATCACTAGTGTCACCTTGGAAAGGGAGATGACTGCTATGACAGTCTGAGGAGTTGGGGATAGAGCTGGCCTGGATTTAAAGAAAAAAAGAGATAGGAGTGCAAAGGGACTGAAAACCAGGAGTTGAGTGGATATAGAGGATGACTATGAAAGTATAGAAAAATCTACTCACACACACACACACAAAATAGCCAGGCGTGGTAGCACATGCCTTGGGAGGCTGAGATAGGATTGCCGGGAGTTTGAGGTGAGCCTCAGACTACCTAGTGAATTCCCGACCAGCCTGTGCTAGAACGAGACCCTGTCTCAAAACATCAACAACAACAAAAATTCTCTCCAGGGTTGGGGAGCTGGCTCAGTTGTTAAAGGTGCTTGCTTACAAGGCCTTTCAGCCTGGGTTGGATCCCCCAGTACCCACTTCAACAAAATCATGCATGTACCTGGAGTTTGTTTGCAGTAGCAAGAGGCCCTGGTACAACCAACCTTCCTTCCTTCCTTCTTTTGTTCTCTCTGTCTCTCTCTCTCTCTCTCTCTCTCTCTCTCTCTCTCGCTCTCTCTCTCTCTCACACACACACACACACACATAAATAATAAATAAAAATAAGGCTGGAGCCAGGTGTGATGGCTCACACCTTTAATCCCAGCACTTGAGAGGCCGACGTAGGAGGATCACCATAAATTCGAGGCCACCCTGAGAATACATAGTGAATTTCAGGTCAGCCTGGTCTAGAGCAAGACCCTACTTTGGAAAAAAAAAATAGGGCTGGAGAGAAGGCTCAGTGGTTTTAAGGCACTTACTTGTCAAAACTGATGGCTCCAGTTCAATTTCCCCAGTACCCACATAAAGCCAGATATACACAGTGACACATGTGTCTGGAGCTCATTTGCAATAGGAGAGTGGTGCACCCATTCTCAGTCTCTCCCTGCTTTCAAATAAATAATAAAATATTTAAAATAAATTAAAATATTTTAAAAATATTCTCTTCATGTCTTCATAAATGATTATACTTTGTTTCTCAGGTATCCTTAAAGCCTGGTAAACCATGGTACCAGCTAGTAAACTATTTAACATACTTACATAATTGACTTGATCTATTGTCCAAAGGACTAGCTGTCAGGGGTGGGGGTGTGTAGTAAGTGGGCAAACTACAAGTATATAATTGTCCTCCGAAATGTAACAATTAGGGAGTTGGTTTGCAGTGAAGAAAACCAAGGTTGACAACAGAGTGAGTAGTAATAAATAAGTAAATTAGAAGATCGAAAAACTTCATTATTTTTTGTTGTTGTTGTTTTGATGTTTTGTTTTTCAAGGTAACATTCATTCTAGCCCAGGCTAACAGGCCTCAAACTCACAGTGATCTTCCTACCTCAGTCTCCCAGGTGCTGGGATTAAAGGTGTGCGTCATGCCAAGAAAGCTTTATGAATTTGACTTATATTTTTCCTCTTTGCTTTTCCAGTCCTTGAAAATTATGCTCCCAAGCTGTTCTCTCCCAGGAAAAGGCACCTATTTAATTAAATAAATGTAATATTTCTTATTAATTAATTCATTCCATAATATTTGCTTTTATGTGCCCAGAAGTGATAAGCAAAACAAAAGAGGGATAATACTAATGGGGCAGAGAAGATTATATATTGTCAATTTCCTTTTCCCATTCAGGAAGATAATAAAACCAGATGACTATGTGGTTGAACGAGCCAAAGCCAATGCCTCCCTCTGGGAGGCCAGGTTGGAAGTCACAGAACTCTCTAGAATTGAGTACCGCGATACCTCCCGAAGACTGGCAAAATGTAATGAGGAATTAAAGAAACAGCAGTATAAAATGGAAAAAGACACAATGTCTGTATTAAGCTTCCTGAAGAAGCAGGATCAGGAAAAAGATAATATGGTAGGTAGGTAGAAAACCATGTGATCCTTACTACCCTCTGTGATTGTAGGGCATAAATATAATTTTCAAGGATCTTTTTTTCTCTTTTATTTGTTTATTTATTTTGAGGGAGAAAGAGGCAGATAGAGAGAGGATGGGCACGCCAGGGCCTCCAGCCACTGCAAATGAACTCCAGACACGAGCCACCTTGTATATCTGGTTTATGTGGGTACTGGGGAATCAAACAAGGGTCCTTAGGCTTAGCAGGCAAATGCCTTAACCACTACGCCATCTATCCAGCCCTTTAAATTTAAAAGAGTATTTAAAGGATCTTGAAAAGAGTATTTTGAAGCCAGGTGTGATGGCACATTCCTGTAACGCCAGCACTGGGGAAGCAGAGGTAGGAGGATCACTGTGAGTTCGAGGCCACCCTGAGACTATGTAGTGAATTCCAGGTCAGCCTGGGCTAGAGTGAGGCCCTACCTCAAAAAACCAAAAAAAAAACCCTATTTTGGATCACTGGGCATGGTGGCAGTGGTGGCACACACCTTCAGTCCCAGCACTCCAGAGGCAGAGGTAAGAGTATTGTGAGTTCGAGGCTACCCCGAGACTGCATAGTGAATTCCAGGTCAGCCGGGGCTAGATTGAGACCCTACCTTGAAAAAGAAAAGCATATTTTGGGTTGAAGAAGTGGCTCTGTGCTTTAGGCTCTTGCTTGCAAAGCTTAAAGGCCCCAGTTCCATTCCCCAGTTCCCATGTAAAGCCAGATGCACAGAGTGGCATATGTATCTGGAGTTCATATGCAATGGTAGGAGGCCCTAGCACACTCCTCCCTCCCTCTCTCTCTCTCTCTCTCTCTCTCTGTTTCTCTGTGCTTGCATAGAAATATTTTTTTAATGTTTTATTTATTTGAGAGCAACAGACACAGAGAGAAAGACAGATAGAGGGAGAGAGAGAGAATGGGCGCGCCAGGGCTTCCAGCCTCTGCAAACGAACTCCAGATGCGTGCGCCCCCTTGTGCATCTGGCTAACGTGGGACCTGGGGAACCGAGCCTCGAACCGGGGTCCTTAGGCTTCACAGGCAAGCGCTTAATCACTAAGCCATCTCTCCAGCCCTAGAAATATTTTTATTTATTTATTTGAGAGAGAGAGAGGATGGACATGTCAGGGGCTCTAGCCATTGCTAATGAACTCCAGATACATATGCTACCTTGTGCATCTGGTTTACGTGGGTACTGGGGAATCAAACCTAGGCCCTTAGGCTTCACAGAAAAGCACCTTAACCATTGTGATGGTTTGATTCAGGTGTCCCCCATAAACTTAGATGTTCTGAATGCTAGGTTCCCAGCTGATGGAGATTTGAAAACTAACATCTCCAGGATAGAGTGTATTGTCAAGGGTGGGCTGTGGGTGTTATAGCCAGTTTCCCCTTGCCAGTGTTTGGCATACTCTCCTGTTCCTGTTGTCCACCTTATGTGGGCCAGGGGCTGATGTACACCCTCTGCTTATGCATTCGTTTTCCCTGCCATCGTGGAGCTTCCCGTAGAGCCTGTAAGCCAAAATAAACCTCTTTTTCCGACAAGCTGGCTAAAATACTTTATTTTTATTATTATTGTTATTATTATTTTGGGTTTTCAAGGTAGGTAGCTGATGCCAACTTGAAATTCACTATGTAGTCTCAGGGTGGCCTCAAACTCATAGCAATTCTCCTACAGCACAAATTGGTATACTCATTGTTTTAAAATAAGACCATATTATTGTATGCAACTGTGTGTTCAAGTCTCACCATATTGCCCACATGGGTTTTAAACTCTGTTTTTGTTTTGTTTTTGTTTTCAAGGTAGGGTCTTACTCTAGCTCAGGATGACCTGGAATTCATTATGTAGTCTCAGGGTAGCCTTGAACTCTCGATGATCCTCCTACCTCTGCCTTCCGAGTGCTTGGATTAAAGGCATGCGCCACCACACCCAGCTAAAACTCTTGGTCTTTAATTAGCCCTCTTGCCTCATCCTTCTGAAAAACTAGAACTACAGGCTTGTACCATTCTGCCTGCTCATCAACTTATTTTTAACTCAATAATTTGTGATTTTTTTCCACAAAACTAAGTTCATTTTTAAAATTTGTCACAGTAACATTATATGTTTAATAAAATTCTACTAAATCAGGCTGGAGAGATGGCTTAGCGGTTAAGCACTTGCCTGTGAAGCCTAAGGACCCTGGTTTGAGGCTCGATTCCCCAGAACTCATGTAAGCCTGGTGCACAAGGTGGCGCATGCACCTGGAGTTTGTTTGCAGTGGCTGAAGACCCTGGTGTGCCGATTCTCTCTCTCTCTCTTTGCCTCTTTTTCTCTCTGTTGCTCTCAGATAAATAAAAATAAACACAATTTTAAAAAAAGATAAAATTCTACTAAATCAATATATTAAAATGTATTTGTCCTTATCACTCTGTTGATTAAGTAGACTTCATTTTATCCATTGTTACAAACAAATTTTCAGAGGAGATTCTTGTGTATGTCTTCTTGTGCCCATGAATGAGAGATAATGAGAGATTCTCTACCATAGACACCTGAAAGTAAGACTTTTATTTATTTATTTTTAGTTTTTGAGGTAGATTCTCACTCTAGCCCAGGATGAACAGGACTTCACTGTGTAATCTCAGAGTGGCCTCAAACTAACAGGGATCCTCCTACAAGGGAGCATGTACATCTGGAGTTCATTTGCAGTGGTAGAGGCCCTGGCACACCCATTCTCTCTCCCTCCTCTCCTCCCTCCCTCCCTCCCTCCCCTCCCTCCCCCTCTCCCCCTCTCCCCCTTCTCTGTCTAAATAAATAAAAATAAAGAGTGTTTGCTTAAAAAATTGTTCTAACATTACAGGTTTTCTTTAAGAAAACAAAGCAAAACAAAACAAGAGAAACATACAAAAGTGGGACACAGCAATTTTCTATACCTTCTGTATTTTCATCTGCAGATTGAAAAATTGAAACAGCAATTGGTTGAAACAAAGGAAAAAGCCCAAGAAGAGAAGGTAAAATTGGTGAGTATCTACATATACTAATAATTCACTTTTAGGTAAGTCAGATTGCTAGTGAGCTCAGTTATTGTAGACCCAGTAGGAATAAGTGGGAAGGAGGGGAGGCCAGGAGCACAGCTCAGCGGTAGTGTTTGCTTAGCATACACAAGCCCCCAGGGTTTGAGCCCCAGAGCCTTAGAAGAATCTAAGCAGCTCAACAGCCTTAAAGCCCACACACTTGGTTGTGTGGAGACTCAAACAACATACTCTGCAGGTATGGTGGTGCACACTATCTACTTGAAAGACTGAAGCAATAAGATCACTTGAATCTAGAGGTTAGAAGTTCTGATGCCAGACTGAGCAATGCAACAAGACATCATCTCAAAACAAACGTATCACCAGATCATGAATTCATACTAATAGTGCAGTTCATATGAAAGTGTGTAAGATTGGGAGAGGATAGGGATGCTGAAAATAAAACGCAGGGCTTCTGCATGGTAGGCAGGTGTGCTATTCTATTATATCCCAGGCCAGGGATATAGGATCTTTATTTAACTTTGTATTTGTGTGTTGTACCCTTCTACCCTTCTCCCTTGCCAAGAGTCTTGATTCTATTTTTTTATTTGTTGGTGTTTTTCAAGGTAGGGTCTTACTATAGCCCAAACTGACCTGGAACTCACTCTGTAGCCTCAAGCTGATTTGAACACCTGATAATCCTCCTACCTCAGCCCCAGTGCTGGGATTAATGGCATGCACCACTGTACCTGGCCTGAACTTTTCTTTTCTTTTTTTTAAAATATTTATTTATTTATTTGATACAGAGAGAGAGAGAGAGAGAGAATGGGCATGCCAGGGCCTTCAGCCACTGTAAATGAACTCCAGATACATGTGTGTACAGCTTACATGGATCCTTGAGAATCAAACCTGGATCCTTTGGTTTTGCAGGCAAATGTCTTAACCTCTAACCCATCTCTCCAACCCAATTTTTTTTTTTAATTTTTTTTTAATTTATTTGAGAGCGACAGACACAGAGAGAAAGACAGATAGAGGGAGAGAGAGAGAATGGGCGCGCCAGGGCTTCCAGCCTCTGCAAACGAACTCCAGATGCATGTGCCCCCTTGTGCATCTGGCTAACGTGGGACCTGGGGAACCGAGCCTCGAACCGGGGTCCTTAGGCTTCACAGGCAAGCGTTTAACCGCTAAGCCATCTCTCCAGCCCCCAATTTTTTTTAATTTTAATTTTATTTTATTGAGAGAGAGAGATACAGAAGTAGGGAGATAGAGAGATAGACAATGGGCGTGCCAGGGCCTCCAGCCACTGCAAATGAACGCTAGATGCATACACCACCATGTGCATCTGGCTTATGTGGGTCCTGGAGAGTTGAACTTGGGTCCTTTGGCTTTGCAGGCAAGTGCCTTAACTGCTAAGCCCTCTCTCCAGCCTTTTTTTTTTTTTTTTTTTTTTTGAGGTAAGGTCTCATTGTAGCCCAGGCTGACCTGGAACTCACTTTGTAGTCCCAGGCTGGCCTTGAACTACTATCCTCCTACCTTCGCTTCCTGAGTTCTGGGGTTAAATTAGTTAGTTTTTTTTTTCGTTTGTTTGTTTGCTTGTGTTTTTTTGTTTTTTTGTTTTTTTTTTTGAGGTAGGATCTTGCTGTAGACCAGGCTGACCTGAAATTCCCTGTGTATTCTCAGGGTGGTCTTAAATTCATAGTGATCCTCCTACCTCTGCCTCCTAAGTAGCATTAAAGATGTGCCACCAGGCTGAGTTCAATTTTTTTTTTCTCAGACAAGGCAGTTAGCATCATTTTGTAGAAATTAAAATTTTATGCAAAAAATAAAAATGAAACATTTCTTCAAAGAAGATATACAAATGGTTCAAACCTTCATAGAAACTACAGAATATTTGTTTGTCCTAACTCATATACTTCTTTTTTGAATACAGGAACAAAAGTATACTGGGCAAATACGTAAGCTGGAGGAACAGTTCAGTCAAAAAGCCAAAGAAATTGGCATGATTCAGACAGAGTTAAAAACAATAAAACAATTCCAGAAGAGAAAAATCCAAGTGGAAAAAGAATTAGAAGATGTAAGTCTTCCCTCCTTCCCTCCCTTCCTTCTTTTCTTCCTTCCTTCCTTCCTCCCTTCTTTCCTCTCTCTGTCTGTTTCTTTTCTAGCCCAGGCTGACCTGGGGCTCACTTTGTTATTCCTAGGCTGGCCTCAAACCCACAGCCATACTCATACCTCTGCCTCCTTAATGCTGGGATTAAAGGCATGCACCATGCTTGGCCTCTTTCTTCTTTCCGTCTTTCTTTTTCTCTTTTGAAATGGTATTAACCTTTTATTTCCACAAGTCTTCATATTTTAGGTATTGAGAGGTAAAGAGGAAACTGAATATCTTGACAAACTGTTCTTTTTTTTCATTTAATTAAACTTTAAATTATTAATTTTATTTCTTTATATATATTTATTTTTATTCATTTATTTATTTGACAGAGAAAGAGGGGGGGAGAGAGAGAGAGAAAGAGAGAATGGGCATGCTAGGGCTTCTAGCCACTGCAAATGAAGTCCAGACACATGCATCCCTTGTGCATCTGGCTAACATGGGTCCTGTGGAATTGAGCCTGGGTCCTTTGGCTTTGCAGGCAAAGGCTTTAACCACTAAGCCATCCCTCCAGCCCTTAATTAATTAATTTTGTTTTGTTTTTTCAGTTAGGGTCTCACACTAGCCCAGGCTGACCTGGAATTCACTGTACTTCCAGTGTGTCTTAGAACTCATGGCAATCCTCCTACCTCTGCCTCCTGAGTGCTGGAATTAAAGGCATGTGCCACCACACCCAGCTTAATTTATTTTTTTATTGACAACTTCCATAATTGTAGATAACCCATGGTAATTCTCTCCCTTCCCCCACTTTTCCCTTCACAACTACTCTCCATCATATCCCCTCCCCCTCTCAGTCAGTCTGTTTTATTTTGATGTCATGATCTTTTCCTCCTGTTATGATGGTCTTATAAAGATAGTGTCAGGCACTGTGAGGTCTTGAATATCCAGGCCATTTTTTTATTGACAACTTCCAAAATTATAAACAATATTCCATGGTAATTCCCTCCCTTCCCCCATTTTCCCCTTTGAAACTCCACTCTCCATCATATCCCCTCTCCCTCTCAATCAGTTTCTCTTTTATTTTGATGTCATGATCTTTTCCTCCTATTATGATGGTCTTGTGTAGGTAGTGTCAGGCACTGTTAGATCATGGATATACAGGCCATTTTATGTCTGGAGGAGCATGTTGTAATGAGTCCTACCTTTCCTTTGGCTCTTACATTGTTTCCACCACTTCTTCCACAATGGACCCTGTTGCAGTCTGGGTTGCATTGCTGTTAGAAATCACCTAACCAAGAGCAGCTTCTGGGAAAAAGAGGTTTATTTGGCTTACAGGCTCGAGGGGAAGCTTCACGATGGCAGGGGAAAACGATGGCATGAGCAGAGGGTGGACATCACCCCCTGGCCAACATAAGGTGGAACACAGCAACAGGAGGGTGTGCCAAACACTGGCATGGGGAAACTGGCTATAAAGCCCATAAGCCCGCCCCCAACAATACACTCCCTCCAGGAGGCATTAATTCCCAAATCTCCATCAGCTGGGGAGCTAGCATTCAGAACACCTAAGTTTATGGGGGACACCTGAATCAAACCACCACATTACGCCCCTGGCCCCCATAAACTGATAACCATACATGATGTAAAATGCAATGCATTCTGTCTGACTTTAAAAGTCCCCATAGTTTTTATCAATTCCAATGATGTTCATACATCCCCATAGTTCAAGATCTTTTAACTGAGCCATAATACCAAAATATAACCTCAAAAAACCCATAATGGCACAGAATAAATATTCACACTGCAAAAGATGGCATTGGGCATAGCAAAGAAACATTCAACCAATACAAGATTTAAAACAACCAGGGCAGACATCAAACTCTGTAGCTTCAAGTCCAGCAACTCAAACCAGTGACAAATCTTCAAGTCTGATAATTCTAACCAGCAACAAGTCTCTGGCATTCCAATTCCGCCCCTCCAGCTAGGCTACTCACAGTCCTGGAAAACTTCATGGGGACCGGCAGCTCCTCGGCAGCCATCTCATGGTCCCAGCATCTCCACTGGGTCTCCACTGCAAGCCACGGTTCATCCTCATGGCCCCATGGGGTCTCTATGCAGGCAACCAGCAAACCCGCTTCACACTGCCCATGGCCATTTTCAAAACACAAGACCGTGTTGCAAACTCAATGACCCTCTTTCCAGCATTTCTTATACTCCACGATACCAGGTAGGGTGCCAATTTGTTAATCCAGGGGGGAATAAAACAGACTTTGAAGAACAGGACACTCCTTGAGCACTCAGACACCTTCAAAAGAGTTGACATTCTTCTTGTTGCCCTAGCGCAGGTCAGCTAGCCCAGTCTCAAAGGTTGTAATCTCTCAGTTGCAGCTGAACGGGCAGCAGTTCACCCAAAGATTTTCCTTTCTGTGCCATATCCCTCTGCACACACCAGTTCATTTCTACGCTAAGCAACCCTGCACAACTTCTCAGGACATGGGCACAAGAGCAAGCTTCTCACACAAACTGCTAGCCCAGTCCAGGCAAAGCTTTTTCTCACTCTCATAAGCCAAACCTCACAGTCCATAGTTCTTACTGCCTTCGGGTCTTTCAGCTCTGACCAGGATAGACCATCAAGCTGTACTTACAGCACTGCAAGGCATCTCTTAGGCCAAGGTTTCAACTCCTTCCACATTCCTCTTGAAAATCAGCTTCAAAAGGCCGAAGCCACACAGTCAGGTGTCTAGCAGCAATCCCACTCCTCGGTACCACTTTACTGTTGCAGTCTGGGTTGCATTGCTGTTAGAAATCACCTAACCAAGAGCAACTTCTGGGAAAAAGAGGTTTATTTGGCTTACAGGCTCGAGGGGAAGCTTCACGATGGCAGGGGAAAACGATGGCATGAGCAGAGGGTGGACATCACCCCCTGGCCAACATAAGGTGGAACACAGCAACAGGAGGGTGTGCCAAACACTGGCATGGGGAAACTGGCTATAAAGCCCATAAGCCCGCCGCCAACAATACACTCCCTCCAGGAGGCATTAATTCCCAAATCTCCATCAGCTGGGGAGCTAGCATTCAGAACACCTAAGTTTATGGGGGACACCTGAATCAAACCACCACAGACCCTGAGCCATGGAAGGTGTGATAGAGATATTTCAGTGCTGAGCACTCCTCTGTCACTTCTCAGCTCCATAGTCCCTTCTGAGTCATCCCAAGGTCACTGCCATCTGAAAAGAGAAGGTTCTCTAACCAAAAGTGAGAGTAGCATCATTAATATATGGGTTTGAACATTAAGAGAAGTGCTTACTGGGAAGTTTGGTGAGCATATCACATAAATTCAGCCAGACACCAGCAGGTGTTACACCCCTAGGGCTCATGACTACCCCTGTTGTAGGTTTTCAGTATCAGGGATATATTCCCTCCCATGGAATGGGCCTCCAGTCCAATTAGAGAGTGGTTGTTTTCCCCCATATCAGACATGCCACTATTGCACCTGTTGGCTCATTAGGCCTGGCTGGCCAAATATAGGGCTTGCAGTGTCCACTGTTGAGTATCTTCACTGGTGATTTCTCTGTCTCCCATTGAACTGCATGCAGCGTGACTTTTTCCAGCTTTCTGTCAGCTGTTCTACATGGAGAAGGTTTTCAGTTCAGCTCCAGCAGGGTTTCTCAGTGATCTTGCAGCCCAAGTATGTGGAGTCTTCAGCAATAGGGTCTTACCATCTATTCCTGGTGTGAAACCAAGGGCCTCGGCAATGGCCTGTAATATTTTAGGGGCATCAGGGACCTCCCTGGCCAACAACTCACTGGAAGGTATCTCATCCCTGACACTGAAATTTTTCTAGTAACAATCTGTGGCTCCTGTGTGTTTCTTTGTCCAAAAAAGTAGATTTCCATATGACTTGTTTATATCCTCCTTAGATTTTGACTAGCACTCCCTCCACCTTTCTACCCATTTTGTGTCTGGAGGGACACGTTGTAAGGAGTCCTACCCTTCCTTTGGCTCTTACATTCTTTTTGCCACCTTTTTCGCAGTGGACCCTGAGCCTTGGAAGGTGTGATAGAGATATTTCAGTGCTGAGCACTTTTCTGTCACTTCTTCTCAGCACCATGGTGCCTTCTGAGTCATCCCAAGGTCACTGCCATCTGAAAACAGAAGCCTCTCTAACCAAAAGTGAGAGTAGCAGACAGAAGGGATGGCTAAGCGGTTAAGGCATTTGCCTGCAAAGCCAAAGGACTAAGGTTTGATTTCCCAGGACCCACATTAGCCATATGCACAAGGGGATGCATGCATCTGGAGTTTGTTTGTTGTGGCTGGAGGCCCTGGTGTGCCCAATCTCTCTCTATCTCTCTCTCTCTTACCCCACTCTTTCTCTGTGAAATAAATAAATAAATAAATATGAAATATTTTAAAAAGTGAGAGTAACATTAGTATGTAGCTATGAACATTAAGAGAAGTGCTTACTGGGACATTTGGTGAGCATAGTATATACATTTAGCCAGACAGCAGACGTTAGACTCCCGGGGCTCATAACTACCCCTGTTGTAGGTTTTCAGTATCAGGGATATATTCCCTTCCATGGAGCTGGCCTCCAATCCAATTACAAAGTGGTTGATTTCTCCCATAACAGATATGCCACTATTGCACCTATTGGCTCATTTGTCCTGGCTGGCCAATTTTTTTGTTTATTTTTATTTATTTATTTGAGAGCGACAGACACAAATAGAAAGAGACAGATATAGAGAGAGAATGGGCGCTCCAGGGCCTCCAACCACTGTAAATGAACTCCAGACACATGTACCCCCTTGTGCATCTGGCTAACATGGGTCCTGGGGAATCGAGCCTCAAACCAGGGTCCTTAGGCCTCACAGGTAAGCGCTTAACTGCTAAGCCATCTCTCCAGCCCTGGCTGGCCAATTTTAAGGCTTGCAGTGTCCACTGTTGAGTATTTCTTCTGGTTATTTCTCTCTCTCTCATTGAGCTGCATGCAGCATAGTTTTTTTCCAGCTTTCTGTCAGTGGGTCTACTTGTAGGCTTTTAGCTCAGCTCCAGCAGGATTTTTCAGTGACCTTGCAGCCCAAATATGTGGAGTTTTCAGTAGTAGGGTCTTACCATCTATTCCTGGTAGGAAACCAAGGGTCTTGGCCATGGCCTGTAATGTTTTGGGGGTATTAGTGACCTCCCTGGCCAACAACTCACTGGAAAGTATCCCATTCCTGGCACTGAAAATTTTCTAGTAAAAATCTATGGTTTCTGAGTGTTCCATTGTCCAAAAAAGTAGGTTTCCATATGCCTTATTTATATCCTTTTAGATTTTGATTAGCCCTCCTTCCATCTTTCCTTTGCTCAGTCTCTTCCCCTGACCTCACTTAGGCCTTTTCACCCCCATTAATCTGTTCTTCTACTTACATCTATACATAGTATCCTGTTAAGCACCCACCCCTGCTCCATTTCTGTTCCCTTTATATCTGCTTTCTAGCCTCTGCTACTGAGTTTTATTCCTACTCACATAGAAGTTCAATCATTTGTAGCCTGGATCCACATATGAGAGAAAATATGTGACCTTTGGTTTTCTGGGCATGGGTTACCTCATTAAGTATAATCCTTCCAGATCCATCCATTTTCCTGCAAATTCCATAATTTCATTTTTCCTTACTGCTGAGTAGAACCCCATTGTGTAAATGTGCCACATCTTCATCAGTCCTTTTTTTTTTTTTTTTCTTTTGAGGTAGGGTAGAATTTATGGCTATGCTCCTACCTGCATCTCCTAAGTACTGGGAGTAAAGGTGTGCGCCACCACACCTGGTGAGACTGTTCTTTTTCTAATATAAATTTCTTTTTGAACTAACTAAATCTCAGCCAACAGACCCTCCCATGTTTATCTGCCGTTAAAACCTTTAGACTGACTTCTATAAGAAGCCAACTATTAGGGCTGAGGAAATGGCTTAGCGTTAAGGTATTTGCCTGTGAAGCCTACAGACTCTGGTTCAATTCCCCAGGACCCAGGTAAGTCAGATGCACTAGGAGGTGTATGATTCTGGAGTTCATTTGCAGTGGCTGAATGCCCTGGCACACCCATTCTCTCTGTCTCTTTCTCTCTCTCTCTCTCTCAAATAAATAATTTTTTTTTAAAAAAGAAGCCAACTATTAGGTGAGCATGGTGGCGCATGCCTTTAATCCCAGTACTCAGGAGTCAGAGGTAGGAGGATCGCTGTGAGTTTGAAGCCACCCTGAGAATACAGAGTGAATTCCAGGTCAGCCTAGACTAGAGTGAAACCCTACCTTGAAAAACTAAAAAATAATAATTAATTAATAATAAAATAAAAGATGCCAAGTATTGCTGGATGTGGTAGTGCACACCTTTAATCCCAGCATTTGAGAGGCAGAGGTAGGAGGATTGCTGGGAGTTCAAGGCCACCCTGAGACTACAGAGTAAATTCCAGGATTAGCCTGGGCTAGAATGAGGGCCTACCTTGAAAATTAAAAAAAAAAAAAAAAAAAAAAAAAAAGCAGCAGCAGCCAGCTATTGGCTGGAGATATGGCTTAGTGGTTAAGATACTTGCCTGTGAAGCCAAAGGACCCTGGTTTGATTCCTCAGGACCCACGCAAGCCAGATGTACAAGGGGTAAATACGTCTGGAGTTCATTGGCAGTGGCTAGAGGCCCTGGCATGTCAATTCTTTCTGTGTCTCTCAATGCTATATCTCTCTGCTTGCAAATAAATAAAATGTAATAAAATTTTTTAAACTATCAGGGCTGGAGAGATGGCTTAGTGGTTAAGCGCTTGCCTGTGAAGTCTAAGGACCCTGGTTCGAGGCTCGGTTACCCAGATCCCATGTTAGCTAGATGCACAAGGGGGCGCACGCATCTGGAGTTCATTTGCAGAGGCTGGAAGCCCTGGCGCGCCCATTCTCTCTCTCTCCCTCTATCTGTCTTTCTCCCTGTGTCTGTCGCTCTCAAATAAATAAATAAATAAGTTGGGCAGGATGGCACACACCTCTAATACTAATACTTAGGAGGCTGAGGCAGGACTATGACAAGGCCAAACCCTGTCTTGAAAAATAATTAATGAATCCATCAAAATATCTGATCACTACAACTACTAAATATAATTATGACTATGTATTTATCCTGATAACAAAGAATATGTCTTTCTTAACAATTGCTGTGGTATTTGCAATATTTGTTATATATGAAAAAGTAAGCTTCAATCGTTTTTTTTTTTTTTTTTAAAAAAGCCAACTATCAGTATGCAGTATTGGAAAAGTAGCAAGTTCTAAAGGGGAAAGTCATTTTTTAAAAAAATTAGAAGACTCACAGGGCATGGTGGCACACACCTTTAATACCAGCACTTAGGAGGCAGAGGTTGGAGGATTGCCTGACTTCCAGGCCACCCTCAGACTAAATAGTAAATTCCAGATCAGCCTGGGCTATCGGAAGACCCTACCTCAAAAAAAAAGCAAAATAATAATTAATAGAAGACTGTAGAGTGCCAGCCATGGAAGTAGAGTTAGCAGGATCACTGTGAGTTCAAGGTCAGCCTGGGACTAGTACAGAGTTTAGATCAGCCTAAGCTCAAGTGAGACCTACCTGGAAGGGGAAAAAAGAGAGGAGAGGATGAGGGGACTGTAGGGATGAAATTAAGAACTTTTAGAAAATTTCTCTAACCTTGCCATTCTTTTTCTATTCTTTCAGCTCAAAATACAGCTTTATTTCACTAGTGATAGTGCAGTAAGTGACATAAGTAATCAAAATCAGCCTTGTGCCTGTAACGAAGTTACTTTTCTATATTTTGCCTTCCTTGTGTGTAAAATGTGGATAAGAGTTAACTGACACATAGGGTTGTTATAGATTTAAGAAATAGTAGGGCCGGAGAAATGCCTTAGTGGTTAAGGCACTTGCCTGTAAAGCCAAAGCACCCAGGTTTGATTCTCCAGGACCCACATAAGCCAGATGCACAAAGTGGCACATGTGTCTGGAGTTCATTTGCAGTGGCTGGAGGCCCTGGCATTTCCATTCTTTTCCTATCTGTCCGTCTCTCTCCGGAGCTTTTTCTTTCTCTCTCAAATAAATAAAAAATAATAATAAAAGGAAAAAGTAGACAAATAAAGTCCTTAAAAAGATTGTATGTCACATAGTGAGAATATTAAAAGGCTTGATTTCTAGTATGGCCAGGGATACCAGTCATCTGAATGCTTGGTAGGAGCTTGAGGATTTGTTTCCAAAGTGATGTACACAAACACTATCTAGTTGTTGTCAGTGATTAGTGGGAGGCCTTGGCCTGTTCCCACATGGGCCTGCTGTAATCTGCTTAAGTCTCTTCATAACTTGGTGGATGACTTTACATCTAAAGTTAGTTATTTATAGCCGGGTGTGGTGGCGCACACCTTTAATCCCAGAGGATGGCCATGAGCTGGAGGCCTCCCTGAGACTACATAGTGAGTTAATTCTAGGTCAGCCTGAGCTAGAGTGAAATCCTATCTCAAAAAAAAAAAAAAAAAAAAACCAAACAAACAAAAAAAAACAAAACAATAATTCAAGAGTTAAAAGTTACCTTTTTTCATGCAATTAACTTTTTCAAGTTTCAACTTAGAACAAGTTACAGTAAAACTTTCATAAGATCTTAGGAAAATTAGTAATATTGTAGCCTTTTTCAGCAACCTTAATGACCAGTTGTGTGTAATGTTCATAAAATAGTATCACTATTGCTAGCTTGTCCTAAATTTCTACACAAGCACATTTCAGACAACCAGACTAGTTGGCTAGGTAGAAGCTGTCTTGTTTTGAGTTTCTAGGAATAGACCCCAGGCTTCATATAGGCTAGGCATGCTGTCTACCACGGACGTGCATTCCCAACCTTAGGAGGTTTCTTTTCTTCTTCTTTTGGTCTTTCGAGGTAGGGTCTTTAGCTCAGGCTGACCTGGAACTCACTATGTATTCTGAAGGAGGCCTCGAACTCACCGTGATCCTCTTACCTCTGCCTCCCTCTGGAGTGCTGAGATTAAAGGCGTGTGCCACCACGCCCGGCAAGTTTCTTTTTTTCATGGCATATTCTGGCAAGTCACATACCGTTACCTCATAGTCTATTTTTGTCCGTCTTTTCGTGGGAGGGTGTCGCTCTAGCCCAGGCTGACCTGGAATTCAGTATGTATTCTCAAACAGTGATCCTCCTCTGGAGTTAAAGGCATGCGCCACTGCGCACGGCCCTGAGTTGGCAATTCTTTTTTAAAAAAATATTTTTTAAAGTATTCTTAAATCTTTATTTATTTATTTGCGAGTCAGAGCGAGAGAGGAAGAGAGAGAGAATGGGCACGCCAGGGCTTCCAGCCACTGCAAACTAACTCCAGACGCGTGTGCCCCCTTGTGCATCTGGCTAATGTGGGTCCCGGGGAATCGAACCTCAAAACGGGGTCCTTAGGCTTCACAGGCGAGCGATTAACCGCTAAGCCATCTCTGCAGCCCATGAATTGGCAATTCTTTGAGGCTAGAATTTTGTCCTCATTGAAATAAGATACAGAGCCATGGTAAATAAACCTCTGAATACAGACCTAACGGACTTTTTCCTTTCCTGGCCGCTGGGTAGCCGGCACATGCGCACTGACGTCCGGGGCTGTGCGCCGCTGCGGAGCGCCGAGCGGCCGGGACGTGGCTGCGTAGGACCGCCGTGACGTAGCCGCCCGCGCCGGCCCGTCGCAGCCTCGCCAGCCGTTTAGGCGCTCGGCTCGCCAGGATGGCTGAGGAACTCTCTCCGGGAAAGTCGGCGGACCAGGTGTGCACCTTCCTCTTCAGAAAGCCAGCGCGGAAAGGGAGCGCGGGCCGCCGGAAGCGCCCGCCGAGCGGCCGGGACCCGGGGGAGAGCGGAAGCAGTAGCGACGAAGGCAGCACGGTGGTCCGGCCCGAGAAGAGGCGGGCGGCCCACAACCCCATGATCCAGAAGACCCGCGGCGGCGGTAGACCGAAGGCGGCCTACAGCGACCTGAGCAGCGAGGAGGAGGGCGAGGGGCTGGGCGTGGTCTACAAGTCCACGCGCTCGGCCAAGCCCGTGGGGCCCGAGGACATGGGGGCGACCGCCGTCTACGAGCTGGACACGGAGAAGGAGCGAGACGCACAAGCCATCTTTGAGCGCAGCCAGAAGATCCAGGAGGAGCTGCGGGGCAAGGAGGACGACAAAATCTACCGGGGAATCAATAATTACCAGAAATACATGAAGCCCAAGGACACCTCGATGGGCAATGCCTCCTCCGGGATGGTGAGGAAGGGCCCCATCCGAGCGCCCGAGCATCTCCGTGCCACCGTGCGCTGGGATTACCAGCCCGACATCTGCAAGGACTATAAGGAGACCGGCTTCTGCGGCTTCGGAGACAGCTGCAAATTCCTCCACGACCGTTCGGATTACAAGCACGGGTGGCAGATCGAACGTGAGCTGGATGAGGGTCGCTATGGTGTCTATGAGGACGAGAACTATGAAGTAGAAAGCGACGATGAGGAAATCCCTTTCAAATGCTTCATCTGTCGCCAAACCTTCCAAAACCCAGTTGTCACCAAGTGTAAGCATTATTTCTGTGAGAGGTGTGCACTGCAGCATTACCGCACCACTCCACGCTGCTATGTCTGTGACCAGCAGACCCACGGGGTCTTCAATCCTGCCAAAGACTTGATTG
This sequence comes from Jaculus jaculus, assembly GCF_020740685.1. NCBI lineage: Eukaryota > Metazoa > Chordata > Mammalia > Rodentia > Dipodidae > Jaculus > Jaculus jaculus. The sequence continues at coordinate 144,030,768 of NC_059108.1, read as the reverse complement.
CTAAACTGGAGAAGCACCGAACTGCAACTGAAGGTGGTGCTTCCACTATCCCTGAAGACTCCGATGGGGTCTAAGTACCATTTCTTAGGTTAATCCTAGTTGTCGAATCTCAGTATGTTTTTTGTTTTGGTCACCTTGGGGAAAAAGAGAAGCTACCACCACCACCACAGCAACCATAATTGCACTATCAAGTTGTCCAGAAGGAATATCTAATTTTGTTTTACATGAGAAAACTACCAATTGAATCCATACAGTTACCTTTTCAGGAACTTTCCAAGTAGCCATCCTATGTACAGGTACACATTCTGAATCAAAATAAAGAAGTAGATCATATTTTAGTGAGCTATGGTGTGATTTTTCTTTCTTAAAGAACAGTATTGCCACCTACTGGAGAAACAGATTTCAGCTCTTTCACAGGGCTGTTGAACACTTAAGATTCAGACAAAAGTTACTGCCTTGCTGGAAAAAATAAGGTGGTTTTGTGCAATCCTGAATGTAAAAGAAATGGGGTCCATGAACTAAAATTGAGAAGTATACATTAGGTAAGAAAATTTTTATGGAATAAGTTCTGCAGTTTGAAAGTTGCACAGTTAGATTATCAAAAGACATTTAAATGCCAGGTGTGATGGTGTGCACCTTTAATCCCAGCACTTGGGAAGACAGGTAGAGGATCACTGTGAGGTCAAGGCCACCCTAAGACTACATTCCAGGTCAGCCTGTACCACAGTGAGACCCTAACTTGAAAAACAAACCAAAAAAAGACATTTAAGACACACATTAAGAAAAAAATGGGCTGGAGAGATGGCTCAGCGGTTAGGGCGCTTGCCTGCAAAGCCCAATGATCTGGGTTCGATGGTGCATGCATCTGGAGTTTGTTTGCAGTGGGTACAGGCCCTGACATGCCCATTCTCATTCTCTCCTTGCAAATAAATATTTTTTTTAAAATGAGCCTGGTGTGGTAGTGCATGTCTTTAATCCCAACAGAGGAGAGGTAGAAGGATCATTGTGAGTTCAAGGCCACTCTGAGACTACAGAGTGAATTCCATGTCAGCCTAGACTAGAGTGAAACCTTACCTTGAAAAAACAAAGAGATAAAAAGCCAGTTTGGAGGCACATGTCATTGCCACTGCTAGCAAATGTAAGTCAGAAAAGTTTTTAAAAATTTCTTTCTTGGGCTGGAGAGTTGGTTTATCAGTTAAGGTGCTTGCCTGCAAAGCTAAAGGACCCAGGTTCAATCTTCCAGGACCCACATAAGCCAGATGCACAAGGTAGCACATGCATTTGGAGTTTGTTTGCAGCGGCTGGAGGCCCTGATGCACCCATTCTCTCTCTATCTGCCTCTCTCTCATAAATGAAGAAAATAAAATAAATTAAAAAACTTCTCTACCAGATTAACAGAAGAAGCAAATTTGCCTTAATGAACAAAAAGGAAACCAAAATCTGCTCCCCATAACTTCTATTATGGATAGGGCCTTGCTAGGTGGCCCAGGGCAGAGTGCAGCAGCTGTTCACAAGGCTAGAGGTAACTTGTTCATATTTTGGTGTGCAGTCCCCCTGCCTTTTTTTTCTTTTTTTTTTTTTTAGAAAGACAACATGTTTTATTTTCCCCCTGCCTTTTGTTCTAATGTAATGTAGAAATATACTTTGAAATACCTATGTGCTATTTTTACACAAGTGAAGTCATGATGTACACATTGTTAACCTGAATTTTCACTTTAAATATTGTGAACATTTTTCAATGACATTAAGTATTTTTCTATAAAGTCTTTTGAATGCATGGAATTCCTTTGGGCAGATGCTTTATAATTTATTTTCTTTGTTGGTGAACATTTAGAGTTCTGTTTTATTTAATATTATAAAGTGATGGACATCAAAGGAATGAAATAGTTCTAACATCCTTTTCTTTTTCTCCCCCCCCCCCCCCCCCGAGGTAGGGTCTCATTCTAGTGCAGGCTGACCTGGAATTCACTTTGGAGTCTCAGGGTGGCCTCAAACTCATGGCAATTCTCCTACCTCTGCCTCTCAAGTGCTGGGATTAAAGGCGTGCGCCACCATGCCCAGCTTCCAACATCTTTTTTTAAAAAATATTTTATTTATTTATTTGAGAGCAACAGACAGAGAAAGAGGCGAATAGAGAGAGAGAGAATGGGTGCACCAGGGCCTCCACTGCAAATGAACTCCAGACACGTGCGCCCCCTTGTGCGTCTGGCTAACGTGGGTTCTGGGGAGCTGAGCCTTGAACCGGGGTCCTTAGGCTTCATAGGCAAGTGCTTAACCGCTAAGCCATCTCTCCAGCCCAGTTGCAATATCTTTAATAAGATTTTAGGAGAACTTCTTAGAAATACAATATATGAGTTAAAGAACATGATCATCGGTGATGGTGTGTTCTGTGGTACCAGTTACTCAAGAGGTCAAGTCAGGACTGCTTGAAGCCAGGTGCTCTTTGCTGTGGTATGCTATGCCAACTGAGTGTTTACACAGTTCAACATTCAATGAGGTAGTCTGGGAGCAGAAGCACCCTTCCCCCAGGTTCCTTGTACTGAGTAACAGTGAGATATGCTTGTGAATAGCATTGCAGGTTAGTCTGGGTAACATAGTGTAGTAAGGCCCTATCAATTAGGAATAAAGAAAGGAGTAAACAATTTTATTTGACCATGGGGTCACAGGGTTGGGTGCACCATAGCTGTTTGCCACTGCAAACAAACTGCAGGGATGCTAGAGGATTGAACCCAGACCAACAGGCTTTGCAAGCAAGCACCTTTAACATCTGAGGAGCCATCTGCCCAGCCCAAGAATGAAGTTTTCGGTTTTTTTTGTTGTTGTTTTGTTTTTCAAGGTAGGGTCTCACTCTAGCTCAGGCTGACCTGGAATTCACTCTGTAGTCTCAGAGTGGCCTGAAACTCTTAGTGATCCTCCTACCTCTGCCTCCCAAGTGCTGGGATTAAAGGCGTACATCACCATGCCTGGTAGCAACATAAAGATTTTGAGAGGAGTTTAACAGCATATAAAAGTCCGGCTCCACGGACACTAGGCTGCAAAATGTTCCTATAGACTAGTATATCAACATTAATTTTGAAAGTCTAACAATGTAAAAAATTACTTCAAAAATTAAGTTGGAAAAAAAATTTTTAAAGTTGGGGCTGGAGAGATGGCTTAGCAGTTAAGCGCTTGCCTGTGAAGCCTAAGGACCCCGGTTCGAGGCTCAATTCCCAAGAACCCACGTTAGCCAGATGCACAAGGGGCCGCAGGCATCTGGAGTTTGTTTGCAGTGGCTGGAATCCCTGGCGCGCTCTTTCTCTGTTGCTCTCAAATAAACAAAAAAAAATTTTTTTTTAATTAAAAAGTTGGGTGGAGCTGGAGAGATGGATCAGTGGTTAAAGGTACTTGCTTGAGAAGCCTGATTGCCTTAGTTTAATTCTCCAGTACCCATGTGTGTGGTAGTTTGAATAGATGACCCCCAATATATTCAGTGTCTTATTAGCTGGCTGGAGGAGGTGTCAGAGTGGATCTTAAGGTGTGGTGGTGGGCTTGAAACTGGTTCCAGGCTAAACATAGGTGCCTAATGACACCTGAAGTTTCTGAAGTGTGTGTGTGGCTTTCTCTGTCTCTCTGCCAGGTCCTTTAAGAGGGGGCCAACTTCTGCCATTATTCCCCTGGATCTGTAAGCTTCAATAAATATCCCTTCCTCCATAACTGTACCTGATTTGGAAGTTCATGTCAGCAAACCTGAAACTGTCTGCTACACCACATAAAATCAGATGCACAAAGTGGTGCATGCATATGGTGTTCATTTGCAGTAACAAGTGGCCCTGGCATTCCCATTCCCACCCTCTCTCTTTGCTTGCAAAAAAAAAGTATATATATTGGTTTTTCGAGGTAGGGTCTCATTCTAGTCCAGGCTGATCTGGAATTCACTATGCAGTCTCAGGGAAGCCTCGAACTCACGGTGATCCTCCTACCTCTGCCTCCCAAGTGCTGGGATTAAAGGCGTGTGCCACCACACCTGGCAAAAAATATATTTTTTAAAAAGGTGTAGTGAGCTGGGCGTGGTGGCGCTTGCTTTAAGCCAGCACTTGGGAGGCAGAGGTAGGAGGATCACCGTGAGTTCGAGGCTTCCCTGAGACTGCATAGTGAATTCCAGATCAGCCCGAGTTAGAGTGAAACCCTACCTCAAAAAATTTAAAAAAAGAAAGAAAAAGAATAAAAGGTGTAGTGGCATGTGCCTATCTATAGTCATAGCTTTGGGGGAGGTGGAGACAAGCAAATCCCTAGGGCTTTCTACATAGCTAGTCTAGCCAAATTGGTGAGTTTGCCAGGTGTGGTGATGTACACCTTTAATCCCAGCACTGGGGAGGTTAGAGGAGCACCATGAGTTCGAAGCCACTCTGAGATTACATAGTTAATTACAGATCAGCCTGGGCTAGAGTGAGACCCCACCCTAGAGAAAACAAAATAAATAAATACAAAATAATTTTTAAAAAAACTTTAAAAAGGGGGGAGGGTTGGGCTGGAGAGATGGTATAGCAGCAGTTAAGGTGCTTGCCTGCAAAGTCCAAAGACCCAGGTTTGATTCCCCAGGACCCATTAAGTCAGATGCACAAGGAGGCATATGTGTCTGGAGTTCATATGCAACAGCTGAAGGCCCTGGCATGCCCATTCTATCTGCCCCCCCCCTCAAATAAATAAAAAATAATTAGTGAGCTTTAGATTTGATGAGAGACAAGAATAAAGTGAAAAGCAATTGGAAAAAGACACTTAAAGTCAACCCTTGGTCTCCATGAACACTCATGTGCACACACAAAATTATCTTAAAACATTTAGGAAGAAACATGTTAGGAAGACCACCCGAAAGAAAGAAAATGTAGTTTATTACATCAGAAATGAGATTAAGCCCAGTGTGCTGATGCACGTCTTTAATCCCAGCAATCTGGAGGCAGGGGTAGGAGTATCACCGTGAGTTCAAGGCCACTTTGAGACTACATAGTGAATTACAGATCAGCTTGGGCTAGAGCAAGACCCTATTTCAAAAAAAAAAAGAGACCCTATTTCAAAAAACAAAACAGAGATCCTACTTCAAAAAAAAAAACAAAACAGGGCTGGAGAGATGGCTTAGCGGTTAAGCGCTTGCCTGTGAAGCCTAAGGACCCCGGTTCAAGGCTCGGTTCCCCAGGTCCCACGTTAGCCAGATGCACAAGGGGGCGCACGTGTCTGGAGTTCGTTTGCAGAGGCTGGAAGCCCTGGCGCGCCCATTCTCTCTCTCTCTCTCTGTCTTTCTCTCTGTGTCTGTCGCTCTCAAATTAAAAAAAAAAAAAAATTAAAAAAAAAAAAGACAGAGACCCTGCTTCAAAAAAACAAAACAGGCCAGGCGTAGTGGTGCATCCTTTAATCCCAGCACTTGGGAGGCAGAGGTAGGAGGATCACCATGAGTTTGAGGCCACCCTGAGACTACATAGTGAATTCCAGGTCAGTCTAGGCTAAAGAGAGACCCTACCTCAAAAAACAAAACAATGAAAAAAAAGGTCTGGAGAGTGGCTTAGTGGTTCAGCACTTGCCTGTGAAGCCTAAAGACCCTGGTTTGAGGCTCGATTCCCCAGGATCCGCGTAAACCAGATGCACAAGATGGTGAATGCGTTTGGAGTTTGTTTGCAGTGGCTGGAGGTGCACCCATTCTCTCTCCCTCTCTCTGCCTCTTTCTCTCTGTCTATTGCTCTCAAATAAATAAATAAAAGAAGAGATTACAATATTTTTAATTTATTTGTTTATTATTTATTAATTTTTTTTTTTCCCTCCGAGGTAGGGTCTTGCTATAGCCCAGGCTGACCTGGAATTCAATATGTAGTCTCAGGGTGGCCTCAAACTCAGGGCGATCCTCCTACCTCTGTCTCCCGAGTGCTGGGATTAAAGGTGTGTGCCACCACACCCAGCAGATTACAAAATTAGACATGCTGTTTGCTAAAATATGAAATAACTACTATGCTAAGTGCTTTACCTGTATTATTTAATCCTTAACTTTGAGAAAAGCAACTGAAGGAAGTAGTAGTTTTGGCTCGCAGTTTAAGAGTACATCCATCAGGGCAGTAAAATCACGGCAGAAGTTCACAGTGCAATCAGGAAACAGAGAGATGAATACCAGGGCTCTGGTGACTTTCTCCTTTACACTCAGTCTGGGACACAAGCCCACGGAATGGTGCTGCCCCCATTCAGGGTGGGGTTTCCCTCTTCAGTTGAACCTTCCTAGAAACACCCCTCATAGACACACCCAGGGGTGTGTTTCCTTGGTGATTCTTAGCCCAGTCAAACCATCAGATTCCCACAATCATATAAAATACTTTTATCCTCTTTACACCTGATAAACTATAAAGTGTGGCTCCAAATGTTCCTTCTAATTCTAAAATTTTATGATTCTGTTATTCTACATTTCAAGTGAAGAAATAATTATGAGAACAACTTGTCTGAATGCCCTGGATACTGTTATTCATGAAAGGCCTTTTAAAAAATGCAATACTAACAAAAAAGAAAAAAAAATTAAAAAAAATGCAATACTAGGTGGGCGTGGTGGCGCACGCCTTTAATACCAGCACTCGGGAGGTAGAGGTAGGAGGATTGCCATGAGTTCAAGGCCACCCTGAGACTCCATAGTGAATTCCAGGTTAGCCTGGGCTAGAGTGAGACCCCACCTTGAAAAAGAAAATGCAATACTCATCTCATAAGCCTATATATATAAGAGAGAGTTATATGGTACACAGAGGCAACAATATTGATTTTCTGTGTATTCAAGATTAGGAGGAAGGGCTGGAGAGATGGCTTACTGGTTAAGGTGCTTTCCTGCAAAGCCAGGGGACCCAGGTAAGCCAGATGGACACATTGGAACATGTGTCTGGAGTTTGTTTGCAGTGGCTGAAGGCCCTGGCATGCCCGTTTGTTTTTACTCTCTCTCTCTATTTGCCTCTCTTAAAATAAATAATTTTAAAAAGTATTAGAAGGAAATGTATGATGCAAAAATGTTTCTTCGGAATTTCTCACAAATAATCCTTACTCAACCTGCTTTCCTATTGATGTTTTTCTGTATTTTGTTTTAATTTAGCTGAAAGAAAGTTTAAGGAACTCAGAGAGGAAACACCAGGAGACTCTTAGAAGACTAGAAGGCAGATTTTTTGAAGAAAAGGTACAAAATATTAATTAGTGTTAAGAAATGTTTGGTTTACTAGAACAAAAGTATATAAATAGCATTCTCTTAAAAGTATTTATTTGGGGATTTGGGGGCTGGAGAGATTGCTCAGCAGTCAAAACACTTGTCTGCAGTACTTAACAATGTGGGTTCAATTCCCATGTAAAGCCAGATGCACAAAGTATTGCAGGCATGTGGAGTTCGTTCATTGCAGAGGCTAGAGGACCTGGTGTACCCATTCTCTCTCTCTCTTTTCTCCTTGCTGACACACACACACACACACACACACACACACACACACACATCTGGAGAGATGGCTCAGCGGTTAAGGTGCTTGCTTGGAAAGTCTAACAAGCTGGGTTCAGTTTCCTAGTAGCCATGTAAAGCCAGATGCACAAAGTGGCACATGATGCATCTAAAGTTCATTTTCAGTGGCTGGAGGCTCTGGCATGCCCATTTTCTCAGTCATTCTCCTCTCTCTGCTTGAAAATAAATAAATAAAAATATATTTCAAAAAACATTTATTTGTTCTGTGCATGGTGGCACACACCTTTAATCCTAGCACTCAGGAGGCAGTGGTAGGAGGATTGCCATGAGTTCAAAGCTACTCTGAGACTGCACAGTGAATTCCAGGTCACCACGGGCTAGAACAAAACCCTGCCTCAAAAAACAACAGGGCTGGAGAGATGGCTTAGCGGTGAAGCGCTTGCCTGTGAAGCCTAAGGACCCCAGTTCAAGACTCGATTCCCCAGGACCCACATTAGGGGGCGCACGTGTCTGAAGTTCATTGGCAGTGGCTGGAGGCCCTGGTGCACCCATTCTTTCCTTCTATATGCCTCTTTCTCTCTTTGTCACTCTCAAATAAATAAATTAAAATTAAAATATTTTTTAAAAATTTATTTATAGCCAGGCGTGGTGGCGCATGCCATTAGTCCCAGCACTCAGGAGGCAGATGTAGGAGAATTGCCGTAAATTCAAGGCTACCCTGAAAATACAGAGTGAATTCCAGATCAGCCTGGGCTAGAGTGAGACCCTACCTCGCAAAACCAAAAAAAAAAAAAAAAAACAAACTTTTATTTGTGTGTTCAAACACATGTGTATGTGCATGTATGGGAATGCCAGGGTCTCTTTCCACTACAAACAAATGTCAGATTTAAAAAAAAAACAACTTTATTTTTATTTTTATTTATTTATTTGAGAGTGACAGACAAAGAAAGAAAGAGGCAGATAGAGAGAGAATGGGTGCACTAGGGCCTCCAGCCACTGCAAATGAACTCCAGACATGTACTTCCCCTTGTGCATCTGGCTTTTGTGGGTCCTGGGTAATCAAGCCTTGAACTGGAGTCCTTAGGCTTCACAGGCAAGTGCTTAACTGCTAAGCCATCTCTCCAGCCCAAATGTCAGATTTTTAAAAATATTTTATTTTTATTTATTTATTTGAGAGAAAGAGGCAGAGAGAGAGAATGAGACCACAAGGGCTTCCAGCCACTACAAACGAACTCCAGATGCATGTACCACCTTGTGCATCTGGCTTACATGGGTCATGGGGAATCAAAACTAGGTCCATTGGCTTGGCAGGCAAGTGCCTTAACCATTAAGCCATTGCTCTAGGCCAAATGTAGATTTTTTCTTTTTCTTTAAATTTTATTTATTTATTTATTTATTTTGGTTTTTCGAGGTAGGGTCTCACTGTAGCCCAGGCTGACCTGGAATCACTATGGAGTCTCACGGTGGCCTCAAACTCATAGCAATCCTCCTTCCTCTGCCTCCCAAGTGCTGGGATTAAAGGCGTGTACCACCACGCCCAGCTTTTATTTGTTTATTTATTTGAGAGAGAGAAAGAGGGGGAGAGAAAGAGGGAGAGAATGGGTCGGCCAGGGCCTCCAGCCACTGTAATTGAACTCCAGATGCTTGTGCAACCTTGTGTATATGGCTTAATGTTAGTCTTGGAGAATCAAACTGGGATCCTTTGGCTTTGCAGGCAAACACCTTAATCGCTAAGCCATCTGTCCAGCCCAAAATATCAGATTTTTAAAAATATTTTTTAAAGCCAGGAGTGGTGGTGCATGCCTTTAATCCCAGCATTAGGGAGGCAGAGGTAGGAGGATCACCATGAGTTTGAGGCCATCCTGAGACTACATAGTGAATTCCAGGTCAGCCTGGGCTAGAGCAAGACCCTACCTCGAGAAACCAAAACAACAACAAAATTTTTTTAGTTAATTTTTTTATTTGAAAGAGAGAAGTAGATAGAGAAATGGGCATGCATGCCAGGCCTCTAGCCACTGCAAATGAAGTCCAGACTCCAGATGCATGTGCCACCTTGCACATCTGGCTTTATGTGAGTACTAGAAGAACTGAACCTTAGGCTTTGCAGGCAAGTGTCTTAACCACTGAGCAATGTCTACAGTCCTCAAACATTTATTTTATTTTATTTTTAAAGAGAGAGAGAGGGGCTGGAGAGATGGCTTAGCAGTTACGTGCTTGCCTATGAAGCCTAAAGACCCCAGTTTGAGGCTTGATTCCCTATTCCCACATAAGCCAGATGTACAAGGTGACACATGCATCTGGAGTTCCTTTGCAGTGGTTGGAGGCGCTGATGCACCCATTCTCTGTCTCTGTCCCTCCCTCCCCCTCTCTGTCTGTCTATTGTTCTCAAATAAATAAACAAAAATAAAGAGAGAGAGAGAGAAAATTGGCACACCAGGACCTCAGCCACTGCAGTCAGACCCAATGCTTTTGCCACCTAGTGGGCGTGTGTCACCTTGCACTTGCCTCACCTTTGTGCATCTGGTTTACCTGGGATCTGAAGAATAACATGGGTTCTTAGGCTTCCCAGGCAAGTGCCTTAATCACTAAGCCATCTCTCCAGCCCCCCTTAAACATTTTTTGAATATTTATTTATTTGCAAGCACAGAGAAAATGAAGGGTGTGGAGAGAGAGAAAGAGAATAGACACACTAGGGCCTCTTACCACTGAAAATGAACTCTAGATGCATGTACCACTTTGTGCATCTGGCCTTACCAGGCTGTCAGGCTTTACAAGCAAGTGCCTTAACCTCTGAGCAATGTCTCTTCATGCCCACGAATGCCAGATTCTAGTGGCACATATTGTAACCGGATTTACTTGGGGAATTGAACATGGTCAGGAAGGCTTTGCTATATATATATATTGAGGTAGGGTCACTAGCTCAGGCTGACCTGGAATTCACTATGTGTTCTAAGGGTGGCCTCAAACTCAGCAATCCTCCTACTTCTGCCTCCCAAGTGCTGGGATTAAAGGCATGCACCACCACACCCGGTTTAGGCTTTGCTTTTAAATCGTGAGCCATCTCCCCACCCCCTTTTATATGCACTTTAAGACACATGAACATTATATTTGGTATCTTATTAGAAAATAGTATTAGGCTGGAGAGATGGCCCAGCAGATAAAGCGTTTGTCTGTGAAGCCTAAACACCCAGGTTCAATTCCCCAATATCCACTTAAACCCAGATGTGTACATACATCTGGAGTGTGTTTGCAGTGGCTGGAGGCTCTGGCATGCTCATTCTCTCTCTCTTCTTCCTCTCTCTCAAATAAATAAATAAAATATTTTTTAAAAATGTTAGTTTAGCCGGGCATGGTGGCACATGCCTTTAATTCCAGCACTTGGGAGGCAGAGGCAGGAGGATCACCATGAGTTCGAGGCCACCCTGAGATTACATAGTGAATTCCAGATCAGCCTGAGCTAAAGTGAGACCCTACCTCGAAAACCAAAAAACAAAAACAGGGCTGGAGGGATGGCCTAGCAGTTAAGGTGTTTGCTTGCAAAGGCAAAGGACCCAGGTTAGATTCCCCAGGACCCACGTTAGCCAGATGCACAAGGGGGTGCATGTGATTGGAATTTGTTTGCAGTGCCTCATTCTCTCTCTCTCCTCCTCCCTCTCTTTGTCAAATAAATAAAATATAAATAAAAGAAAACAACAAAAATATATGCATAATAAAATATTTAAAACTTTGTAGGACTGGAGAGATGGCTTAATGGTTAAGGTGTTTGCCTGTGAGGCCTAATGACCCATGTTTGACTCTCCAGATCCCATGTAAGCCATATACAAAGGTGAGGTAAGTGCAAGGTTGTACATGCCCACTAGGTGGTGCAAGCATCTGGAGTTCAATTTCAGCCCTGGTATGCCAATTCTTTCTTTCTCTCTGTCTCTCTCTAAAATAATTTTTTTTTAATTGTGCTGGGTGTTTTTTTGTTGTTTTTTTTGTTGTTTTTTTTGCTTATTTATTTGAGAGACACAGAGAGAAAAGGGGTAGAGAAAGAGAGAGAGAATGAGAATGGGCACAGCAGGGCTACCAGCCGCTGCAAACAAACTCCAGACGCATGCGCCCCATTGTGCATCTGGCTAACGTGGGTCCTGGGGAATTGAGTCTCGAACTGGGGTCTTTAGGCTTCACAGGCAAGTGCTTAACCGCTAAGCCATCTCTCCAGCCCTGTGCTGGGTGTTTTTAATCCCAGCACTTGGGAGGCAGAAGTAGGAGGATTGCTGTGAGTTTGAGGCCAGCCTGAGAGTATATAGTGAATTCCAGGTCAGCCTGGGCTAGAAAGCAAGACCCTACCTTGAAAAAACAAACAAAAACAGTAAAAAACAAAAAAAATAATAAATTGTTAGAAGTAGACTTCTGTACTTAAATAGGCATATTTTTTTCTTTTTTCCTTTTTAGCACCGTTTAGAACAAGAGGCTGAAAAGAAGATAGTAATGCTGGCAGAGAGAGCCCATCATGAAGCTGTGGTGTAAGAGACTGTTGCTTCATCAGATAGCTTGTCTTGCAACTTCATTGTCTGTTTTCTTCAGATTGTGTTCTTCAGATTGGAAAGCTTTCCTCAAATATTTTGGTCTACACTTATAATTTTTCTTTGTGTTCCCTATGCTTTACCCTCCACCCATTTTTCAGCCGCATGATGTGGCAACAATCTGGGCTTTGAAGTTTGGCACTGGCTGTCTACATGTATAGTAATAAACCATTGGAAGAATACTTAATTTTCTTGAAAATAAACTTCTTCATTTAAAACTCAGGCCAGAGATGGCTTAGTCATTCATTAAGTGCTTGCCTGTGAAGCCTAAGGACCCCAGTTGGAGGCTTGATTCCCAAGGACCCGCGAAAGCCAGATGTACAAGGTGGCACATGCATCTGGAGTTCGTTTAGTGGCTGAAAGCCCTGACATGCCCATTCTCTCTCTCTCCCTCTCTCTGCCTCTTTCTCTCTCTGTCTGTCGCTCTCAAATAAATAAATAAAAGTATATAGAAATCAGGCCAGTTGGGCCTGGTGGTGCATGCCTTTCAATCCCAGCTCTCTGGAGGCAGAGATAGGGATGATCGCTATAAGTTAGAGACTAGGCTGGGACTACAAAATGAGTTGCTGGTCAGCCTTGGCTAGAGTAAGACCCTACCTATAAAACAAAACAAAACAAAAAATCAGACCATAGCCTGGCTACACACTACAGTGCTGTTTCCATGGAGTACTTCCGTCACCTTGGTTCAGTTCTTCTGGTACAATTATATGGATAGGAGAGAGCACATGAAACTTGTGCCTGCTGGCATCCCATCACTTTATCTTTGTGGTACTAAGGGTTGAACCCAAAGAATTGCACATTCTTACACTGACCTACATCCCTGGCCCTCTTTATTTTGAGACAGGTCTTCTTTGTTTCTTTTCCTTTTTGAGGGGAGGGCCCCACTTCCCAGGTAGGGTTTCTCTCTAGTTGAGGCTGACCTGGAATTCACTACATAGTCTCAGGGTGGCCTTGAAGACTTGATTTGAACTCATGGTGATCCTCCTACTCTCAAATGCTGGGATTAAAGGTGTGTGCCACCACACCCAGCCTGGGATTTTCTGTTTGTTTGGTTTTTCTTTTTTGTTGTTGTTGTTGTTTTTGTTTTTGTTGTTTTGAGGTAGGGTCTCACTCTAGCCCAGGCTGACCTGGAATTCACTGTGGAATCTCAGGGAGGCTTCGAACTCATGGCAATACACCTACTTCTGCCTCTCAAGTGCTGGGATTAAAGGCATGCGCCACCACACCTGGCTTGTTTTTGTCTTTTTAAACAGAGTCATGCTGCATTCCAGGCTAGTGACCAACTTAATTTTTTTTAAATTTTTCTTTATTTCACAGAAAGAAAGAGAGAGAGAGGGAGAGAAAGGGTGTGCCAGGGCCTCCAGCCACTGCAAACGAACTCCAGACGCATGTGCCACTTTGTACATCTACTGAACGTGGGTCCTGGGGAGTTGAATTTGGGTCCTCTGGCTTTGTGGGCAAATGCCTTAACCACTAGGCAACCCCTCCAGTCCTAGTGACCAACTTTTGATCTTCCTGCCTTAGCCTCCCAAGTAATGGGATTTATAGGCTTGTGCTGCCACATCCAGCTGCCTTATCACTGTTCACATTCCTGTTAGGTAAGAACTGAATCACAGGGTCCCCATCTGTTTAGTAGTTAATCATAAACTCAGTGAGTGGTGGATTCCCCTCCAGCTCATATTAGGGGTCAAATCCAGGGTACTGTACATGCCAAACATGTGCTTTACGATTAAACTACGTATCTATACAAGTAATAGTCATTAGTAATGTGGGAAGATAAAGCAATTGTTGCTTTTCTTTGGTAATATTTAAAACTTATATCTGAGTCTCATATGTATCTATTTCAGGCAATTGAACACTGCAGGAAGAAATGTTTTTAAGGAGAATGTTTATCTCCACAAAGCTCTCACCTACCACCTGAAGGAAGCTGAAGCTCTACAAAAAAGCTCCCTGAACTTGCAAGAGAGTCATTCTTGCCTTTTACATCAAAAGGTCGTCACTCCCCCTGTAATTTCGTTCCCCCCCCCCAATTTTTTTTTTTAGATAGGGTCTCACTCTAACTCAGGCTGACCTGAAATTCACTATATATCTATATATTCTCAGGGTGGCCTCGCCTCGAACTCATGGCGATCCTCCTATCTCTGACTCCCGAGTGCTTGGATTAAAGGTGTGCACCACCACGCCTGGCCTTAAATTTTATTTTCTATCTTTTTAAGAATTTTATTTACTTATTTACTTGAGAGAAAGAGGCAGAGAAAGACAGGGAGAGAGAGAATGAGCATGCCAGGGCCTCCAGCTGCTGCAAACAAACTTCAGATGCATATACCACCTTGTGCACTGGTTTACGTGGGCCTTGGGGAATTGAACTTGGGTCCTTTGGCTTTGCAGGCAAGCACCTTAACCACTAAGCTATCTCTCCAGCCCCCCCCTTTTTTTGTAAGTATTGCATTGGTGAACATGCATGATAAACTTTATTTATCTGAAAAGATTAATTGCTAAGTGACTTATAAAGAAGCATTAGGCTTGATTTTATAAAGAATATATCAGATATATAAACATGAAACTGGGCGAGATGGTGCATTCCTTTAATCCCACCACTTGGGAGGCAGAGATCAGAGGATTACCATGAGTTGAGGTCACCCTGAAACTACATAGTGAGTTCCAGGTCTGCCTATGCTAGAACGAGATCCTCCCTACCTCAAAGAACCCACCCCCCACCCCCTCACATATATATCTTATCCTCTACTACTTTGGAATACTCATTTTGCTTTGCTTATAGTTGGTGCCTAAGTGACTTAGAAATTAGTTTGGCATTGACAAACTTGATTCAGTGGTGTCATCACATAAGGGGTATGTATGCATTATGTGTATATACATCAGTGGGGCATGCCAGGGCCTCTTACCTCCACTTCCCCAATGCCAGTCACTTGCCACCATTTTTTTCTTTTTTGACATTTGACTTACAGGGGTAGGTTGGAAATTGAACCCTGGTCAGCAGGTTTTGCAAGCAGGTGCCTCTAATTGCTGAGCAATCTTCCCAGACCCACATATGGGTTTATTCCTTCACCTAAAGGCAGTCTGGAAGGAAGCAATGCACACCAGGATTGGTGTTATCACAAGGTCAAGAGACAGGTGACTAAGCCCCCCCCCCCAAAAAAAAAGAGACAAGTGACCGTTGACTTCCTTAACTCTGCTTTGCAATAATTGGCTTACATCTTAGAGTTGCTTCATGGCCATGGAGGCTGGTAGAGTCTTAACCATTACTTCAAACCACAGGAAGAAAGCATAAGGAGAAAAAAAGTGTATCCTTCCCTATAGAAATCTTCCAGGGTGTCCTAAACACACTTCTTTTTAAAATTATGAATTATAAGATTTATTGTAGGAGGAATTATGATCCAGGAAGGAGGCTAGCTGAAAAATTCAAGCCAGAGGAGAATTCTCCTTGCCTGGCTGGGAAGCGGGGCCGGAGACGAGAAACTCTCCATCAGAGAAATCTCCAGGCATAAAATATCTCTGGCTGGACATGGTGGTGCATGCCTTTAATTCCAATACTCTGGAGACAGAGAATTGCCAGGACTTTGAGGCCAGTCTGAGACTACATAGTGAATTCCAGGTCAGCCTGGGCTGAAAAAAAGGGGGGGGGGGCTCTGGGGCTGGAGGGATGGCTTAGCAGTTAAAGCATTTGCCTGCAAAGCCAAAGGACCTCCGTTCAATTCCCCAGGACCCACGAAAGCCAGATGCACAAGGGGGCACATGCATCTGGAATTAGTTTGCAGTAGCTGGAGGCCCTGGTATACCCATTCTCTCTTCTCTCTCTCTCAAATAAATAAATAAAAATATTTTTTAAAAAGGGGGTTCTGGAAGAGGCACACACACCCACATATAGAAGGCAAAGCACAAGAGCCAAAATATCCCCTTTACATAAAAGACCAGATAGGATTAAGAAATACTGAAGGCCGGGCATGGTGGTGCACACCTTTAATCCCAACACTTGGGAAGCAGAGGTAGGAGGATTGCTGTGAGCTTGAGGCCACCCTGAGACTACATGGTGAAGTCCAGGTCAGCCTGGGCCAGAACGAGACCCTACCTTGAAAAAACAAAACAAAACAAAAAAATAGTGAAAGACTCAGAGATCAAAGAAAAATCATACATGTAGCAAAGTGAGAAAGTGTCTCAAACACGACACATGTAGGAAATAGGCAGGAAAATACCCAGGCAGAAGGAAGTGCCTTCCTTCCCCAGCCAGCTGGGCAGTGAAGAGACAGACTTGCACACTGGTGTTCAGGTGAAACCACAAGAAGAAGAGCGGACCTTACACCTGTGGTTAGGCTCCTTTATACAGATCAGACACCCAAGTAGGGTGAGCCTTGTTATCAGACTCAGGTGTCCATACACACTTCTACCTATATCTCATTGCTTAGAATTAGACCTTGCTGAACTTAAAGAGACACTGAAGAATTTCAGCTGGATTCCTGAATAAAATTGGGACTTTATCACCAAAGAGGAAAGGGAAAGGGAAAATGGATATTGGGATAGGCAACTAGGAGAATACTCATTTCTCTTACAGATTTCTGTTTTTAATTTTACTTGTTTATTACAGAGAAAGAGACAGAAAGCTATGGGCATGTCAGGGCCTCTTACCACTGCAAATGAACTCCTTCAACTGAACTCCTTCAAATGCACTACTTCAAGCATCTGGCTTTACATGGGTACTGGGGATCAAACCTGGGTCATCAGTATTTATAAGCAAGTGTCTTTAACTGCTGAATAATCATCACAGCCCTCCTTATAGATTTCTTAGTGTTTTATTATATATTTTGAGAATATAACATATATAACCTGTAAAAATTCTAAGAGGAGCCGGGTGTGGTGGTGCACACCTTTAATCCCAGCACTTGGGAGGCAGAGGTAAGAGGATCGCCATGAGTTCAAGGCCACCCTGAGACTACATAGTGAATTCCAGGTCAGCCTGGACTAGAGTGAGACCCTACCTCGAAAAACCAAAACCAACCAAACAAACAAACAAAACTAAAAGGAGGCTGGAGAGATGGCTCAGTAATTAAAGGCACTTTCTTGCAAAGCCTGCTGGCCTGGGTTCAGTTCCCCAGTATCCACATTAAAGCCAGATGAACAAAATGGTACATGCGTCTGGAATTCATTTGCAATAGCAAGAGGTTCATTTTCTATCTGTCTCTCTCAAATAAATAATTAATTTAATTTAATATTTTAAAATTTTGGGGGCTGGAGAGATGGCTTAGCAGCTGCCTGTGAAACCTAAGGACCCAGACTTGATTCCCCAGTACCCATGTAACACTAGATGCATAAGGTGGCACATGTGTCTGGAGTTCGTGGCTAGAGGCACTGGTGTATCCAATCTCTCTATCTGCCTCTTTCTCTTTTCCAATAAATAAGCAAATTAATGATGTATCCATATAAAGTATGTAATAAAAAACAGTCTAAATAAATTTTGGATTTTTTAAAAAGTTTTTTAAATTTTTATTTATTTATTTGAGAGAGGAAAAGAGGCAGAGTGAGAGAGAGAGAGAGAGAGAGAGAGAGAGAGAGAGATATTGGGCACGCCAGGGCTTCCAGCCATTGCAAATGAACTCCAGACACATTCGCACCCTTGTGCATTTGGCTTACATGGGTACTGGGGCGCCTTAACCGCTAAGCCATTTCTCCAGCCCTGTTTTTTTTTTTTTTTTTTTTTTTTGAGGTAGGGTCTCACTCTACCCCAGGATGACCTGGAATTCATTATGTAGTCTCAGGTTGGCCTGAAACTCACAGGGATCTTAGGACCTCTGCCTTCTGAGTGCTGGAATTAAAGGCATACACCATCACACCTGGCACTATTTTAAAAATTTCAAAGTTTGAAAAATTCATAATTAGCAAAATCAGTAGGGTGACTTTACAAGTCTATACAATGATTACTCTTTACAGAAATATCACCAAACTCAGTTCTCATTAAGTAATAGAAACTTTTAAATTTTTAATGATATATATATATATATATATATATATATATATATATATATATATACTTTTTTTTTTTTTTTTTGAGGTAGGATTTCACTCTTACCCAGGCTGACCTGGAATTCACAATGTAGTCTCAGGCTGGTCTTGAACTCACAGTGATCCTCCTACATCTGCCTCCTGAGTGCTTGGATTAAAGGGGTATACCACCATGCCCAGCTTATTTATTTATTTATTTATTTGAGAGAGAGAGAGAGAGAGAGAGAGAGAGAAAATGGGCATGGCAGGGCCTCTAGTCACTGCGCCCAAACTTCAGATGTATGCACCACCATGTGCATCACAGCAAGTGCCTTAACCACTAAACCATCTCTCCAGCCCAAAGAAGTGGAATTTTTTGAGTAACTTGCTTTTTTTTTTTCCGAGGTAGGGTCTCACTCTGGTCCAGGCTGACCTGGAACTCACAGCGATCCTCCTACCTCTGCCTCCCAGTGCTGGGATTAAAGAAGTGCACCACCATGCCCGGCTACTATTGCTTTTTATTTATTTATTTATTTATTTGTTTATTTATTTTTATTTTTTTTTAAGATTTTTATTTATTTATTTGATTATTTGAGAGTGACAGAGAGAGAAAGAGGCAGATAGAGAGTGAGAGAGAGAATGGGCGCGCCAGGGCTTCCAGCCACTGCAAACGAACTCCAGACCGAGCGCCCCCTTGTGCATCTGGCTAACGTGGGACCTGGGGAACTGAGCCTCAAACCGGGGTCCATAGGCTTCACAGGCAAGCGCTTAACCGCTATGCCATCTCTCCAGCCCCCCCCCTTTTTTTTTATTTTTTTGAGATAGGGTCTCGCTATATCCCAGGCTGACCTGGGATTCACTGTGTAGTCTCATGCTGGTGTCAAGTTCATGGCATTCCTCCTACCTCTGTCTCCCAAGTGCTGGTATTAAAAGGCATGCACCACCATACCCGGCTTTAAGTTCTATAATGTTAAAAAAAAGCCACCTCTTTACTTTTTCTGTTTTTAGGAGGTCAATGATCTATTGATTAAGGAAAAGATCGTACAACTTACTCAGCAGAGATCACAAATCCAAACTCTTAAGAAGAAGGTGCAAAACTTGGAGAATGCTCTGACTTACATGACCACAGAGTTTGAAACTGAGGTTTTGAAACTGCAGCAACAGGCAATGATAGAGAACCAGGCGGGGCAGGTAGAAATCGACAAGCTGCAGCAACTTCTTCAGATGAAGGACAAGGAAATGAATCGAGTGAAGAAGCTGGCTAAGAACATACTGGATGAGAGAACAGAAGTAGAAAAGTTCTTTCTAGATGCATTATATGATGTGAAGCAACAGATCCTAATAAGTAGAAAGCAGTACAAGCAAATAGCACAATCTGCTTTCAATGTACAAATGAATAGAGCATGTGCAGGAAAAGCAGAGTATCCCAAAATCAGGACATTTGATGGCAGAGAACACAGCACCAACAGTGTGAATCAGGATCTTATGGAGGCTGAAAAATGGTACTAGCAACACTATCCTTTTTTTTTTTTTTTTTTTAATGTCGTCTCAGGGTTGCCTTAAATTCATGGCAATCCTCCTATCCTAACTTTTTGTGTTACTAGTTTTATTTCCTTTAAAGGAATCAGAACTTGGGCTGGAGAGATGGCTTAGCTGTTAAGGTGCTTGCCTGCAAAGCCAGAAGACCCAGGTTCGATTCCCCAGTACCCATGTAAAGCCAGATGCACGAGGTGGCACATGTGTCTGGAGTTTGTTTGCAGCGGCTAGAAGCCCTGGTGTACCCATTTTCTCTCTCTCTCAAATAAGTAAATAAATATTAAAAAATAACTCATCCAGGTGTGGTGGTTCATGCTAGTGATTTTAGCACTTAGAAGTTTGAGACAGAAGGACTGCCAGTCTGGACAACAGTGAGTTGTAGGTCTCAGCATCCTCCTACAACCTCCCAAAGTTCAGAATAAGTGGGATTTGGTAAACCTTAGTGTCGAGTAGATTTCTTTGTATGTGTGTGTATGTATGTCATGGCATGCATGTGGTGGTCAGAGGACAACCTCGAGGTGTCTCTTCACTTTCCACCTAATTTGAAAGTCTCTCTTATTTGCTGCTGTAACACCCCAGATGATCTGGTCTGTGAGCTTTGGGATTCTCCTGAGTGACTCCCATTGCCGTAGGCTCCTTGGAATCACAAGCAAATGGCATCACCTGTGTCAGGCTTTACATGGGTTCTGGGAATTCAAACTCCACTAGTCGTTAGGATTGAGCAGCAAGTACTTTTAACCACTGAGATGTCACTCATCTTTTCTTAATTTTTAATTTTTTAAAATTTTTATTAGCATTTTCCATGATTATAAAAAAATATCCCATGGTAATTCCCTCCCTTTCCCTCACACTTTCCCCTTTGAAATTCCATTCTCCATCATATTACCTCCCCATCTCAATCATATATACAATACATATATACAATATCAACCTATTAAGTACACTCCTCCCTTCCTTTCTCTTCCCTTTATGTCTCCTTTTTAACTTACTGGCCTCTGCTACTAAGTATTTTCATTCTCACGCAGAAGCCCAATCATCTGTAGCTAGGATCCACATATGAGAGAGAACATGTGGTGCTTGGCTTTCTGGGCCTGGGTTACCTCACTTAGTATAATCCTTTCCAGGTCCATCCATTTTTCTGCAAATTTCATAACTTCATTTTCTTTACCGCTGAGTAGAACTCCATTGTATAAATGTGCCACATCTTCATTATTCATTCATCAGTTGAGGGACAGCTAGGCTGGTTCCATTTCCCAGCTAGTACAAATTGAGAAGCAATAAACATGGTTGAGCACGTACTTCTAAGGAAATGAGATGAGTCCTTCGGATATATGCCTAGGAGTGCTATAGCTGGGTCATATGGTAGATCAATCTTTAGCTGTTTTAGGAACCTCCACACTGATTTCCACAATGGCTGGACCAGATTGCATACCCACCAGCAGTGTAGAAGGGTTCCTCTTTTTCCACATCCCCGCCAACATTTATGATCATTTATTTTCATGATGGAGGCCAATCTGACAGGAGTGTCACTCATCTTTATAACCCCTATGCTTAGCATATTATCTGAGGCTTAATCTATAGTAGTACAGGCTGATCTGGCACTCAGTCTGTAGTTCCAGACTAGCCTTGACCTCACAGTGATCCTCCTACATCTGCCTCCCAAGTGCTAGGATTAAAGGAGTGTGCCACCATGCCCAGCTAAACAAAATATTTTTAAAAAACTTATTTTTCTTTCTTTTTGAATTTTCCTTCTTCCTTCCTTCCTTCCTTCCTTTCTAGTTTATTATTTATTTATTTATTTGAGAGCGACAGGCAGAGAGAAAGAGACAGAGAGAGAAAGAGAGAGAGAGAGAGAACGGGCATGCCAGGGCCTCCAGCCACTGCAAACGAACTCCAGATGTGTGTTCCCCCTTGTGCATCTGGCTAATGTGGGTCCTGGGGAATTGAGCCTCCAACCAGGGTCCTTAGGCTTCACAGGCAAGTGCTTAATGCTAAGCCATCTCTCCAACCCCCCCCCCCTTTTTTTGAGGTAGTGTCTTACTCTAGTCCAAGCTGACTTGGAATTCACTATATAGTCTCAGGGTGGCCTCTTAACTCACAGTGATCCTCCTACCTCTGTCGCCTGAGTGCTGGGATTAAAAACATGTACCACCACACCTGACAAAAAAATTATTTTTGTGTATTAGAGAAATAGCAAGAGAGAATATGGGCATGCCAGGACGTCTTGCTACTACAAACAAACTCCAGACACATGTGCCACTTTGTACATCTGGCTTTATGTGGGTACTGGGGAACTGAACCCTGGCTATCAGTCTTTGCAAGCAAGTTCCTTAATCACTGAGCAATCTCTCCAGCTCTATAATAATTCTTTGTTATACAAAAATGTTCTTTAAAAAATTTATTTGCCGAGCATGGTTGCACACGCCTTTAATCCCAGCACTCGGGAGGCAGAGGTAGGAGAATTGCCATGAGTTTGAGTCCACCCTGAGGCTACATAGTGAATTCCAGGAGAGCCTGAGCTAGAGTGAAACCCTACCTCAAAAAAACAACAAAAAAATTTTTTTTTAAAATTTGTTTGAAAGAAAGAGGAAAAAGCAGAAAGAGTGAATGGGCATGCATGGGCCCCCAGCCACTGCAGACAAACTCCAGACACATGTTCCCCCTTGTGCATCTGGCTTATGTGGGTCCTGGGGAATTGAACCAGGGCCCTTAGGCTTCACAGGCAAATGCCTTAACCACTAATCCATTTTTCCCAGCCCATACAGACATGTTCTATGGATTGGAGGGCACTGAATAATGTCCCCTCATTATTGTCTTAAATTTTTTTTAAATTATTTACTTTTTATTTATTTGAGAGCAACAGAGAGAGAAAGAGGGGGAGACAGAGACAGAGAGAGAGAGAGAGAGAGAGAGAATGAATGGGCACGCCAGGCCATCCAGCCACTGCAAACGAACTCCAGACGCAGCATCCCCTTGTGCATCTGGCTAACGTGGGTCCTGGGGAATCGAGCCTTGAACCAGGGTCCTTAGGCTTCCCAGGCAAGCGCTTAACCGCTAAGCCATCTCTCCAGCCCTGTCTTAAATTTTTTTTGTTTATTTAATTTATTTATTTGTGAGCGACAGACAGAGAGAGAAGGAGGCAGATAGATCGAGAGAGAATGGGTGTGCCAGGACCTTCAGCCACTGCAAATGAACTCCAGATGCATGCACACCTTGTGTATCTGGCTTATGTGAGTTCTGGGAAATCAAGCCTTGAATTGGAGTCCTTAGGCTTCACAGGCAAGCACTTAACCACTAAGCCATCTCTCCAGCCCCTCATTATTGTCTTAATTGAATGTCTCTCTCAATTTCTAATTTTCAAAATACACGTAGAGATCTTCTGCCACTATGATAAAATGAAAGTGGAATGCTTGAGACAGTTGCAGACTATATACAATGACTGTTTCCTGTTAGCATCTTATCTCTTTTTTTTTTTTTTTAAACTCCAGATACATGTGCCACTTTATGCATCTGGATTTACATGGGTACTGGGGATTGAACCCATGCCTTCAGGCTTTGCAGGCAAGAGCCTTAACCTCTGAGCAATATCTCCAGCCCCGCATCTTATCTCTTAGCAGTCTTCCCTCTACAAACCCAATGATTAACTCATAGTACATGTCTTTTTATCATTCATCTTAAAGGCTAACATTGGAGCACATGTGGTAGCATGCAT
The DNA here is from genome assembly GCF_020740685.1 of Jaculus jaculus. Taxonomy (NCBI): domain Eukaryota; kingdom Metazoa; phylum Chordata; class Mammalia; order Rodentia; family Dipodidae; genus Jaculus; species Jaculus jaculus. Next base: position 144,007,526 of record NC_059108.1, on the reverse strand, counting down.
CTTTAGTCCCAGCACTCTGGAGGCTGAGGTGAAAGGATAGCTGTGAGTTTGAGGCTTCCTGAGACTACATAGTGAATTCCAGGTCAGCGTGGGCTAGAGCGAGACCCTAACTCAAAAAAACGTAAAAAGCCTGGCGTGGTGGTGCACGCCTTTAATCCCAGCACTTGGGAGGTCTCATGGTAGCCCAGGCTGAACTGGAACTCACTCTTTAATTCCAGGCTGGCTTCAAACTCACAGTGATCCTCCTATCTCTGCCTCCAGAGTGCTGGGAAGGTGTGTACCACTACACCCAGCTTTACAAGACTCACATTTTAAAAGACTGAGTAGCATGCTGATATAGTTTGTATTTTATTTATTTATTTAAAAATATATTTTAGTTATTTATTTGAGAGAAAGAAAGAGGGAGGGAGGGAGGGAGGGAGGGAGAGAGAGAGAGAGAGAGAGAGAGAGAGAGAGAGAGAGAGAGGGAGAGAGAGAGAGAGAAAGAATATGGGTGTGTCGGGGCCTCCAGCCACTGCAAACGAACTCCAGATGCATGAGCCACCTTGCACATCTGGCTTACGTGGGTCCTGGAGAGTAGAACAGGGATCCTTGGGCTTTGCAGGCAAACACTTTAGCCGCTAAGCCATCTCTCCAGCCCCAGTTTGTATTTTTTAACAAGAAGAAAAGCTTATTTTGACCTCTTTCTTTTTCACTTTTACTTTCTTTAGGCCAAATATTCAGAGAAATGTGGATATTGGAGATTTGACCTGGGAGCAGAAGGAGAAAGTCTTACGATTGCTTTTTGCAAAAATGAATGGTTTTGCTGCTAGGTAATTTCCTTTTTTAAAAAAAAAATTATTTGAGAGTGACAGAGAGAGAGAGAGAGAGAGAGAGAGAGAGAGAGAGAGAGAGAGAGAGAGAGGGGAAGGCAGGCAGAGAGCAAGAGAGAGAATGGGCGCACCAGGGCTTCCAGCTACTGCAAATGAACTCCAGACACGTGTGCCCTCTTGTGCGTCTGGCGTGGGTCCTGGGGAATCGAGCCTCGAACTGGGGTCCTTAAGTTTCACAGGCAAGCTCTTAACCACTAAGCCATCTCTCCAGCCCGGTAATTTCCTATTTTTGCAATGAAATGGCAAGCTGTTATCAAACCTAGAAACCACTTAGGCACAATCAATGTATTCTTAGAATTAGGGGAAATATCTTAATGCTCAGTTCCCAGAGACAAATATCAGAAGGTGAGTGAATGAACATGAAAACAAAAGATAACTTGGAGAAGGGAGAGGAAAAAAAAATCTTAGATGCCTAAGGTGATTCTGCTATGTTTGCTAAGAAGTTGCACAGCTGTTAAAACTTTTTGATTTTTTTTCCAGTTTTTTCAAGGCCCAGGCTGACCTGATACTCTGTAGTTCCAGGCTGGCCTTGAATTCACAGTGATTCTCTTACCTTTGCGATTAAACACGTGCACCCCCCCCCATGCCCAGCTCCCAGCTTTAATTTCGATGAATCTTAGACTACTCAGAAAGGCCTGAGCTTACATGGTTGGAGATCTAGAGTTCTATGTAGTCTACTTTTCTGCCTTGAAGGAATATAAACAGGAGTAAACCATGTTCTCATATTCTTCCACTTTTAGAATACACAGGGCCAGTGATCTCAGAGCTGACTTAAAACTGTAAGCTAAAGTGGCCCTTTCTTCTCATTAGCTGCTTCTGGTTGGGTGTTTAGGTCCCCCGAACACAACTCCTATACCAAGTGAAAGGTGTGTGAGATGGTCTTTTTAAAAAAATTGTTTGTAAACTGGTCATGGCAGATGCTTTTAAATTCCAGCACTAGGGAGGCAGAGGTAGAAGGATCACCATGAGTTCTTGGCCACCCTGAGACTACATAGTGAATTCCAGATCAGCCTGAGCTATAATGAGACCCTATCTCAATAATTTTTTTTTTGGTTTTTCAAGGTAGAGTCTCCCTATAGCCCCAGGCTGACCTGGAATTCACTATGTAGTCTCAGGGTAGCCTTGAACTCACAGCAATTCTCCTACCTCTACCTCCCGAGTGATGAGATTAAAGGCATGTGCCACCATACCTGGCTGTCTTTTACCTTTAAAAAAAAACATTTTTATTTATTTGAGAGAGAGAGAAAAAGGGGCAGAGAGAGAGGGAGTGTGTGTGTGACTGCCAGGACCTCAGCCACTGCAAACGAACTCCAGGCGCATTCGCCACCTTGTGCATCTGGCTTACATGGGTCCTGAGCAATCAAACCTGGATCCTTCAGCTTTGCACGCAAGTGCCTTTAACGATTCAGCTATCTCTCTATCCCTTTCTCCATCTCTTTAGGAAATCTAGAAGGGTACCAGTGGCACAAATTTAAAAATATTTTAGTTAGCTGGGCATGGTGGTGAATGCCTTTAATCCCAGCACTTGGGAGGCAGAGGTAGGAGGATCTCCATGAGTTTCAGGCCACCCTGAGACTACAGAGTGAATTCCAGGTCAAACTGAGCTACAGTGAGACCCTACCTTGAAAAAGAAAAATATTTATTTATTTGCCAGCAGAGAGAAAGTGAGAGAGAGAGAGAATGGGCACAAGACCTCTAGCTGCTGGCCTGGAGAGATGGCTCAGGGGTTAAAGGTACTTGCCTGCAAAACCTGATATTATGGGTTAGATCCCTCAGTACCCACGTAAGGCCAGATGTACAAAATGGTGCATGCATCTAGAGTTCGATTTCAGTGGCAGGAGGCCCTGGCATGCTGTGGCGGTTTGATTCAGGTGTCCTTCATAAACTTATGTGTTGTGAATTCTAGGTTCACAGCTGGTGACAATTTGGGAACTGGAACCTCCTGGAAGTGATGTGTTGCTGGGGATGGGCTTATAGGTGTTATAGCCAGCTTCTCCTTGCCAGTGTTTGGCACACTTTCCTGCTGCTGTTGTCCACCTGAGGTTGACCAGGAGGTGACACCCACCCTCTGCTCATGCCGTTGTTTCCCCTGTCATCATGGAGCTTCCCCTTGAGTTCATAAGCCAAAATAAACAAGCTGCTCTTGGTCTGGTGTTCTCTGCCAGCAATGCAAAGCTGATTACAACATATGCTGTACTCATTCTAGTAGCCTTTTTCTCTTTCAAATAGAATTATTTAAAAAATAAAACAAACAAAAAAATAAATAAGACAAAAGTCTATCCAACTAGAGCAATTTACCCTAAACATATTTTAAATATTTTTAAAATTTATTTGTAAGCAGGGGGGGGGGTGGAGAATGGGTGCACCAGGGCCTCTAGCTGCTGCAAATGAATGCCAGATGCATGTACCACTTTGTGTGTTTGGCTTTATGTGGGTACTGGGGAATTGAACCTGAGTCTTTAGACTTTGCAGGCAAGTTCCTTAATCACTAAGCTATCCAGCTCTGTGCACTTTTTTGTTTTTTTGAGGTAGGGTCTCATTCTAGGTCAGGCTGACCTGGAACTCAGAGTGGCCTTGAACTCATGGTGATCCTCCTACTTCTGCCTTCCAAGGGCTGGGATTAAAGGCATATGCCACCATGCCCGGCTTCTTTGGTTTTTCAACGTAGGATATTGCTCTAGCCCAAACTGCTCTGTAATTCACTCTGTAGTCCTGGGCTGGCCTCCAACTCACAGTGATCCTCCTACCTCAGTCTTCCCAAGTGTTGGGATTAAAGGTGTGTACTACACTATCACACCTGACTACTCTGTACTTTTTTTTTTTTTTGAGGTAGGATCAGATTCTAGCTCAGGCTGACCTGGAATTCACTATGTAGTCTCAGGCTGGCCTTGAACTCATGGCAATCCTACCACTACCTCTGCCTCTCGAGTGCTGGGATTAAAGGCATGTGCTACCACACCTGTGTACTCTGCACTTTTTTTTTTTTTTTTTTTTGGTTTTTCGAGGTAGGGTCTCACTCTAGCCCAGGCTGACCTGGAATTCACTATGGAGTCTCAGGGTGGCCTCGAACTCTTGGCGATCCTCCTACCTCTGCCTCCCGAGTGCTGGGATTAAAGGCGTGCGCCACCACGCCCGGCTTACTCTGCACTTTTTAAAAGGTGTAGTTGAAATATGAGGACATTAGAAGAAATTGCCTCATTATATTTGTTGATTTTGACCTATTACAGGAAATACAGCCAGAGTTCTAAGCCTCCTGTTCCAGACTACATTGCTTCTGATAGTGGAGAAGTGAAAGAATTGAGGTAAGATTTCTCCTTTCAAAGTTATTTGTACAAGTGCCTGATCACGATGGTTCTTATGAACATCTTAATGTCCTAGAGTTGGGTGAATAATATGACAATTTTCTTGAGGTAGTCTCACTCTTAGCCCAGGTTGACCTGGACCTCACTCTGTAGTCCCAGGATGGTCTGGAACTCACTCGTACTTCTGCCTTCCAAGTGCTGGGATTAAAGGTGTGCACCATCATGGCTGGCTGCAATGTGTTCTTAACTAAATTCCACTCATTTTGACTGTTATTTTGTCATTATTTTAGGAATGACAGTAAGCTTCCAGATCCAGTCTTCATCACCCAGCAAATTCCCATACTGAACCCTGATGAAACAGTGGCATCCAGTATTCCGAAAGAATTATAGGATTCTTAACATAGTAAGAAATCTGTAATCTAAACACTATATTACTGTTACCTAGCACCATAAAGCTTGCTAATTCACAGTTCTCTATGAGCCAGTCAACTCTTAGGAATCAGTAGAAAAGTAACAAATAGCACTGGTATGACATCATGGAAATTAAAAAAATATATATATTTTATTTTTATTTATTTATTTGAGAGAGGGAAAGAGGGAGAAAATGGGCACGCCAGGGCCTCCAGCCGTTGCAAACGAACTCCAGACACATGTGCCACCTTGTACAACTGGCTTACACGGGTCCTGGGGAATCAAACTGAGGTCCTTTGGCTTTGCAGGCAAGCGTCTTAACTGCAAAGCCGTCTCTCCAGCCCCATGGAAATTTTCTAATATTTTATTTTATGTTTATTTATTTATTCATGGTAGAAAGAGAATAGGGTGCAACAGAGCCTCTAGCCACTGCAAACAAACTCTAGACACTTGTGCTACCATGTGCATCTGGCTTATGGTGGGTTCTGGAGAATTGAACCTGGGTCCTTAGGCTTCGGAGGCAAGTGCCTTAACTGCTAAGCTATCTCTAGCCCATGGAAAGTTTTATGACTAAATAGTCACACTAAGGTATGTTATATATACTTGTTCCTCTTTCTGTATGGAGAACCTAGAGATTACTTTTTGGGTTTTTTGTTTGTTTATTTTTATTTATCTGAGAGCAACAGTGAGAGAGAGAGAAAGAGGCAGAGAGCAAGAGAGAGAATGGGCGCACCAGGGCTTCCAGCCACTGCAAACAAACTCCAGACGTGTGCGCCCCCTTGTGCATCTGGCTAACGTGGGTCCTGGGGAACCGAGCCTCGAACTCGGGTCCTTGGGCTTCACAGGCAAGCACTTAACCACTAAATCATCTCTCCAGCCCTTGTTTTGTTTTTTTGAGGTAACTCAGGCTGACCAGAATTCACTATGTAGTCCCAGGGTGGTCTCGAACTTAAGGCAGTTCTCCTACCTCTGCCTTGCGAGTGCTGATGTGCGCCACCACACCTAGCTCTAGAGATTACTTAAAAAAAATATTTCATGATGCCAGGTGTGGTGGGGCACACCTTTAATCCCAGCATCCAGAGGCAGAGGTAGGAGGATCGCCATGAGTTCGAGGCCACCCTGAGACTACATAGTGAATTCCAGGTCAGCCTGAGCCAGAGTGAGACCCTACCTCGAAAAACAAAACAAAACAAACAAAAAAAAAAGGATATTTTATATTTATTTATTTATTTGAGAGAGAGTGAGTGAATGGGCACACCCAAGCTTCCAGCTGCTGCAAACAAACTCCAGAAGCATGCACCACCTTCTGCATCTGACTTAGATCAGTCCTGTGGAATAAAATCTGGGTCCTTTGGCTTTGTGCAAGTGCCTTAACAGCTAAGCCATCTCTCTAGCCCATCTTATTTATTTATTTTGGTTTTTCGAGGTAGGTAGGGTCTTGCTGTAGCTCAGGTTGACCTGGAATTCACTATGGAGTCTCAGGATGGCTTCGAACTCGCAGCAATCCTCCTACCTCTGCTTCCAGAGTGCTGGGATTAAAGGCGTGCGCTACCATGCCCACCTGTCATCATTTTTTTTTTGTTTATTTATTTACTTGAGAGCGACAGACAGAGAGAGAAAGAGGCAGATAGAGATAGAGAGAGAGAGAATGGGCACGCCAGGGCCTCCAGCCACTGCAAACGAACTCCAGACGCATGTGCCACCTTCTGGCTTACGTGGGTCCTAGGGAATCAAGCCTGGAACCGGGATCCTTAGGCTTCACCGGCAAGCGTTTAACCACAAAGCCATCTCTCCAGCCCCCATCATTTTGTTTTAAAGTGGCTTTGAAGAAGAAAGGATTCAGTGGAGGGCAGATTTGGGAGGGTGGTGAGAGGGGATTTTATAATGGAATGTTTTTATTTATGGAAATTGTCAATTAATTTCTTTTTTTCAAGGTAGAGTCTTGCTGTTGTCCAGGTCGACCTAATTTACTACATAGTTTCAGTGTGACTTTGAATTCGTGGCAATCCTCTTTCCTACCTCTGCCTCCCAAGTGCTAGAATTAGAGGCATGCACCACCATATCCAGCTGTCATTAAATTTTTTTTTTTTTTTTGTTTTTTTGAGATAGGGTTTCACTCTAGCCCAGGCTGACCTAGAATTCACTATGGAGTCTCAGGGTGGTCTCGAACTCACAGCAATCCTCCTACCTCTGCCTCCCGAGTGCTGGGATTAAAGGCGTGTGCCACCACGCCCGGCTCTGTCATTAAAATTTTCAAGTGACTTTCTTTATATCTAAGCAAAATACTAGAAGTTGTATTTAATTCTATTTGGAATTTAGATAATAATAACCTTTTCCTTTTTGGAGGCAAGGTCTAACTTAAGCTCAGGCTGTCCTGGAACTCACTCTGATCCTCTTTCCCCAGCCTCACAAGTGCTGGAACTAAAGATGTGTACCACCATACATGGCAATAACCTTTTTTAACCCAGCCTAAAGTTGTTGGATTAGATTGAATATCACCTGTGTTTTATAAGTGATAAACAAGGGGCAGTATATTCACAGACTATAAATTTCTATTGCCACACCTTTAAGGACATGCACCAAAAAAAGACTCAGTGGGCGTAGTAGCGCATGCCTTTAATCTCAGCACTCAGGATGCAGAGGTAGGAGGATCACTATGAGTTTGGGACCAGTCTGAGACTACATAGTTAATTCCAGGTCAGCCTAGGTTAGAGCAAGAATCTACCTCAAAAAAGCCAATAAAAAAAAAAAAAAAAGAGGAAAAAGAAAAAAGACTCAGTAGGGTGGTATTTTGTTATTCATTACTTAAATGACTATGCTTCTGGTATTTTCTGCAGCAGGTAGTAGAATCTTCAAGTCCTCTAAATACACATCAAGTCCTCTAAATACACCAGTGGGAGCTGCTACTTCTTTTTTTGTTTTTTTTTTTGAGGTAGGGTCTCACTCTAGCCAGGCTGACCTGGAATTTACTCTGTAATCTCAGGGTGGCCTCAAACTCATAGTGATCCTCCTACCTCTGCCTCCCAAGTGCTGGGATTAAAGGCGTGCATCACCAAGCCTGGGTTTTTCAGTGCTTTTAACCACCCTTAGCTCACAGAAAAATACATGGAGTAGGGCAGTACTTTCCAAATGACTATAAAGTATACCAAAAAAATATGACCAATGCCCTCAGGCTAAGTAATGAAGATTAGGCCACCACATACAGCAGCCTTCCAGTTCAGAAAGCTAGGATTCAGAAAGGATGGTGAAACAAAAAGATACTTTGTAGGCAGGCGTGGTGGCACACATCTTTAATCCCAGTACTCAGGAGACAGAGGTAGGAGGATCCCATGAGTTTGAGGCCACCCTGGGACTGCATAGTGAATTCCAGGTCAGCCTGGGCTAGACTGGGACCCTACCTCAAAAACAAAACAAACAAAGACACTGTGTAGCCCACAGTATCTTTGGATTTAAGGTTTAGATATATCAATGTAAAGGCAGTTGAATAAGTGGTAGCAGAAGATTAGCAAAATATTACTTCTCCACTACTTACTACTTTATATACTAGAAAGTTTTCTAAGCACCGACTAATTATTCTACATGAAAAAAAATTATTTAAAAGTATCACTAATGAGAAATGCAGGCAAGAAGAAAGAATAACAAAAAATTTAGCATATAATACTTTGTTAGGCTTATTTAAGGCAAGAGTTGCTCAAGATTGAAACATTCTTTGATTTCTAGGCTTATAAAACTTGTGACTTAATTTTCTAAGGAAACTATGTGCATTTGAATTAATGGCAGAAGTATTGATTAATGACAACTGAAGCAAATCTTGAAGCTTAATATTTGGCACACATGACAAAACGTTGATCATCAGTTACATTCTACATTATCCTGGAGTAGTTTAAGAAGTGAACATGGACAAGACAGTGTTACACAGAGGTCAGGAATCACAAGTGGCAATGAGCAGAAAAGAATCAATTGTCACAAGACTGGGATAAGTAGAAACGGTTACTTATTGTGTAGTGTGGGGACACGTGGCAGTGGGAAAACTGGCATGGTGGAGGGCTGTGTTTGAGGTTCAACCAGAGGGTTCTTCTATTCCATTTCCCTGTCCAAGGGTTCTCCTTCCAATTATTGGAAGATAAGTCCATACACTGACAATCCCCTTCTTCAGGAGAAGTTTTAGAAAATAGGTCTCAGCTCTCTCTGGGTAATCACTTCACAGTTACAATGACTTCAAAACCAGAAGCATGAAGAAGTGGAAAATCTGTTGTCAGTGCTGCTCTAGTGTTTCCTCACTACAACTTTGAAGGCACTCAGTGTTCTGAGAGATTCTGAAGTTACAACATATTCCAATACCAGAAATCTTATTTGAGCAAAGCTGACAGGTGAAGTTGGCCATGAATGAAAGTAGATTACTCAGGCTATACTGAGTCTTGAAGAAGCTTGTTCCTAGCGGCCCATAGTAGGCATGACGACAGCGGGTGAGGAAAGAGAAGCATCCTCTTCTTTCCACTGAGAAGTGATTGTCTTTAGCTGAGTGTAGAATTGGATGCCCTAAAGACAGCAACAACAAAAAAAAAGAATCAGCATGTATTTCTGGGGGTTCACAACTTTTTTTTTTTCTAAATAGTGTCTCACTCTAGTCCAGGCTGACCTGTAACTTACTCTATAGTCCCAAACTGGCCTCAAACTCACAGCCATCCTCCTACCGTGGCCTCCCAAGTGCTGGGATTAAAGGTGTGCAGCCCCATGCCCAGTTTAAATTAGTTTTTGAAGGTGGTACTGAGTGCTATGCACATTCCTATTGGAGTAACAGGTACAGCAAAATTCAGTATGTTCTTCATGAGATCATCTATCTAAAACATTTATGGGGCTGGAGATGTTATCTCAGTTGATAGACTGCTTGCCCAGCATGTACAAAGCACTGGGTTCAATCCCTAGTATGTCATAAACTATGCATGGTAGTGCATGCCTATAATCCCCAGCACTTGGAGGGTAGAGACAGGAGAGTCAAAAGTACAAAGTCGGGCTGGAGGAACGGCTTAGTAGTTAAGGTGTGTGCCTGCAAAGCCAAAGGCCCCAGGTTCGCTTCTCCAGGACCCATGTTTGCCAGATGCACAAGGGGGTGCTCATGTCTGGAGTTTGTTTGCCTTGGCTGGAGGCCGTGGTGGGCCCATTCTCTCACTCTTTCTCTCCCTCACTATCTCTGTCCAATGCATAAATAAATAAATAAATAAATAAATAAATAAAGTACATAGTCGTTCTAAGCTATATAGCAAGTTCAAACTTAGCTTTGGATACATGAGACTGTATCTCAAAAATAAATAAATAAAATACTGTTCCTGGAAAGATGGCTCAAGCATGAAGGAACTTGCCTGTGAGGCTTAAGGACCCAGCTTCAGTTCCCCAGATGCACAAGGTGACACATGCATCTGGAGTTCATTTTCAGTGGCTACAGGCTTAGGAGTGCCCATTCTCTCTCTCTCTCTCTCTCTCTCTCTCTGCCTCTTTCTATTTCTTTCTCTCAAATAAATAAATAAACAAACAAACAAACAAACAAACAAATAAATAAATATAAAGTCGCCAGGTGCGATGGTACATGCCTTTAATCCTAGCACTTGGGAGGCAGAGGTAGGAGGATTGCAGTGAGTTCAAGGCCACCCTGAGACTACAGAGTGAATTCCAGGTCAGTCTGGGCTAGAGAGAGACCCTACCTAGAAAAAAACAAAACAAGCCGGGTGTGGTGGCTCACGCCTTTAATCTCAGCACTTGGGAGGCAGAGGTGGGAGGATTGCCATGAGTTCGAGGCCACCCTGAGACTCTACAGTGAATTCCAGGTCAGCCTGGGCTAGCGTGAGGCCCTACCTTGAAAAACCAAAAACAAACAAACAAACAAACAAAAAAGGAAACAAATAATATATATAAAGTCATTCTAAGCTATACAGCAAGTTCAAGTGTAGCTTTGGATACATGAGACTATCTCAAAATAAATAAATAAAATACTGGACCTGAAGAGATGGCTCAGTGGTTTAAGGCACTTGCTTATAAAGCCTGATAGCCTGGGTTTAATTCTCCTGTAGCCATGTAAAGCTAGATGCACAAAGTGGCACATACATCTGGAGTTTGTGTCCAGTGGCAGGAAGCCCTGGCACCTGTGCGTGCGTTATCTTTCTTTCTAATATATAAATAAGATATTTAGCCAGGTAGCTGGGTGTGGTGGCACATGCCTTTAATTCCAGAACTTGGGTGGCAGAGATAGGAGGATCACCAGAGATTACATAGTGAATTCCAGGTCAGCCTGGGCTACAGTGAAAACCTACCTCGCAAAACCAAAATAAATAAATGAATAAATAGGTGGGCATGGTGGCACACACCTTTAATCCCAGCACTTGGGAGGCAGAGGTAGGAGAATGGCCATGAGTTTGAGGCCTTCCTGAGACTATTACTGAATTCCAGGTTGGTCTGGGCTAGAATAAGACTCTACCTTGAAAAAAAAAAAAAAGAACAAAATACAAAACAAAAACAAAAAATTATGTAATAGGATACACATACTAAACATTCAAACCTTAGCCATCATTAATATACTGAAATTAGAATTTCTAACCTTAGCAGCATTTCAGTAGAAAAATTGAACAATGTTATATGTTACACTTGCAGGCCACTCTTATTTGGGAGTTGTGTATCCTAAGTCATAGCCTTTGCTCACATCTTTCCTCTAAATTTTCTTTATATTTATTTAAGGGAGAGAGTCAGAGAGAAAAAGGTAGACACAGAGAAAGTGAGTAAGGGCGCACCAAGCCTCCTGCAACTACAAACTCCAGATGCATGCAAATCTTTGTGCATCTGGTTTTATGTGGATACTGAGGAATCAAACCCAGGTCATCAGGCTTTTAGCTGTTGAGCCATCTCTCCAGTCCCTTATTTATTTATTTATTCATTTATTTTTTGGTCTTTCGAGGTAGGGTCTCACTCTAGCTCAGGCTGACCTGGAATTCACTATGGAGTCTCAGGGTGGCCTCGAACTCACGGTGTTCCTCCTACCTCTGCCTCTGGAGTGCTGGGATTAAAGGCATGTGCCATCACACCCGGCTCCTTATTTATTTTTTTTAAATTGTTTTATGAGAGAGGTGGGGGGGAGGGGAGAGGGAGGGAGAGAATGGGTACACTAGGGCCTTCAGCCACTATAAATGAACTCCAGACACATGCGCTACCTTGTGCATCTGGCTTACATGGGTCCTGAGGTACTGAACCTGGGTCCTCTGGCTTCGCAGACAAGTGCTTTAACAGCTAAGCCATCCTTCTAGCCCTATAGGGTTTCACTCTAGCTCAGGCTGTCCTGGAATTCATTATAGTCTCAGGGTGACCTTGAACTCATGGTGATCCTCCCACCTGACTCCCAAATGCTGGGATTAAAGGCGTGTGACAACACAACTGGCTAAAGCAGTATTTTTGAGGTGTTGTGGATCAAACGCTGGCCCTTGTGTATTGGCACTCTACAACTTATCTTCACTTCCACTCCTCAATAAAATTTTCTGCAAACAAATATATGTCACAGGAAAAAATGTGCAATGAGAACACACAGAACATCCCATGCTGCATCAAAGACACCCGGGTGGTGGCAGCCAGAGGTGATTTTTCTGGAGGAGTCTACTCTTTTTATTATTTTAAAAATATTTTTATTTATTTATTTGACAGAGAAAGAGAAAGAGAGGAGAAAGAATGGGTGTGCCAGGGCCTTTAGCCACTGTTAACAAACTCCAGAAGCATGTGCTCCTTGTGTATCTGGCTAACGTGGGTCCTGGGGAATTGAACCAGGGTCCTTTAGCTTTGCAGGCAAACACCTTAACTGTTAAGCCATCCATCCATCCCTGATCTTTTTAAACATTTATTTGACATACAGAAAGAGGGCGTGGGGGAGGGGGAGAGAGAGAGAGACAGACAGACAGACAGACAGACACACAGAGAATGGGCGTTGCAGGGCTTCCAGTCACTGCAAATGAACTCCAGATGCATGCACCACCTGTGCATCTGGCTAACCTGGGTCCTTTGGCTTTTGGAGGAGTCTACTCTTTAAACCAAGCCATATGCTAGTAAGTCAGTTACTTAGATCAAAGGGAAGATGGTCACAAGCAGAACAAAAGGCATATGCAGAGGCCTGGACTTCCTCATGCTCTTTCCTCTAAACCTTGTTGCTTTGGTTATTTATGAAGAGACAACTTTGGCAAAATTTGTTAATGTTTAAATCTTTTCTAGGGGACTTTCTGAGAAACCATCTGGAATAACACGACTTCACAGAAGCTGTTGGCAGCTAGTCATTGCTTCTGAATATGTTCGAGAAAGTTTCTTCAAGGAAAAAAAGTTGTAATTCAAAAGTTACCTGTTTGCCATAGAAATTGGTATCTCCTCTGAAGGAAGATCGAGAGCCGGTGAATGAAAACATTGGCAAAGGCACTGGAATGGGGACATTGACTCCCACCTACGCAAAGGCCAGAACAAATCCACATCAAACACTAAACAAAGACTCAAACTACAGATTCTCCATTTAGATGCACAAAGACAAGAGACCAATTTTATTTAATTTGGTTTTAAAATTTCTTTGGTTTGGCTTTTTTGGAGATACTAATTTTAAAGTCATTTTGTACTGTATCATCCATGCTGTAAATGGGGCATTGTGGGAGATTAAAGGGGCAAGTTTTGAGTAAGCTGCAGTGGTGGATCATTGTCTCCTCTCAGGAAAATGCAAAACTTCTGTTCACAAACCTGTCCAACATCCACCATGTGGGAGTACTTCCGAGCAGTGGCTCCATTGGTAGTGAAGATGGCAGTTCCATTTCCATATGGGTTGTCATTTACAATTTTGATGGCTTCATCCAATGTTTCTGCCTCCAGAACCACAAGAACTGGACCAAAAATCTCCTCTTTATAACAAGTCATATTTGGCTGTTGGAAGTGAAGAATCCAGAAAAGAAGTCAGATTTTAAAAAATTGTTTGTAAATAAATATTTATTTGCAAGCAGAGAGGGAGATAGAAGAAAGACAAAAAGAATGGAGGGGGGGGGGAAGGTTGAGCACGCCTTTAATCCCAGCACTTGTAAGGCAAAGGTAGGAAGATGCCGTGGGTTCAAGGCCAGCCTGAGACTACATAGTGAATTTCAAGTGAGACTCTACCTCAAAAAGAAAAAAGAAAGAATGGGTACTCCAGGGCATCTAGTTGTTATACATGAACTCCAGATGCATGTGCCACTTTGTGCATCCATCTGAAACTGAAGCCAAGTTGACCTGGAATCCACTATACAATCTCAGGCTGGCCTCGAACTCACAGCGCTCCTCCTACCTCTGCCTCCCTCTATCACACCTGGCAAAAATATTTTTTAATATTATTTATTTTCTTCCCCTGGGCCTATGCTAGTATAAAAATAAAGTGATTCTCCATTCAAAAAATATTTAGTTTTAAACACAGAGAGAGAAACAGAAAGAGAAGGACAGAGGGAGAAAGAGACAGAGACCGAACACACCAGGGCCTCTAGCTGCTGTAAATGAACTCAAGATGCATGTGCCACTCTTTCATCCAACTTCACATGGATACTGGGGGTAGGGTGGGGCGGGGTGAATCAAACCTGAGCCTTTAGGCTTTTCAGGTAAGTGCTTAAACCATCTCCAGCCTGTCAGATTTAAAAAAATATATTTTGGGCTGAAGAGATGGCTTAGCGGTTAAGTGCTTGCCTGTGAAGCCTAAGGACCCCAGCTCAATTTCCCAACACCCACGTTAGCCATATGCACAAGAGGGCGCATGTATCTGGAGTTCATTTGCAGTGGCTAGAAGCCCTGGCACGCCGGTTCTCTCTCTCTCTCTCTCAAATAAACAAGAAAATTTAAAAAACCTATTTTATTTTAATGTATTTATTTAAGAGACAGAGGGAGAGTAAGAGGCAGATGCAAAGAGAATGGATGCACCAGGGCCTCTAGCAGCTGCAAATGAATTCCAGATGCACGTGCTACCTTGAATTGGGGTTCTTAGGCTTCACAGGCAAGCGCTTAATCGCGCTAAGCCATCTCTACAGTCCCTCAAAAATAATTTTTTTAAGAGTCTCATAGCCTCTAAGGAACTTTTAGCTCTTATATTTGTGAAGTAATTAAAAGTTGTTTACCTTGACATTTGATATGATGGTTGGTCCAACAAAGTTACCATTTTCATAGCCTTTGACTTTAATTTTTCGCCCATCCAGAAGAATGGAAGCTCCCTCCTTTGTTCCACTATCAATCAGATTACAGACCCGCTCTTTGGCCTGGGGAGTGATTAAGGGGCCAAGATCAGCTCCAGGCTGGTCTCCTACAAACAAAAAATACCTAAGGTTTTTATTAATATCTATTATGAGTGCCAATAGGAGATGAATTTAATTGACAAGCATAATTAAAGGTAAAAGTAAGAATATACATGGGCTGGAGAGATGGCTTAGTGGTTAAGTGCTTGCCTGAGAAGCCTAAGGACCCCGGTTCAAGGCTCGGTTCCCCAGGTCCCACGTTAGCCAGATGCACAAGGGGCGCACACGTCTGGAGTTCGTTTGCAGAGGCTGGAAGCCCTGGCGCGCCCATTCTCTCTCCCTCTATCTGTCTTTCTCTCTGTGTCTGTCGCTCTCAAATAAATAAATAAATAATTAAAAAAATAATAATAAAAAAGAATATACATTATTGCTTCCACTGGACAAGACCAATGGAAAGCCAAGAATTTAATGTCACAAATGCAAACTGTAATACAGGTTACTGGTTACCTGCATTGACTCTCAGTTTTTTGGTGCGCTCCACCAGCTCTGGCAGCCACTTCTTAGCTTCTCCCACAAGAATTGCTGTTGAAAGAGCCATGCAGCGTTGACCTGCTGCTCCAAATGCAGCGCCTACCAGCTGGTTCAGGGTATTTTCCTTATTGGCATCTGGCATGACTACTCCATGGTTTTTGGCTCCCTAAAGAAATACAGAAAGTGCATGGGTCTCCCTAAGTTAAATTCAATTAAACTATGAAATTAAGAATCAGATTTCAAATGAGAGTTTTAGGAAAAGGATTGGAAAATTCATCCTTTGTTGTTTTGGGGACAAAGAGATCCTATTTTTTTTTTTTTTTAAGTTTTGCAGTACTGGGAACAGACTGGTTATAAAGACCAAGAGATACGCTTAGGGTATATATCACTTATTTATTTGTCATTTGTGTGTGTGAGACAGTGTTTTGTTTTTGAGGCAGGATCTCACTCTAGCCCAGGCTGACTGGAACTCACTCTGTAGCCCAGAATGGGCTTGAACTCATAGTGATGCTCCTACCTCAGCCTCTGGTACTAAGATGAAACATGTGCACCGCTACCATGCCCAGCCATGCCCCCAACCTTTTTAAAAAAATCATTAAATAAGGGCTAGAAGCAGAGTATAAAGGAAGAAAATTTGGCTGTTACTTGAAATCTAAAGAACTGAAGTAACATTCTCATGAAGGAATATGTCCTTTGTCACCAAGATGAGCTACATATTTTAAAAGGTGACCACCATAAGATCCTCATAGGGTTTAGGAGCTGAGAAGAAGCCCCTATTCATGAGGAAATAATTAAGAAGCACTGGCCTTAGTGGGATGAATGGCTTGTCTGTTAAAGGGCTATTCCTAGGTAATTTAAATGCATATAACCAAGTTTACGGAGGAAAAAGGAATAAGAAGTCACCATATTGGCTTGAACCCTCTTGCCATTTCTTGACCCTCTCTCGAAGATGTACTCTCCTGCCTGGTTGGATCCCACAAAGCTGATTGCTTTGATGTCCGGATGATCACAAATAAAATTTACAGCTTTAAGAAGAAAATAAATTGTCACCACAAAGAACAAATAATTACAGGTTAAGATAGAAACTCTCCTCTTTCTCCTATGCTTTAAATGTTTCATATGTGGTTTTTTTTCTTCTTCTTCTTCTTCTTTTTTTTTTCAAGTGAGAGTCTTGCTCTAGCCAAGGCTGACCTGGAATTTACTCTATAGTTTTAGGGTGGTCTCGAACTCATGGCAGTCCTTCTACCTCTGCCTCCTGAGTGCTGGGATTAAAGGCGTGCGCCACTACACCCAGCTGATACATTTGTTTTTCTTAATTGGGTTTCCACTGTAAAGAGTTCTCTCTTATTTCTTGTCTTTCTCTCTCTTTCCTTCCTTCTTTCCTCCCTCCCTCCCTCCCTCTCTTCCTTCCTTCCTTCTCTTTCAAGGTAGGGTCTCGCTCTACCCCAGGCTGACCTGGAATTCACTGTGTAGTCTCAGGGTGACCTCAAACTCTAGACCCTAACTTGGAAAAAAAAAAGTGTCTTCCACTGTGACTATACATAAGACTCTCAGGTACTATTATACCCTTATGACAGAAGTGATAAAGCATACTTCATAATCAAGAATCAGGGTTAGCCTTCCTAGTTACAGGTACCCTAATTTTCTATTTTCTTTCTTTTATTGTTTTTGTTTTTCAAGATAGGGTCTCATTCTACCCCAGGCTGAGAATTCACTATGTAGTCTCATGGTGGCCTTGAACTTGGTGCTCCTCCGACCTCTGTTTCCTGAGTGCTGGGATCAAAAGTGAGTGCCAACATACCCAGCTTTAGCTTGGGCTCTTTCTACTGAGTCTCCTTCTCTAAAGTCAGGCCAGTTTAGCGGTAAGCGGTAAGTCTGGGGCTCCGAAAGCTCTGTGAGCAGGAGTTCCCAGAGCTCAATGCACAATATAGTGCTTGAGAGGAGACCACACTAGACTAGCTTCCCAAGAGGCCTTTTGCCCTTCCACCCCTGTGACACCACATGGACACCTTCTAACCTCCACTCTGGTCCTGACATGCCATCCTTTGCTCAAAAGCTTTCTCCCTGGGGCTGGAGAGGTGGCTTAGTGGTTGGGTTTAATGATTAAGGCACTTGCTTGTAAAGCCTAAGGACCCATTTTTGGCTCTCCAGATTCCACGTAAGCCAGATGCACAAAGGTGAGGCAAGTGCAAGGTTACACATGCCCACCAGGTAGTGTAAGCATCTGGAGTTTGATTGCAGTGGCTGAGGCCCTGGTATGGCGATTCTCTCTTTCTCTTCCTCTCTTTATAAAAAAGAAATTAAAAAAATAGCTTTCATCCTGAGTTGAGTGGCCCTTAGGGCTCAGGGTGGGTGGGGAATGGACAACCCTCTTGAGATCTAGAAGAGCTGGGAGGAAGAGGATGCCTTGACAGCTCCATGTCTGGAATCTGACCAATGTCTGCCAATCTTTTTCCTGGGGAGCTAAGGAGTGGGGTTGTGCTGTGGCTTCTCTTCCTTCCAAAACCTAGGCACAGCTCAACTGCATTTTGACCTGAGCTAGAGTGACAGAGGGATCCTGACACCACGTAAGAGTGTCACAGATGGCTGTGGAAGGAACCTTCAGGGTACCCTCAGGGTACAGAGGAAGAGCCCAGGCTTGCAACCCAGCTCTCTGGCCCACAGCTACTGATCTTTTCAAGATGCCCTGGTACTTTCTGCCTAATTTCCTATTTTCTAATAGTATGGCTTGGAGCAAATTGCTTACTTGCATTCTGCCTCAATTTTCTCATCTGTAAAATGAAAAATAGTATCTACCTCAATAACCTTTATCTTTAATCTTATCAGTATCAGGTCCTAATCCACTGTATAGGGCAAGAAGCACTGTTACTCCTCAGTCACATTAGCACTCTCAGGTGGCAAAACAGACAATTAACACTTCCTTTAAACAAGAGATTACTATTAGTGAACCTCTTCATTCCTAACTTAGTCATCCTAGAGTACCCAACCACTAACACAATGATTTCCTTGGGAATTAGATGACATAAGCACACACAAGAGCAGTTACCTTCATGCTGTCCATGGATGATGTTCAGTGTTCCATCAGGGGCACCAGAATCCTGCAGCAACTTAGCAAGAAGCATAGTTGCTCCAGGGACTCGCTCTGATGGTTTCATTAGGAAAGTGTTTCCACAAACCATGGCCATGGGAAACATCCAAAGAGGGATCATGGCAGGAAAATTAAATGGAGCAATGCCTGCACACACCCCCAGAGGCAGACGGTAGGAATAAAGGTCCATGTCTTTGGTGATGGATGGCATGGTCTCTCCCAGCATAAGGGATGTCACACTACAGGCATGCTCAACCACCTCTGGAACAGAGAAGAAGTGAAGTCACCAGCTCTACACTGAGTACTACTTAGCGTATTTATTTCCTATTCAACTGTGAGAACAGAGAGTGGCTCACACCAATGACAGAAGGGAGAAATGATGATTTACCCTTCAACATGAAGAGGGTATACAAACTGAGATTCTCTGAATGGGAAAAAGATAGTGTGCAAGATAATTCAAGTTTTTAAAAAAGTGCAACAAATCAGTCTCATAGGTACCTGAGAAGTAATGCTATTTCTTTTTACACAAATATTTAAAAAGATATTGCCAGGCATGGTGGCACACAGGAAGGCCGAGGCCAGCTTGTTCTACATAGCAAGTTCCAGGCCAGCCTGAGACACATAGTGAGGTGCTGTCTGAAAAAACAACAACAACAAAATTTAAGATGAAAGAGTTTATATGTTTATCACAATCTATAAGGAAAGAAGCAACCCCCAAACCCATTCTGGGATCTTTGCCTCCCATCTTTTCTTGATGTCTCCCAAAAATCCCATGAGGGGCTCATGCTTACGAAGGCCTCGAAATACATCTCCTTCAGCATCAGCTAGGGTCTTCCCTTGTTCCAATGTGATTAATTTGGCAATTTCTTTCTAGAGAGAAAACACACAAATAGAAACTAATGCAAGGATGTTGTCTGGCTGGTTGATTTGTTTGCCTACCATCTGTCCATCCATCCATCTATCAATTAGTTATCTATCTGGTGCTAGGGAGTGCATCCAAGGACTTTTTTTAAAAAAATATTTTATTGGCCGGGCATGGTGGTACATGCCTTTAATCCCAGAATTTGGGAGGATGAGGTAGGAGGATCACCATGAGTTCAAGGCCACCCTGAGAGTACAGAGTGAATTCCAGGTCAGCCTGAGCTAGAGTGAGACCATACCTTGAAAAACAAACAAAATTATTTATTTAAAAAAAATTTTTTTAATTTATTTGAGAGAGAGAAAAAGAGAGAGGGAGGGAGCAAGGGAGAGATGAGAGACAGAGAGAGAGAATGGGCATGCCAGGGCATGCAGTCACTGCAAACGAACTACAGACACATGTGCCATCATGTGCATCTGGCTTACATGGCTTCTGGGGAATTGAACTTGGGTCCATTAGGCAAGTGCCTTTACTAAGCCATCTCTCCAGCCTTTAAAAAATATATTTTGTTTATTTATTTATTTGAGAGAGAGAGAGAGAGAGAGAGAAAGAGAGAGAAGAGGCAGGGAGAAAGATAGAATGGGCTCACTGGGGTCTCCAGCCACTGCAAACGAACTCCAGATGCATGCGCCCCCTTGTGCATCTGGCTTATGTGGATCCTGGGGAATCCAATTGGGGTCCTTAGACTTTGCAGGCAAATGCCTTAACCGCTAAGCCATTTCCCCAACCCTTTTTTTTCTTTCTTTCAATTTATTTTTATTAGTCATGGACATGCTTAGTATATAAACAATACATGTTGGCACCATCCTTTCCCTCATCCCTGTCCCTATTCCAAGGAGATCCTCCTCATTGGAGATGCAGGTCATCCCCACGGGGACTGTGGGTCATGTACTGTGGGGCAGCAGTCAGTTATGGGAGAGGCCATGTCTCTGTGCATAATGTCCCAGCTTGTGGCTCTAACAATCTCTCTGCCCCCTTTTCTACAGCCTTTCTTTTTCTTTTTCTTTTTTTTTTTTTATGGTAGGGTCTTACTCTAGCCCAGGCTGACCTTGAATTCACTATGCAGTCTCAGTCTCACAGTGATCCTCCTACCTCTGCCTCCTGAGTGCTGGGATTAAAGGTGTGTGCCACCATGCCAGGCTTTTTTTTTTTTTTTTTCCCTCTTTTCACTGTTTTTTTTTTTTTCCTCCTTTGAACTCCTAATGCTCCTGCCTCTACCAGGCATGTACTACCAAGCCTGGCTAACCCAGGGTCTTGCTCACATTAAGTAACCATGTGCTCTACCACCTGCCCTCAGCCCCTATTTTCCTTCTTTTAATTCTGAAGTAGACAAGGAAGAATCAAAACTAAAGGAAAACCAGAATAAGGAAAAGAGTCAAGATCAATGTCTGTCTGTGTTGTAGAGTAAAGGGAGATAGCTGAAAGTCTCTAAGGGAGTGACTATCACATTCTAAGAAACCAAGTAGAAAATTACACCAGTCAGATTTCTTACCAAGTTGTCTTTAATAAGTTGTTGATAACGAAGCAGGACCTGCTGACGGCTTAAAATTGATGTGTCTGCCCAGGCTGGAAAAGCCCGTTTGCAAGCAGCAACGGCTGCGTCCATTTCAGCTTTGGTGGACTGGGGAACCCGGCCAATAACTTCATTGGTAGCCTGAAAAGAAGCCATCACACTTTGCCAGTGCCCCATCTTTTCCACATTCACCTACTCACAACAGCAGTACCATGTTTTACAAAGTATTCACATGTATCTACCTCCCCCCATGTTCCAAGAATTCTTAGCTAATTAAGTCTCAAGTTTTGCTTACTGGGTTGTGGATGTCAATCCATTTGTCAGTTTTGGATTCAACAAATTTCCCATCAATGAAGAGCTTTACAGTTGGCTGGAGGAAAAAACCCATAAAACTTTGCATTAATTAACTATTTTCTTTTTTAAAAAAATTTAAAAACTTAATATTTGCAAGCAGAAAGAGAGAAAAAAAAATTGAATATGGGCACACCAGGGCCTCTAGCCACTGCAATGAACTCCAGAACATGTGCCACTTTGTGTATTTGGCTTTATATGGGTGCTGGGGAATCAAAACTGGGTCATTAGGCTTCATAGGCAGGTGCCTTAACTGCTAAGCCATCTCTCGAGCCCCTCTCACCCTCCTTCTCTTCTGTTCTTTCTTTTTCTTTCACAAAGAGGATGGAATTAGAGTCTACACAAATTCTATGGCTAGGGCGGAAGACACTGTTTAGTGGTTAAAGTGCAGGCTTGCAAACCCTGGTTCCATTCTCTAGTTCTCATGTAAAGTCAGGGTGGGGGTGGTGGTGGTGGTGGTGCATGTACCTGGAGTTCTTTTCCAGGGGCAGGAGGCTTTGGTAAGCCCATCCTTTCTCTTCCCACAAATACATAAAATTAAGAAAAGAAAAAACAAAAACCTAAATGCTGTAGCTAGGAAAGAGATATACAATATTCTTTTATTTTTTTCTTTTTGGTTTTTCTTTTCTTTTCTTTTTCTTTTTTTGATTTTTCGAGGTAGGGTCTCACTGTAGCCCAGGCTGACCTGGAATTCACTATGGAGTCTCAGGGTAGCCTCGAACACATGGTGATCCTATCCCTGCCTCCCGAGTGCTGGGTTTAAAGGTGTGTGCCACCATACCTGGCAACCACTAAGCCATCTCGTCAGCCCAATGAAATTCTTTAATTTTAATTTTTCATTTATTTGAGAAAGAAGCAGACACAGAGAGTATTATGGATATACCAGAGCCTCCTGCCACTGCAAATGAACTCCAGATGCATGTACTACTTTGTACATTTGGCTTTATGTAGGTACTGAAGAATCAAACCTAAGATGGCAGGCTTTGCAAGCAAGTGTCTTTAACCACTAAGCAATCTCTCCAGCCCCTTACAATAGCCTTGTCTATTGTAAATAAGGTAAAGCCTTCCAATACTGCAGGAAATTCCCTGTTAGTCACCCAGTAAATTTTATGAGTAAACAAACACATGTCACTGTGAAGCTTATACACAAAAATCAGCCACTTTGGGCTGGAGAGATGACTCTGCAATTAAGAGCACTTCCCGTGCTAGTATGAGGGCCAGAGTAGGCATGAAAGACCATTCATTTCTTTTCTTTTTTTTTTTTTTTTTCGGTTTTTCGAGGTAGGGTCTCACTCTAGCCCAGGCTGTCCTAGAATTTACTATGTATAGCAATCCTCCTATTGCCTGCAGAGTGCTGTGATTAAAGGTATACACTGCCATGCCTGGCTTTAGACCACTCATTTAAATTAAAAAGAGTCACTTTAGCACAGAAGTGGCAGAACAGTCAACAAACATTACCTTTAATATGGATACTTGATCCCTAGGATCCACATAAAACATCTGGGCCTGGCCTAGCATGTATGTAACCACAGTCCCATGGAGAGTGAAGAACAGAGAATTGCCTAGTTTTCTGTGTATATATGCATGGGTGTATGGCAGGGGGCGGGGCTGTTGGGGATGTCAAACTTCAAGATCGGTAAGAGACTGAAAGAGTTAGGTGGATCACTGAGTTCAAGGCCAGCTTGAAACCACAGAGTGAGTTCCAGGTCAGCCGGGGCTAGAGTGAGACTTTACCTGGAAAAATAAACCAAATAAATAAGAATAAAGCAAACAACAAAAAGTCACATGTACTCTCATCACAATCCTGTAAAGATAAAAGAAAATGCCCCAAATTTCACTAGCTTCCTTCTTGGAAGTCAATCTTTAGTGCTAAACATACTCACCACTGAAGATGAGAAGGAGGACACTGGATACCAGCTGGAATTTACTTTGGAAGAAGCCTGTGGGATAGCAATGATTTCATAAATAACATCAGGAACATATTTGCCAAACATTATACTAGTTGCCTTATACGAAAAGGGATTTGATGTTTCATCTCAAGGGCCAGAGAGTCATTTGTTTTGTTTTGTGACAAGGTCTCAATCTGTAGTCCAAGATGTCTTAGAACTCAATAAGTAACCTGGGCTGATGTTGAACTTATAGTGATAGGAACTTCAGCCATATATATGAATATATATATATATGAATTTTAATTTTTATTTATTTGACAGAGAAAGAGGGAGAGAGGGAGAGAAAATGGGCGTGCTAGGGCCTCCAGCCACTGCAAATGAACTCTAGATGTGTGCACCCCCTTGTGCATCTGACTAACATGGGTCCCAGGGAATTGAACCTGGGTTCTTTGGCTTTGCAGGCAAATGCCATAACAGCTAAACCATCCCTCCAGCCCTTATTTATATTTTAAGTTTATCTGGAGTTAGACAAGACTGAGAGCTGACTGCTCATGTCCTCCCTCCCACTCCCAGTGCTGGGGATCAAACCCGGGTCTTTACATATATCCAACAAGTATTCTAGCACTGAGCTACATCCTTAGCTCTGATCACACTGTTCTTTTGTGTTTATTTTTTGAGAGAGAAAAATAGGCACAGACAGAAAAGGAACAAGTATGGCATGCCTCCTGCCACTGCATGTGCCACTCCAGATGCATGGGCCACTTTGTGCATCTGGCTTTATGTGGATACTAGAGAGTCAAACCTAGGCCATTAGGCTTTGCAAATAAGTGCCCTTAACCACTGGGCCATTTCTCCAGCCCTACATTGTCCTTTTAAAAAAGACATGATGCTGGGCATGGTTGCACATGCCTTTAATCCCAGCGCTTGAGAGGCAGAGGTAGGAGAACTGCTGTGAGTTTGAGGCCACCCTGAGACTTCCAGGTCAGCCTGGGCTGCAGTGAGACCCTTCCTCGAAAAAAACAAACAAAAAAGGACATGCTGAAGATGGGTTTGGTGGCACATGCCTGTAATCCCAACATTCAGGAGGCTGTGGCAAGAAGACTGCTGTGAGTTTGAGGCCAGCCTGGAACTACACAGTGAGTTACAGTTTAGGCTGGGCTGGAGTATGACCCTACCTTGGAAAAAACAATACAAAAACCCACCAAAAATTTCAAAGGAGAAAGTGCGTGGGGGGGGGGGAGAAGAGGTATTACCATGTTTTTTTTTTTATAATTATGGAAAATGTTAATAAAAATTGTGAAAATAAAAAATAAATAAAGAAACCGAAAAAAAAAAAAACCACCAAAGGGTTTTTTGGGGGAGGAAGGGTATTACCATGGGATATTTTTTATAATCATGGAAGTTGTTAATAAAAAATTTGAAAAGAAAAAAAAATTGGTTCTAAGGAAGATTTTAAAAGAACCCACCAAAAACAAGAAATTGAAAACTAATCTATAGTACTAGAAAGCAGGTCAGTAGTTACCTATGCATGATGGGGAAGGTAGTAAGGAAAGCTAAGAGAGCTGGAGAGATGGCTTAGCGGTTAAGGCAAAGCCAAAGAAACCAGGTCTGATCCCCTAGGACACACATAAGTCAGATGCACAATGTGATGCATGCATTTGGAGTTCATCTGCAGCAGCCAAGGACCTCTCTCTCTGCCTCTTTCCTTCTCTCAAATAAATAAATAAAAAGAAAATAAAATAAATCCGGGCATGGTAGTGTACACCTTTAATCCCAGCACTCAAGATGCAGAGGTAGGAGGATCACTGTGAGTTTGAGCTACACTGAGACTACCTAATGAATTCCAGGTCAGCCTGGGCTAGAGTGAGACTCAACCTTGACAAAACAAAACAAAATAATTAAATTAATTTTTTTAAAAAAGCTAAGAAGGAAACTTTGTGTAATGGATATATGTGATATTTTCACAGGCATGCATAAATGTTAGATTTTGTCAAATTATATATTTCTAATATGTACAAATTGTTTTATATCAATTTTATTTTAGTAAGTCTATTTTAAATAGAGTAGTTACCTGTGGTGGTTTCAATATAAAATGTCTCCAACAGCCTCATATGTTTATAATGATGCTTCCTGCTTAATCCCCAATTGGCAGAGCCTTTGGGAAGTACAGCCTTACTGGGGGAGATATGCCATTGGAGGTAGGTCTTGAGGATGCTTCGTCCAGCCCTACTAGGTATTAAGCGATGGCTCACTCAGAGGACTTCCTGTTGACTCTGGGTGACGTGATGCCCCAATGCCTGCTATGTCACACTTTTCTCTGCTCTGATGAAACTTTTCTTCCAAACCGTAAGCCTGAAATAAACTCTTTCCTCCCGTTAGCTGCTTCTGATAGGTGTTTTGTTCTAGCAACAAGAATGTAAGTACTACAAGACCTCGTGTGAACAAAGCTGTGCTGTGGGCTAGAGAGATGGCTTAGCAGTTAAGGCATTTGTTGGCAAAGCCAACGGATCCTGGTTTGATTCTCCAGGACCCATATAAGCCAGATGCACAAGGGGCACATGCATCTGGAGTTCGTTTGCAGTGGCTGGAGGTTCTGGAGTGCCCATTCTCTCCCTCACTCTCTTTCTCTCTTTCAAATAAATTAATAAAATATATTTTAAAAAAGAACTGTGTTGTGCTGTAAGGTAATATTTGGTAGGGTAAAAACCAATGAGTAGGGGATGGAGGCTAAGTGGACTTAAGACATACTGAAGTCTAATCAAAGTGAGCAAAGTGAAATGCAGAATGTGATAGAAAAGAAAGCTGTGAGCTGGTATCTTTGGCTATCATCTATTCTTTTGCCTTGAGTATGCTTATGGCAATAGTCTTTTTGGCTTTGCCCACTCTATTTATTTATTTATTATTATTATTATTATTTTTTTGAGAGAGAGAGAATGGCACCACAGAGCCTCAGCCACTGCAATTGAATGTCAGAGGTTTGCATCACCTAGTGGGCGTGTGTGACCTTGTGGTTGCCTCACCTTTGTGGGTCTGGCTTACCAGGGATCTGGAGAGTCAAATATGGATCCTTACACTTTGCAGGCAAGCGCCTTAACCATTAAGCCATCTGTCCAGCCCTGTTCCACGCTCTTTACTTCAGAGTACCTCACTCTCAAATAACAAAGCCCACCTATCTTCTACAGGTTTGTGTTTCACCTGGACTTTTTTTTTTTTTTTTTGAGGTAGGGTCACACTGTAGCTCAGGCTGACCTAGAATTCTCTATGTGGTCTTACGATGGCCTCAAACTCACAGTGATCCTACCTCTGCCTCCGGAATGCTGGGATTAAAGGCGTGTGTCACCACTCCCAGCTTCTCCTGTATTTTTTGGTGTTTTTACCCTGTTACCATCAGATGTTCTTTATCTTCATCATGCCATTCAGATCCCAAGAATTGCCAGCTAGATTTATCATTTCTGAGTTAAGCTTTGGAAAGCGGAACCCATTTTTTTTTGAAGTCTGGTCTTGTTGTAGCCAAGGCTGACCTGGAATTCACTATGTAGTCTCAGGGTGGCCTTCAACTCATGGCAATCCTCCTACCTCTGCCTCCGAAGTGCTGGGATTACAGGTGTGTGCTACCATGTCCGGCTAAGGAGACCCTCTTGAAACATTTCCCATATACCCTTGGGAAAGTCAACACATAACTGACCTTAAGGGCTGGGGAGATGGCTCAGTGAAATTTGTTTGCAATACCAAGAAGCCCTGGCAATCCATTTCCAACCCCCAACTCACAAATAATAAGTAAAATATTTAAAAAATTGACTTTAATACCTGTTCAAACAGATTAGCAAAAGTTTTGTTGTTTGCGCCTCCCTCATTAAAAAGTCTTACCTTTCTGGGGCTGGAGAGATAGATGGCTTAGCAGTTAAGGGTTTTGCCTGCAAAGCAAAAGGATCCCGGTTCGACTATCTAGGACCCATGTAAGCCAGATGCACAAGGCAGTGCGTGCACCTGGAGTTTTTTTTTGCAGTGGCTGGAGGCCCTGGTGTGCCCATTTTCTCTCTTTCTCTCTGCCTCTTTCCCTCTCTCTCTCAAAAAATAAGTTATACCTTTCTGTCTAGTTTTGGTTCTAGCCAGCCTTTTTTGTCTCTGCCCTCTTATAGTAACCAAGAGGAAAACTGATTCCTTATATGGGCCCAACACTGAGACAGTGGAGAAGACAGTTGTTGGACCTGTAGATTCCTACTTATTGCCAGTACTTCTTGGACTTCCATAGTGAGCATCTCCTCATCAAGGAGATGATTGAAACCAGTTACAGAAATACATTAATTAAGCCAGCACTAGTTCCTTCACCTTGAACCTGGTTACAAGATGGGATGTTTCCTAATGGTCTATTAATTCAATTCCAAACCAAAGGGGATGGGCTGAGGAGATGGCTCAATGGGTGAAGTGTGTGCCACATAAGCATGACAAGCTGAGTTTGGATCTCTAGCACCTAGGTAAAATGCTGGGCATGTGGTGTATGCCAGTAATGCATTTAAGGAGGCAAAGATAGGAGAATCCCTGGGGTCCGATTTGGTAAGCTGTGGATATACTGAGTGATCTTGTTTCCAAAAGCAAGGCAAGGCAGGTGTGGTGGTGCATACCTTTAATCCTAACACTCAGAGGCAGACATAGGAGGATAGCTGTGAGTTCGAGGCTACCCGAGACTACATAGTAAATTCCAGGTGAGCCTGGGCTAGAGTGAGACCCTGCACTGAAAAACCAAAATAAATAAATAAATAAAATAAAATAAATAAATAAAAAGTAAGGCAGGGTTAGGGAAAGGATGGCTCAGTGGTTAAAAGGGTGCAGGCATCTGGAATTCATTTGCAGTGGCTGGAGGCCCTGGCACACTTATTCTCTCTCTCTCTGTCAAATAAATAAATAAAAAAATTTAAAAATGTTAAAAAAAAGTAAGGTGGAGGGAGCTAGGAAGATGGCTCAGCAGTGAAAAGTGCTTGCTTGGGCTGGAGAGATGGCTTAGCGGTTAAGGCACTTGCCTGCAAAGCCAAAGGACACAGGTTTGATTCTCCAGGACCCATGCAAGCCAGATGCACAAGGGGGCAATGCATTTGGAGTTCATTTGCAATGGCTGGAGGCACTAGCACACCCATTCTCTCTCTTTTCTCTCTCTCTCCCTGCCTATTTCTGTATCTCTCTCTCTCTCAAACAAATAAAAATAAAAATTTTTTTAAAAAGTACTTGCTTACAAATCCTGATGGCCTGGCTCCAATTTCCCAGAACCTGTGTAACTGGACGCAAAGTAGCATGTACATCTGTGATTCCAAAGTGCCTAGACAATGAGGGGTGGAGCCAGGATAATTAGAACCTGGTGGGCCAGCAATCTGATGTTCTCTTGTCATTTGGCAGTTGGTTGCAGCAGCCAGAGACCCCTGTCTCAAAGGAGGTAGAGCACAGACACCTAGACGTTGTTCTTTGCTTTCTACTCACATGTACACATTAATTAATAAATTTAAAAATCTTAAAAGGACATCCTAAATTGACCTGTGGTTTCCATGTTCACATGTATACACGTGTACGTTTATCTACACACACCTACCCCAAAACATATGAACATGCATAAATACAAATGCATATTACACACACACACACACACACACACACACACACACACACGCAAAAAGAAAAGGCTAAGGGGATATGTAAAAATGTAAAGAGCTTTAAAGGAAGAGATACATAGCCTTTCCCTTTCCATTTCTCTTTCTCCTCCCAACAACGAGGGAAACCAATCATAGATATTAGGATGGATATTTCAAACTTTGGATGAGTATGTGTGAATGACTCCAACAAAAGGCCATTTAAGTCAGTTAGCACTTTTGTGCTGGGAATAACAAAACCATATCCATTCAACGTATTAGTGATGTTTGATATCTAGGATGGATTGCTCCTGACTTATGTCCAGCTTTTAAGAGTGCTTCCTGGGCAAGCATGAAGGCCAGAGGGGGCCTGAAGTACAGACCAATTCTCTAGAACCTATGTAAATAGCTAAGCATGGCCATGCATGCCTGTAACCCAGTCCTATGGGAAGCAGAGCCAAGAGGATTCCTGGGGTTCGTGAAGCTACCAAAGCTTCGGAACCAGAGAAAAGACTGTCTCAAGGAAACAAGTACACAAACAATGGAGGGAGACAGTATTCTCCTCTGACGTCCATGCGTGCACCCAGAAAACACTGCATCTGCACATGCATGTGCATACACCACATGCGCACGCACACACACAATCATACCTACTAAATATACATGCAAAAAAAAAAAGTCTCTCTTGATTTATGTCAAAACATCATCGTCCTCTGTTCATCAGAATGGTTTGCAGGAGGCCAGGAGCACATTTGGCAAGTAGTAATGGCACCCAGCGGCTCTGTGATCCTAACTTTGGGCCCTGGTTACCCTTAGGATGGATTGGCAGATGTCCTCTAAAATTTCCTTACATACAAAGCAACAGGTAGACATTTATCACTCTGTTAATTTACCTAGGTTACAACATCACAGGACTCATGTTTTCCATTGTTGTGGTTACCTAGTTTGCTTCTCTCGCACCACACCTTGGTAGTAATGGCACATTACTTTCCTCCCCGCTTTCTCTGCTGCAGACATTCTGGAGTTGGACATGTTGCTATAATGTCACAGGCTGGCCAAAGCCTCTGGACATGTTTTGTGCTCTTTGCCTTTGTATGTGCTGACCCTTCTTGCCTGGCACCAGCTCGTTCCATTTGTCTCATCCTTAATTCCTTTAGGTCTCTAACTGGTTGTCATCTTCTCTAGGAAGTCTCACTCTCAGGTCTGGGCTAAGCACAGACTATGGCATTAATAAAGCACTTAATTCCTCCATTTCTCATGTCACACTATAGAATTATGGAACTGTAGCTTGTTTAACTATTGAGTATCTCTCCCCCTTAAGATTACTAGACCACTGTGTCCTCACTCCTAGTACAGTCCCTGGAATACATTAAGAGTTCATTAATGTTTTGGAGAATGAAAGGATGAATAGTCACGGGCTGGAGGGATGGCTTAGTGGTTAAGCGCTTGCCTGTGCAGCCTAAGAACCCCGGTTCGAGGCTCGGTTCCCCAGGTCCCACGTTAGCCAGATGCACAAGGGGGCGCACACGTCTGGAGTTTGTTTACAGAGGCTGGAAGCCCTGGTGCGCCCATTCTCTCTCTCCCTCTGTCTTTCTCTCTGTGTCTGTCGCTCTCAAATAAATAAATAAAAAATTTAAAAAAAAAAGGATGAATAGTCAAGCAATAATCTGTTACCAATATTGCTTCGTGTGCTATCTCTTTTTTTAAGAGAGTGAGGGAGTGAGCGACGGAGAGAGCTTGGCAAGTCAGGGCCTCAGCCACTGCAACTGAACTCCAGCTACCTGCAACACCTAGTGGGCATATGCGTCCTTGCACTTGCCTCACCTTTATGCGTCTGGCTTACATGGGATCTGGAGAGTTGAACATGGGCCCTTAGGCTTCGCAGGCAAGTGCCTTAACTACTAAGCCATCTCTCCAGCTTTGTGGTATTTTTTATGGCATATGTATGGACTATGTGTGGTATGGGGCTGGAGAGATGGCTTAGCGGTTAAGTGGTTGCCTGTGAAGCTTAAGGGCCCCGGTTCGAGGCTCGATTCCCCAGGACCCACGTTAGCCAGATGCACAAGGGGGCTCAGGCATCTGGAGTTCGTTTGCAGTGGCTGGAAGCCCTGGCACGCCCTTTCTCTCTTCCTCCCTCTCCCCCTCTCTCTCCCTCCCTCCCTATCTCTCTCTGTCACTCTCAAATAAATAAATAAAAGTAAACAAAAAAATTAAAAAAAGCATGTGTGGTATGTATGCACGTATGTATACTGTAAACATGACGTCCCATCAAACTTGTGTAGAGGCCAGTCAGAGAACATTGAGTGTCCTCCTCTATTGCTCTTCTGCATTGTTTTATTGAGACAGTTGGTCACTGAACTCAGAGCTGTTATTTTTTTTCAATCTAATTGCCTGATCAGCAAGTCCCCCTCACTCTACCCCACAGGATTGGGGTTATAGGTATGTGGCCATGCCTTTTTACATGGGTTCTGGGGATCAAACTCAGGCTCTTATGCTTGCATGGCAAGTGTTCTTACTTGCTGAGCCATCTCCCCAGACCCATTTGAGCTCCCTTTTATAGAATAGAAAATGCATTGATCAGTCAATTTGAGTATTCTAAACCAATTAAGCTGTATATTTTCACTTACACACAGTCTCCTGGATCTAAAGAGGACAAAATAGGCAGTGTCTCTAGTTTAACATTCTATGGTTTTTGCTGGATTAGAGTTCCTATCTTTTTTTTTTTTTTTTTTGGTTTATCGAGGTAGGGTCGCACTCTAGCCCAGGCTGGAATTCATTATGTAGTGTCAGGGTGGCCTCGAACTCACAGTGATCCTCCTACCTCTGCCTCCCCAGTGCTGGGATTAAAGGTGTGCACCACCATACCTGGCATTCCTATTTTTTTTTTTTTTGTTGTTGTTGCTTTTTCATTTCTTTTTTAAAAATATATTTTATTTATTGATTTATTTATTTCAGAGTGAGAAAGAGGCAGAGAGAGAGAGAGAAAGAGGGAGGGAGGGAGGGAGGGAGGGAGGGAGGGAGGGAGGGAGATAGATATGGGGGGGAGATTGGGCACACCAGAACTTCTAATCACTGCAAACGGACTCCAGACACATGCGCCACCTTGTGTATCTGGCTTACATGGGAACTGGGGAATTTAACCTGGGTCCTTTGCTTTACAGACAAACACCTTAACCGCTAAACCATTTCTCCAGCCCTCATTTCTTAAGATAGACTCATTAGTAGTGTTGCTGAACCAACTATCTAGCTGTTTGTTTGTTGTTTATTTATTTATTTTGTTTTTTTTTGAGGTAGGGTCTCTAACCCAGGCTGACCTGGAATTCACTATGTAGTCTCAGGGTGGCCTCTAACTCATGGCCATCCTCCTACCTCTGCCTCTCCAGTGCTGGGATTAAAGGCGTGTACCACCACGCCCAGCCTCAATTGAATAATTATATGTTTTATTTACAAAGGTGGCTAAGATGTTATCTTTGTTCTCAAGCAGCAGTCTGTTGAACTTTAATATCAACATAGCTATGGCACAGATGGCTTTGTGAATTTACAGACACATGATTAGACTAGTTTATCCTCCTCTTCCCACTTTCTCTGTGCCACGTCCTGTTTTTCCAGTTCTGGATTTTCTATGCAATATAGAGTTCATAAAAGTCATTCCTACTGAGTTTTTTTTTGTTTGTTTGTTTGTTTTTTGAGGTAGGGTCTCACTCTAGCCCAGGTTGACCTGGAATTCACTATGTAGTCACAGGGTGACTTCCAACTCAGAGCACTCCTCCTACCTCTGCCTCCTGAATGCTGGGATTGAAGGTGTGTGCCACCATGCCCGGCTTCTAGCTGTTTATTTACTACCTATTTCCTTTACCAGGAATTCCTTCTCCCCTTGGCTAATGAACTGCTAGTCTTGTAACACAAGGGCCTAGAGGCAGCCCTTTTGGTAGCTTTTCCTGAATTGTACAGAGTTTGGAGCTCCTTCCCTCTGTCCTTGCTGTACTCAAAACACCTCTATTATCTAGCATTTATAATTGCATTATAATAGGGTAAAAAATTTGAAGAGCACTTGAACCACCTAGTGGGCATGTGTGACCTCGTGCTTACCTCACCTTGGTGCATCTGGCTTACAGGGGATCTGGGGAGTCAAACATGGGTCTTTAGGCTTCATAGGCAAGCACCTTAACCACTAAGGCATCTCTCCAGCCCTCTTGCTTTTTTTAAAATATTTTATTTATTTGAGAGAGAGAGAGAGAGAGAGAGAATGAATGGGTATGCCAGGGCCTCTAGACACTGCAAACAAATTCCAGATGCATGAACCCCCTTGTTATCTGGCTTAGTGGGTCCTTTGGCTTTGGAGGTAAGTGCCTTAACTGACAAGCCATCTCTCCAACCCAAGACCTGTTTTCTTATTACGGAATGGGAAAGATAATGTCACAAAATGCAGGGAGCTCTAGACTAATTCTGGTAACAAAGAAGATAAACTGGATACTTGTAATAATTAAAACTTGCCCCATTATTTTGTATACTAACAAAAAATTCATTGAAAACTGAAAATATGAATTTGATCCACTAGAGCCTCTGATAGCTCTCTAATAGTCATAGCTGCCAGAATTTAGACTATTCTATTCTCTTATTTTCTCTGTTCTGTTTATTTATTTATTTATTTTCAAGGTAGGGTCTCACTCTAGCTCAGGCTGATCTGGAATTCACTATGTAGTCTCAGGGTGGCCTTGAACTCAAAATAATTCTCCTACCTCTGCCTCCTGAGTACTGGGATTAAAGGCGTGCACCACCATGCCTGGCTTCTCTTCTGTTTTTATCCTGTGATGGGAGTTTTCCTATGTTGACAAAGAATATTCTTTTGGTGGATGTTTTTGTTATTTAGTTCAGAAATTATTATTTCTTTATTATATTTTTTCAGGTTATCATACAAAGTAATGAGCTTCATTATGACATTTCATACATATGTGTCATTATAATTTGTTCTCATTCATTCCCTGTAGCTTCTCATTGCTGGTACAAAACACTTGACTAGAAACAGCTTATAGGAGGAATTATTTCAGGCTTACAGTTTCAAGGGGAATCTTCTTCATGGCTTAGAATGGTCAAGTTGACTTCATGCTGGCTCACTTCATCACCCATCCACAGCAGAGAGAGAAGCAAGTGCTAGCTGGCTCTAATCACACGGAGGAGTCATGATCCACCCCCGCAATACACCTCCTAGAGCAAGGCTGCACCTCCCAGAATCTACCAGCTGAGGACTAAGTAGGAATCTTAATCAAAAGTACCTGAGGCAGGGCTGGAGAGATGGCTTAGCGGTTAAGCGCTTGCCTGTGAAGCCTAAGGACCCTAGTTCGAGGCTCAATTCCCCAGGACCCACGTTAGCCAGATGCACAAGGGGGCGCACGTGTCTGGAGTTCATTTGCAGTGGCTGGAGGCCCTGGTGCACCATTCTCTCTCTCTCTCTCTCTCTCTCTCTCTCTTTCTGTCTCTGTCTGTTTCTCTCAAATAAATAAACAAACAAACAAAAATTAAAAAAAAAAGTACCTGAGGGGGCCTGGAGATATGGCTTAGCGATTAAGGTGTTTGTCTGCAAAGGACCCACATAAGCCAGTCTTTTGTAGTGGCTGGAGGCCTTGGCATGGCCATTCTTACCCCACCCTTTGCCTCTTTTTCTCTCTCAAATAAATAAATAAAATACATTAAAACAAGTCAAATCCTTTTTTAAAAAAAGTACCTGGGGGGGGGGGGGAGATGGAGAGATGGCTTAGCAGTTAAGGCGCTTGCCTGAGAAGTGTAAGAACCCACGTTTGACTCTCCATGTTAGCTAGATGCACAAAAGGTCAAGCAAGTGCAAGTTTGTACATGGCCACTAGGAGGCACAAGCATCTGGAGCTGGATTTCAGTGGCTGAGGCCCTGGCTTGCCAATTCTCTCTCTCTGTCCCTCTTCCTCTCTCTCTCTCTGCCTGACTCTGTCTCTCTAAACACAACAAAAACAACCAACCTGAGGGCAAGTTGGGTGTGGTGGAGCATGCCTTTAATACCAGCACTCAGGAGGCAGAGGTAAGAGGATCGCCGTGAGTTCGAGGTCTTGCTGAAACTACATAAGTACCTGAGGGTTGGAGAGATGGCTCAGTGGTCAAGGTATTTACTTGCAAAGCCCATACAACCTAGGTTCGATTCCTCAGCACCCACATGAAGCCAGATGCACAGAAAGGCACATGCATCTGGAATTTGTTTGTAGCACACCCATTCTCTCTTCTGTTTCTCTTTTCTCCCTCTCTCTCTGCTTGCATTTAAGTAAGTAAAAATTAAAAAAATATACTTGAGCACACCTTTAATCCCAGTACTTGGGAGGATGAGGCAGGACTGCTGTGAGTTCAAGGCCAGTCTGAGACTACATAGGTCAGCCTGGGCTACAGCAATACCCTACCTCAAAAAACAAACAAACAAACGCTAACGCTAAAACGCTAAAATAACCTTTAATCCCAGCCCTTAAGAGGCAGAAGGGTCACTGAGAGTTAAAGGCCACCCTGAGACTACATAATGAATTCCAGGTCAGCTTGGGCCAGAGGCTTCAAAATTTAAAACAAACAAACAAACAAACAAACCATCAACCACCTGAGGCTGTGGGGGGTTCATTAATAATCAAACCATTTCATTCCTCTCTCCCTCACTGGTTACCTTCTCAGGCTTGTTTAGTACTGGTCTCAAGCAATTTTCCTGCCTCTGCTTCCCCAGTAGATGGACCCCAGGCAGGAGCCATCATGCCCACTTAGACCACTCTACATAGTTTCAGGTTACAGCAACTCTATTATATCTGGCCTTTTCCAGGTCAGTTCAAAGGTTTCTTCTAAATTAAAAAAAAAAAAAAAAAAAAAGCGTTGGTTTCCAAAATAAAGTACGTGGGAAGACAGTGTTTCCTCTTTGATGCAAAGGACAAAATGATAAGGGTAGAGGTGAAGGAAAAAAAGGCAATTTAGTAACAGATTTCAAGTAGTTGGTAATGGAAAATGCAGGGTGGAAACTTTGTTTTCCTGATAGTATCAAAAGATACCTGAACAGAAATAGGATCACAGCAGGTAATATGAATGACATGGCACCTCTATAAGGACTACAGCCCATTCTCCACACTGTCCCATTAAAGTATATATTCAAATATGAACCTTTGCTGACTCTCTCAAGAATCCTATAAATGCATACATTTTGGGAAAACAACCTTATAAATAGAAGTTTTACCTAAAATCGCAACTATCTGAAGTATATTCCCTGGCTGAATGTAAGATGTTAAAGCAATGTTTCAAGCTGGGCATGGTGGCACAAGCCTTTAATCCCAGCACTCGGGAGCCAGAGGTAGGAGGACTGCTGTGAATTCCAGGTCATCCTGGGCTAGAGTGAGACCCTACCTCGACAAAAAACCAAAGTAAGAAAGCAATGTTTCTTGCAGTTTTATTAATCTTTTTTTTTTTTTTAAGTTTCTATTCACTTGTACCTGTGGGGGAGTAGTGCAGGGTTTGGGGGGGGGCATGCCAGGGTCACTTATGCCCTCAGGCTGCAAACAGAACTTCAGATACATGTGTCCAATTTTACATGGGTGTGTGGGGAATTGAATCCCAGGAACATGCTTTGCATGAAAGCACCTTTAATCACGAAACCATCTCGCCAAGTACCCAGCTTCATGAATCTAGCATGATCCAAATCTTGCTTCATAGCCTAAGTCCTTGCCAACCCAACCTGTGAACAATATGGGAAAGACTATGAACAGCGCTGGGGATCCTGGGAATGTAACTCTGCAACTTCTCCTTAAGCTGGCTTCTGAGGGAGTCCCAATCAGGTAGGGTAGAGAGGAAATGCTGGTTACTTGAGGAGCTGCCTTTGGGGCAGGAATATGGAAGTTCTTGGAAATGTTTAGCCCTTTGAATGTGAAATTAGTGATAGCATGACAATGAGTCCTTACCTCCAGCATGAACCCTGTTTAACTTCCTTTTGAAAGTTTAACAAATTTAACTCAAGAGTAGTTGAGAAACACAAAGTCATAATACTTGGAGAAAACAGTTGACAAGTGGCTGCCTGTAGTGAAAAGCTGGTGTACACTTCTGGGAAATTCAAAGTTCATTCGTTGACCCTCGCTCGCACGCTCTTCGTCCCTGCGAGACCCCTTCCCCCTTCCCAGGGATTGTACACAGAGGCTGGGCGGGGGAAAGGAGCAAGCTGGACGCTCCTGGCAGGGTCAAGTACTATAGGTAGGGTGGCCAGGAAGGGGAGTTTCTTGGGAGGAGAGGTGGCTGGTGCAGAGGTGAAAGGAAAGACTGTGGGAGGACCTGGAGAGGGAGCAAGAGTGTGACAGCAAACTGGGCATGGGGGAGGCAGAGGTGGGAGGATCGCCGTGAGTTCGAGGCCACCCTGAGACTACATAGTGAATTCCAGGTCAGCCCGGGCTACAGCGAGACCCTACCTCGGAACACCAAGAGAGAGTGGCAGCAGGGGCCGAGCATGACCGGCGCAGAGTGGGGCAGAGGCAGAAAAGAGGCTCGGGAGTAAAGGCGAGAAGCATCGGGACTGGCCCTCTAGCTCTCCAGGACCAGAGAGGGTACCGAGAGAGGGGGTGGGACCCGGGCCCACGGTCAAACGCCCGGGTCCCCCGAGAAGGGGCTGGGCCGAGAAGTCGGTCCCGCAGGAGCATGAGGGGCGGAAAGGATCCAGTCCTAGCTTCGCGGTCTGTCGGCGCCACCCTCACTCGCCTGCAGGATCCGGGTCCGCATCGCCGACGCCGCCGCTACCACCGCCGCCGCCATGGTTTTGGGTCGCTTCTCTTCGAACCCCGGGGGGCCGGAGCCTCCACAGCAGCACAAGGCCTCGCCCTCTACACAGCCGGGGTTCCTCATTGGAGGAGAGGGCCATTTCCTCCACCCAATCACTGCTCCGGACACTGGCTCCTCCCACCAGTGGCAAATATAGGGACATATGATTGGTCAAACAAGACGCTTTCCCCTCCTCCTCCCGCCTCTGCTAATTTTGTTGGCGGAGCTAGGGAGACGCCTCTGGCTTTGGGCGCTGTATATTAAGTATTCGGGGAAGACGCCCCCTAACCGGGAAACCCGATTGGCTACAGGCAGGGCCGAAGTTCCACCCCTTTCACCTAGGGAACATAAATAAGGCCCTTGGAAGGCTCCGCCTCAACAACGGCGCGACGCGTGGCCGTGCCGTCGGGGGCGGGGCTTCGGCGAATAGTGCCCTATGGGAGGTCGCGAGCTGGGGATTGGCTATATTTCTGACGGGGGACGGGGCCTAAGACTCCGTGGGTTTCCCGCCGACGGTTGGCCGCGTCACGTGACATGGGTTGGAAGATGGCGTCTCCCACAGATGGTAAGCGCCGGCTTGGAGATTCTCGGCTTTGTAGTCTCTCTTGTTTCTTTGCGGAACCGACCCGCACATTTGTATTTTTTTTCTCCGAGTCCCCGCTCACGTCTTTTTTTTTTTTTTTGGAGATATATCTGGATCCTGAGCTTTCGGTACCCAGTTTCTCTGTTGAGTACCGAGCCGCAGGAGGAGGACGCCGGCCAGGGACCCTTTCCGGGTACCAGGACGGAGTCGCTATGGCCTGTCCCCGTCCCCATCGGGGGTGACGCTGAAGGTTGAAGAGGGTTACTCCCTTGGAAAGGAAGGCGTCCTGCTGTGTAGCTTTGGCCCCAGGGCGGCCCGCGTCAGTCTCCGTTCCGTTCTCATGCAGCGCGGATCGGAGCTGGGAATGCTGACTGACGTGAACCGAGAGAAACGCCCTTCTCTACTGTGTCCTCGGTTCAGGACCGTTCCCTAGCTAGCGGTGGGTTAGGGCAGACGGCCGAAAGGAAAGGGAGCACTGTGATTGGGGCAGGCATGGCTGGGGCTCAGTGCTGCCAAGATCTTGCAGGATGCTGGCCGCCGGGTACATGACAGGGCTTGGGAGCGTCTCTCCTAGGAAGCCTGGGCTCTGAGAAGGGAGGCGGGTATGGATAGCTTTAGGGAGCTAGGGCCAGAGGTAAGGCCTAGGGCTCTAGGCTGTGGTAGTTGGGGCAGGAGAGCAGATGGGCTGACCACATGACAGATACCTCAAAAAAGGTGGTTACCAAAAGAAAGAAAGAAAGAAAAACCCAGTTAATTGAGGACTTGAGAGGTGTTTCGGCAGTTAAGGTGCTTGCCCGCAAAACCAAAGGACTCAGGTTCGATTCTCCAGGACCTTCAAAATTCATAAGCCAGTTAGTTGCACAAGGTGGCACATGCATCTGGAGTTCGTTTGCAGCCGCTGGAGACCCTGGCGTGCCCATTCTATCTGCCTTCCTCTCTTTCTTTCAAAAATAAATAAAAAAATTTGAAAAAAAACCCCTATATTTAACAGAAGTGAATTGAGCTTGTTAATGTAGTCTTGGACACATCTCAGCCCCTCTTTGAACGTTTTGTTTGCTTTAAGGTTGGGGCTGAAAGTTTCTGCTTTTATGGTAGATAAGAGTCAAGTTATTCCCGGTGGTAAATAGGAGTTTTCATTATATCTGCATGGATTTTTTTCTTTTCTTTCCATTTTTGGTTTTTCAAGGTAGGGTCTCGCTCTAGCCCAGGCTAACCTGGAATTCACTATGTAGTCTCAGGGTTGCCTAGAACTCACTGGGATCCTCCTACCTCTGCCTACTGAGTGCTGGGATTAAAGGTGTGCAGCACTGCACCAGGCCCACATGAGATTTGTTTTGTTTTTTCGAGGTAGGGTTTTGCTCTAGCCTGGGCTGACCTGGAATTCACTAAGTAGTCTCTTACTGGCCTTGAACTCACGGCTATCCTTCTACCTCTTCCTCCCTAGTTCTGGGATTAAAGATGTGTGCCACCATGCCCGGCTTCCACGTGGTTTTCCATGTGGTTCTGCATTGTTAGTGTTTGGAATTGCCCCATCTCTACCATTATTCAGTGTCTCAGTATCTTCATCATCAGCATAGTTATCCTGTCATCTTTGCCCCTGTCATACCCAATTACAAATTCCAAGTTTGTTTTGTTTTATGCTTTAGTCTTAGAATTCAATACAGTGCTTGCAAAGCAGTTGGCCTTCCAAAAGAATGATTAGTGTATGTACATACATAATGTATTTCTTGATTTTTTCTTATTTTTTAAAAAAATTTTAGCTTGGCTATGTAGTCCAGGCTGGTCTTGAACTTAGCATCCTCTCACTTTCCTACCTGTGCCTCCAGTGTGCAGTAAATACAGGTCTGCACTATTACACCTGGTTTATTAATTGTTTTTAAACTTTTCAGTTTAACTGAGTCTCGAGTCTTGAGTATAGGTATATACTGTGCAAGAAATTGTAGATGCACAGAGTCAAAGGAGATTCTTCTGTCTAGGTACTTTCTTCTAAAATTTACTTTTCTTGGGCTGGAGAGATGGCTTAGTGGTTAAGCGCTTGCCTGTGAAACTTAAGGACCCTGGTTCAAGGCTCGATTCCCCAAGACCCACGCTAGCCAGATGCACAAGGGGCGCACACATCTGGAGTTCGTTTACAGTGGCTGGAGGCCCTGGCACGCCCATCCTCTCTCTCTCTCTGTATCTGCCTCTTTCTTTCTCTGTCTGTCGCTCTCAAATAAATAAATAAAAATAAAATAAAATTTACTTTCCTGGCCAGGAAAAAAAAGACATGAAGGATGATAGTTGAGTTTTTGGTTTAAGAATTGGGGTTCATGGTAGTGCAGTATCTTGAGATGGAGGGGATTGTGGAAGTGTGGTTTTAAACATATTAGTTTTTTAAAAAAAAAATTGTTATTTATTTATGAGAGATAGAAAATAAAGCAGAGAGAGAGCGAGAGAATGAGACTGGTGGGTATACCAGGGCCTCATGCCACTGCAAATGAACTCAAGACACATGTATCACCTTGTGTGTCTGGCTTTGCATGGGTATTGGGGAATAATACCCAGGTCCTTAGGCTCTCTCTAGCCCTTGTTTTTTTTTTTTTTTTTTTTTTTTAAGACAGGTCCTGATAATGTGGTCCAGACTGCCTAGAATTCTCAATCCTCCTGCCTCAGTCTTCTCAGTGCTAGGGATTACAAGTGTGGGAATGATGTTCATTTTTATTTATTTATTTGAGAGTGACAGGCAAAGAAGGAGAGAGAGAGAGAGAATGGGCACACCAGGGCTTCCAGCTACTGCAAATGAACTCCAGATGCATGTGCCACCTTGTGTATCTGGCTTACATGGGTACTAGGTATTGAGCCTCAAACTGGGGTCCTTAGGCTTCACAGGCAAGCACTTAACCACTACGCTGTTTCTCCATCCCTATTTTATTTCATTTATTTGTGTGAGAGAGAGGGGGGTAGGGAATGGAGGGAGGGAGGGAGAGAGAACTGAAAATGAACTCCAGACACATTTGCCACTTTGTGCATCTGACTTACATGGGTCCTGGGGAATGGAACCTGGGTCCTTAGGCTTTACAGGTAAGCACTTTAATCACTAAGCTATTCCTATGTTCATTTTGCTATCGATTGAAATACTTAGGTTTGCTGAGGGTGAATAATTTATTGTATTATATCATTGTCCAGTAGCAGCACTAGTTACAGAAGGCAAATCCCTAAACTTCTAGTCAAGTGTTTTTATTTCTGTTCTTTGAGACTGAAATATTAACAAGATACAAAATTAATGTGTTTCATGATGTCTTGTCTCATCTGCATGTTTTGTTTTAGGGACAGATTTGGAAACATCTTTGCTAAGTTTTGAGAAACTTGACCGTGCCTCTCCAGATCTGTGGCCAGAACAATGTAAGTTTTTCCTGTGTGAGTCTTTATGTGTATGGGCACATGCCCAGTGTATATGTGTGAAGGTCAGAAGATAACCTTGAGGCTTAGTCCTCTCTTTCTGCCCTTTTTTTTATTAGTGTGTGTGTGTGTGTGTGTGTGTGTGAGAGAGAGAGAGAGAGAGAGAGAGAGAGGGAGAAAGAGAGAGAGAGAGAGACAGACAGACAGACCGACTGACCGACCGACTGACAGAGGCAGATAGAATGGTTGTGCCAGGGCCTCCAACCACTGCAAATGAACTCCTTATGCATGTGCTACCTTGTACATCTGGCTTACATGGGTCCTGGGAAATTGAACCTGAGTCCTTTGGCTTTGTAGGCAAGTGCCTTAACCTCTAAGCCATCTCTCCAGCCCTTTCCCTTCTTTTTGAGACACAGTCTCCCTTGTTTTTGCCTTTACCTGTGTGGCCAGTCTAGCTGACTAGGAGCTTTCCCTGCCTCCCATTTCATAGGCATGCTGGGGTCACAGATGCATGTGCTACTTTGTGTCTGGCGTTATGTGTCAGCTGGGGGATTGAGTTCAGGCCAGCAGACTGAGTCATCTCCAAAGGGCAGTCTTTGCTTTTTCATATTACTAGAATTGATACAGGAGAACCAGGGAGGTTTTTGTTTTTGTTTTTAAGGTAGGGTCTTACTCTGGCCAAAGCTGAGCTGGAATTCACTATGTAGTCTCTGCGTGGCCTCTAAGTCATGGTGATGCTCCTACCTCTGCCTCCTGAGTGCTGGGATTAAAGACATGTACCACCACTCCCGGGGGGAGACTTTTTAAAAAAATATTTTATTTTCACTTATTTGAGAGAGATAGGGAGAGAGAGACAGAGAGAGTGGGTGGATCATGTTCTCCAGCCGCTGTAAATGAACTCGACACATGCGCCACCCTGTGTATCTGGCTTAAAGTAGGTCCTGGAAAATCGAAACTGGGTCCTTTGGCTTTGCAGGCAAGTGCTTTAACTGCTAAGCCATCTCTCTAGCCCCTGCAGGAGATTTTTTTTTTACAAAAATATTTATTTATTTATTTGAGTGTATGAGAGAGAAAAAGAATGGGCTCACCAAGGCCTCTAGCCACTGCAAGCCAACTCCAGACACATGACCCACCTTTTGCATCTGGTTTACTTGGCTAGTAGGGAATTGAACCTGAGTCCTCAGGCTTCACAGGCAAGTGCCTTTCAGAACAATGTGAGGAA
The DNA here is from genome assembly GCF_020740685.1 of Jaculus jaculus. Lineage (NCBI taxonomy): Eukaryota > Metazoa > Chordata > Mammalia > Rodentia > Dipodidae > Jaculus > Jaculus jaculus. The sequence goes on along the minus strand of NC_059108.1, from coordinate 143,964,818 downwards.
AAAAGAATGAGGACATTTTGAATGATAATTATTGTGAAAAATTACATCTGTAATAAATTCAGATGGTACTAAAACATTTCCTCACCTTCTGTAATCACTCTGACAAAGTTAACTACTATTCGTAATTTTGTATAAATTGGTTTGAACATTTTGTGCCTATAATCTTTCTTTCTTTCTTATTGTTGGTTTTTTAAGGTAGGGTCTCCCTCTAGCTCAGGCTGACCTGAGGATGGTCTTGAACTCACGGTATTCCTCCTACATCTTCCTCCCAAGTGCTGGGATTGATGGCATGTGTCACCATTCCTGGCTTTTTTTTCTTTTTATAATGATGGAGTCAAATATAATCTTCAGCATAACTTACTAAACCTAGTAATTCTTTAAAAATATTTATTTATTTATTTGCAAGCACAAAGGGAGATAAGAGAAGAGAGACAGAGAGAATTGATGCACCAAGGCCTCTAGCCCCCTCAAACAAACTCCAGATGCATGTGTCACTTTTGCATCTGGCTTTTACATGTGTACTGGGGAATTGAACCCAGTTCATTAGGCTTTGTAAGCAAGTGCCTTAGCTGCTGAGCCATTTCTCCAGCCCCTAAGCCTAGTAATTTCATTTTTTTGTTTTTTTTTTTTGTGGTAGGATCTCACTCTAGTTCAGGCTGACCTGGACTTCACTATGTAGTCTCAAGTTGGTCTCAAACTCACTGCAGTCCTCCTACCTCTGTCCTCCCGAGTGCTTGGATTAAAGGTATGCACCCCCACACCTGGCTAAACCTAGTCATTTTGACATAGTGTTCCATGTTGGTTGTGTAGGTCTACTTTATGCTTTATTATTATTATTATTTATTTATTTGAGATAGTAGGAGAGAGAGAAAGAGAATGGGCACTTCAGGGCCTCCAGCCATGCAGCTGAACCCCAGAAGCATGCTGCGCTACCTTGTGCATCTGGCTTTGCTTAACCACTGAGCCATCTCTCGAGACCCCTTTTTTGTTTTTAAATATTTTATTTTATTTATTGGGGAGAGAGAGAGACTATGAATGAATATGGGTGTGCCAGGACCTCCAGCTATTGCAAATGAATTCTAGACATCCATGCCACCTTGTATATCTGGCCTATGTGGATACTGGGTAATTGAACCTGGGTCCTTAGGCCTCCCAGGCAAACACCTTAATCATTAAGCCACTTATCCAGTCCCCCCCCTTTTTTTTTAATTTTGGTTTTTCGAGGTAGGGTCTCGTACTAGCTCAGGGTGATCTGGAATTCACTATGTAGTCTCAGGATGGCTTCAAACTCTCAGCGATCCTCCTGCCTCTGCCTCCCGTGTGCTGGGATTGAAGGCACGCACCTCCACGTCCGTTTGTTTTTTTTGAGGTAGGGTCTTGCTGTAGCCCAGGCTAATCTGGAATAAACTATGTAGTCTCAGGCTGGCCTTGAATTCAAGAAAATCCTCCTACCACTGCATTCCTAGTGCTGAGATTAAAGTTGTGTACCACCATGCCTGGATATTTCATTCTTTCAAATGTATTTTAGTGTGTATAGATGGATTGTAGTTTGTATATTAATTTTTTATTTAGTAACTTTATTTTATTTTTCTTTTTTAAAAAATATTTATTTTGTTAAATATTCACAGGCAGAGATATATGGATAGGTAGAGAGAAAGACAAAAGAGGGACAGAGAGAATATGGGCACTCCTGGGCCTCTAGCCACTGCACATGAACTCCAGATGCATGTACTTTTTTGTGTATCTGGCTTATGTGAGTACTAGGGAATTGAACCCAGGTTGTTGGGCTTTGCAGGCAAGTGCCTTAACTGCTGAGCCATCTCTCCAGCCCTGTTTATTTTTCAAGGTAGTGTTTTACTTATGGCCTAGCTGACACACTCTGTAGTCTCAGGCTGGCTTTCAACTCACAGTGACCTCCCACTGCCTCACAAGATCTGGGACTAAAGGCTAATGGGCACACTAGGATCTCTAGCTGCTGTAGACAAACTCCATATGCATGCACCACTTTGTGCATCTGGCTTACCTCTGCCTCCCAAGTGCTTTGCCACCATGCCTGGCCCAGTTTTTGGCTTTTTTATGTTGAGTCCTGGAATAGAAGTTGATTACTCTGGTTTATGTGGCAAACACTTTATCCACTGAGTCTTCTCCCCAGCCCGAGTTTTATGTTACAGTTTATTAATGATTATCCTTGCATAACATCTGCATATATAGGTATTAGAGTACCTGTTTTCTCCCATACAAGCCAATATTTGATGTTACTAATCTTTGTTATTTGTAGATTACATCTTTTAATATTTACTTATTTGAGAGAGAGAAAGTGGGTACACCTCTAGCCATTGCAAACAAACTCCAGATGCATGTGCTACCATGGGCATCTGGTTTGTGTGGGTTCTGGGGAGTATAACCTAGGTCATTAGACTTTGCACGCAAGTGCCTTAACTGCTTGAACTCTCTCTCTAGCCCAGCATTAATGGAGCTAGACTTTGATTCACTTTGAACTTTTCTGCTTTTTTTTTTCCTTTATTCAAGATAGGGCCTCACTCTAGCTCAGCCTGACCTGGAACTAACTATGTAGTCTCAGGGTGGCCTTGAAGTCATGGCAATCCTCCTACCTCTGACTCCCGAATGCTGAGATTAAAGGCGTGCACCACTTCGCCTGGCTTATCTGGCCCTTTCTGTCTCTCAAGTAAATAAATAAAACATTTAAAAAAGCTAAATTTGAGGCATTCTCAGCAGCTTTTCCTGCCCTGTATGATTTAAATTTACAGTTGTTTTCTTCTACCATAGCACCTCACTTCATTCTTCAAATGCTTAAGCAATTTTAGCGTTACTGCTTTACTCTCGGTCCTCTTTTTTTTTTTTTTTTTTTTTTTTTTGGTTTTTCGAGGTAGGGTCTCACTCTAGCCCAGGCTGACCTGGAATTAACTATGTAGTTTCAGGGTGGCCTCGAACTCACGGCAATCCTCCTACCTCTGCCTCCCGAGTGCTGGGATTAAAGGCGTGCGTCACCACGCCCGGCACTCTCGGTCCTCTTAACAGATTGTAACCTCCTTGAAGGCAAGACTTTTTTCTTTTAATTTCTAAAATTTTATTTGCTATTCGAAATAGGAGGGGGGAGGAAGAACAGGTCCATTGGGCCTCTGCCACTGGAAATGCATTCCACATTGCATATACCACTATGCATCTGGCTTTATGTGGGTACTGGAGAATCAAACCCAGGTAGATAGGCTTTGCAGGCAAGCACATTAACTGCTGAGCCATCTCTCCATTCCAAAACTGTTTTTTTTTTTTTTTTCCCTTTTTGAAGTAGGGTCTCACTCTAGACCAGGCTGTCCTGCAATTCACTGTATAGTCTCAGGCTGGCCTTGAACTCACAACTATCCTCCTACTTCTGCTTTCCAAGTGCTGGGATTAGAGGTGTGCACCACCACACCCGGCTAAGACTGTTTTCTTAATATTTGAGTTCTTCATATCTGAACACTCAAATATTTCTCTTTTAAGTTTAATTTCTTTTAAAAAATTATTTTATGTATTTGAGAGAGAGAGAGAGAATGAATGGGTGCACCAGAGCCTTTAGCCATTGCCAATAAACTCCAGACACATACATCACATTGTGCATCTGACTTATGGGGGTCCTAGGGATTTGAATCTGGGTCCTTTGGCTTCACAGGCAAGAAGGGCCTTAACCAGTAAGCAATCTCCAGTCCTCAAATGTTTCTTGATTGGATAACATTGTTTTTATTTTTCCTTTTTTAGTACCAGGTGTTGCTGAATTTGCAGCTTCTTTCAAAAGTGTGAGTAATAGCTGTCTTATATCTATTGTAGTTTAAAGTTTTATTCAAAATTTTATTTTCAAATTTCATGGTTTCTAATTATATGTAACTGTAGCTTGTTAAATTTGTTTACATTATTATTGTCATGTTAAACATGAGGTGTACCCACTTTCTCTCTCTATTGACAATGTCTTTCTCAGTTCAGTTGCTTTGTTAGATATTTTGACATCCTGGCCCTTATCTGTTAAAACTTTTTCTGAGCTGCAAAGTTGTTTTTTGTTGTTATTGTTGTTGAGGTAGGTTCTCACTCTAGCCCAGACTGACCTGAAATTCACTATGTAGTCTCAGGCTGGTCTCAAACTCACAGTGATCTTCCTACCTCTGCCTCCTGAGTGCTTGGATTAAAGGTGTTTGCCATCATGCCTGGCTGGAAAGCTTTTAAAAAAAATTTAATATTTTATTTATTTGTGGGGGGAGAGGGAGAGAAAGAGAGAAAATGGATACACCAGGATCTCTAGCCCCTGCAAACTCCAGATGCATGAGCCATCATGTACATCTGGCTTATGTGCGTACGGGAGAGTCGAACCTCTGTCCTTAGGCTTTGCAGGCAAGCACCTTAACTGTTAAGCCATCTCTCTACCCTGGAAAGTTTTAAGGTATGATAATTGATGAGGACTAGAGACAGTGAATCCCTGGAACAAGCTGGCTCGCTAGACTAGCTGAACTGGAGAAGTATGGGCCTAACTAAGAGACTCTACCTTAGTGAAATAAGATATTTGAAATACTTGCTGTAACAGTGGGGTTTTTTTGCCCCAAGTCGAATTTTTAATTTTTTTTTTTCTTGTGTATGTGGTAGCATTATGGTTTTAATTTTATAACTCCTTAGGGGATTTTTTTGATTTTTCTGCGTTTTTTGTTTGTTTGTTTTTTGAGGCAGGGTCTCACTCTAGTTCAGGCTGACCTGGAATTCACTATCTAGTCTCAGGGTGGCCTCGAACTCACAGCAATCCTTCTACCTCTGCCTCTCGAGTGCTGGAATTAAAGGTGTGTGCCATCACGTCTGGCTCAATTTTTGGATTTTTCTATACTTCATTAGAAACCTGTGTTACCAGTCTGGAAAGATGGCTCAGTAGTTAACAGTGCTTGCTTGCAAAGCTTGATGACCCTGTTTCAGTTTCCCAGTACCCATGTCATGCCAGATACACCAAGTGGTGCATACATCTGGAGTTTGCTTACAATGGCAGAAGGCCCTGACCTGCCCATATTCATTCTTTGTTTGCCTTTCTTTTTGTCTGTCTCTCTTTCTTTCAAATAAATAACTTAAAATATTTTAAAAATAGAAAGAAAGAAATCTGTCACCAATCAGCTGACTGCAGTCCTTTTGACCTACTTGGATGAGAAGCTCTTCAAGTGCAAATCTTTGGCACTTAATTTTTTTTATTTTATTTTTTTTTACTTATTTATTTGAGAGTGACAGACAGAGAAAGAGGCAGAGAGAGAGAATGGGCGCATCAGGGCCTCCAGCCTATGCAATCAAACTCCAGATGCATGCGCCTCCTGGCTTACGTGGGTCCTGCGGATAGAAGCTCGAACTGGATCCTTAGGCTTCACAGGCAAGCACTTAACTGCTAAGCCATCTCTCCTGTCCTTTGGCAACTTTTGTATCCCTCCTGTGGTAGTTTAAGTTGGTCAAGACTAAAGTGGACTGAGTACAATTTACAATGTGTGATGATTATGAATCTATTGGGGGCCAGGGTTGGAATGTGGTATAGTTTGAATAGATGACCCCCAATATATTCAGTGTTTTATTAGCTTGGTAGTTTGGATCTGCAGCCACCTGGCTGGAGGTGGTATCACTGGGCGAATCTTAAGGTGTGGTGGATTTGAGATTTCAATCTAAAGATAGGCAAAGTGTGCCTAGCTGGAGTTCATGAAGTGTGCTGTGTGGCTTTTTTGGCTTGTGTTTTTCTCTCTCTGTTTGGACCTGTGAGGGAAGGTCAGCTTCTTCTGCCATTATGGAACTTCCCCTGGATCTGTAAGCTTTCATAAATATCCCTTCCTCCATAACTGTGCCTGGTCTGGAAGTTCATCTCAGCGAACCTGAAGTTGTCTACTACCCTCCCTTGACAGCAGCAATTAGTGGGAGCAGGCAGGCAAGAGGAGCAGCAGGTAGTGCCTGTAATACTAAAGCTTTTATGTAAGCATAGGGTTATAGACTCCTCAGCTCTGTAAGTGTTGCAGTTCTTGTGTGGACCTAGGAAGCTGCGATTACGTAGCACTTAGAAGCAGCCGGTGGCCAGGTGCTCATACGTGTCAGAATTCTTCAACCCTTGGTAGAGGCCAGTGTTTCAGTTCCTGGACCTGGGAGCTTCTGAGACTGTGAAGGCTTTGGCAGCTCCTTCCAGTGATCAGGTTCTGCAGTTTCTCTTCTGACTCTTTACAGTCTCCTGTTCTTCTTCATAGTCTTTGATTTTCCACCTTCTGCCTACTTCATCATCCTCTCTACTTCCACCATGCTTCTGACCTCGCTGCTCTCTTGAAGTGCTCCACTGCCTCTTGTAGCTGGTGCTGTTTGGGAGGCAGCGCTTGTGCTCTTTTGCTGCTGCTGCCGCCGCCAGCCACCTATCTTGGTTATTTATTTATTCTTTTTTATGGTAGGGTTTCACTCTAGCCCAGACTACCTGGAATTCACTGTGTAGCATCTGGGTGGCCTTGAACTCACAGCGATCTTAGCTCCGCCTCCTGAGTGCTGGGATTAAAGGCATGCACCACCATGCCCAAGTAGTTCTGCCTTTTTTTTTTTTTTTTTTTTTTTTAGCAGTTGTCTTTGCAGCTGATTGCTATGCTGCTTTTGCAGCTCTGGCTGCTAACTGCTAGCTACATTCCTTCAGTTGTCTAGCAGCTGGCTATTCCAGTGCTCTTGTTGCTGCCACTCTGCTTTCTTACACTCTGCTTGCTGTTTCTTTGTGTTAACCAGCTCAGTCTGCAATACTAAAAGTAGGCCAAGAATGACCACTTGAAAGAAGCCTTTTTGTTTTACTTCTGAGGTAGGGTCTCATTCTAGCTTAGGCTGATCTGGATCTCACTCTGATCCGAGGCTGACCTCAAACTCATAGTGATCCTCCTACTTCTGCCTCCCAAGTGCTGGGATTAACCATGTGCGCCACCAAGCCCGGCTGAGAGAAGCCTTTTATTGGACCTAATGTTGCAACACCAGGGGAAGCAGTGCAGGAGGGCCTCTCCCAGCCAGCTTTCCAAGTGAGCAGAACCAACTGCTCTTAAAGCCAGAAAGGGGTGGTTTGTTCCAATCACAGCATTGTTCTTTTTGGACCAGTCTCTGCTAAGCTACCAGAGAAAATACTTCCCCTCTGGCATGGGTGAAAATCATTGTAGTGTCATCTAGAGTTCACTGAGGATTATGTTACCAAGAGTCCTTTATGGGAGTGCTGGAGAGGTGGCTCACTTGGAAAAGTGCAAATGTGAGGACCTAAGTTTGTATTCCCCACACCTATGTAAATGCCAGGCAGGCATGGCAGACTGTGTAAAATCCCAGTGCTCCAGAGGTGGATATAGGGGATTCCTGGGGCAAACTGGTCAGCTATACTCAATGAGTTGGCAAGCTGTGGGTTCAAGTAAGAGAACCTGTCTCAGCAAATAAGGTGAAGAGTGGTTCAGGTAGACACTTGATATTAACCTATAGCCTCCACACACATACCTCACAGGCAAACACATATGTACCTCTGCACATGAATATGTGTACATACCAAAAAAAAACATCCTGTTTAAACTCAGGGCTGGAGAGATGGCTCAGCAGTTAAGGCACTTGCCTACAAAACCTAAGGATCCAGGTTCAATTCCTCAGTACCTACGTAAGCCAGAGGCACATGGGAGTGCATGCATCAGGAGTTGATATGCAGTAGCTGGAGGCTCTGGTGTGTCCATCCTCTCTCTCTCTCTCCTTTCTCTCAAATAACAAATAAATAAAATATTTTTAAAAAATTGCTTGAAACAGTCTTGTCTGGGGCTTTAACCTTTACCTATAGGAGTCAAAGCAAGCAACTACAATTGACTGATAGTTTCTGCAACCAATCCATGGAGTGTTCATAATGGCCAGCAGTTTAACAGTCCTTTTGCTCAAGGCTGCCAGAGCAGCAAGGGAGGGTCCAACAATTGCCATTTTGAGGGTCAAATCATCCCATCCCTTAATATCTTTCCTTGTTTGCAGGAAAGTAAACCTTAGTTTTTCACTGCAACTACTTTTTAGAATTCTTAGACTAGAAAGTCATAATACATTTAAAACATTTTTTAGTGCCTGGGATTTAACAGGCAACATTGGGTAGTTGTTATAGTTATGTCAACTTCTGTATGGTAGATTGAGCAGCCAGGATATGATTTAATTTTCTTTTATTCTCATTTATACTTAAAATTTCAGCTTAATTACATTTGGCTACAACTAAATATTCTAAGATAGAAGCTTACTGTAAATGGCAGTACTTCCTGAAATATATAATACATTTAGATTCATTCTTCATAGTAAAGTCCATAAACACATGGTTAGGTTTAGATGGATTCTAGTACAACTGCAAGTTCCAGCTTGTTGTAAGTGGCAGGTCTTCCTGGGATATGACTTAGCCTCAGGAGCTTCTAAGAGACATTGTCAGATTCTGTAACATACTTTGAGATTTAAGTTCAGACAGAAAGATGGATATGAACTTATCCCAAAATTATTGTAAAGAAAAGAAACGTATGCACATATACTTAACTGGGTACCCACTGTTGGGGATCTTCACTTATTTTCTGAAGTACCCACAGTGAGCTGCATTTCCCTCCCAATCTTTTTTTTTTTTTAATAATTAATTTATTTATTTGAGAGAGAGAGAAAGAGGCAGAGAGAGAATGGGTGTGTCAGGGCTCCAGCCACTGCAAACAAACTCCAGGTGCATGTGCCCCAGAGAATTGAACCAGGATCCTTTAGCTTTGCAGGCAAACATCTTAAATCGCTAAGCCATCTCTCCAGCCCATCCTCCCACTCTTGACAGATAAGGAAGCTGATGCTCTCTGCCCAGTGTTGCAGCCTGGAATTCAGTGCTCAGCTAGACCACTGTCCAAATCTAAATCCTCCATATGTAAATCCCCAGTAACACCAAGATCACCGGCCAGTACTTCATTCATACTCATTTTAATTTTTTTTTTTCCCAAGGTAGGGTTTTTCTCTGGCCCAGGCTGACCTGGAATTTTTGTAGTCTCAGGGTGGTCTTGAACTGAAGAGAATCCTCCTACCTCTGCCTCCCAGTAGCCTTTGATACTCTAAATCAGTAAGTACATTTGTGAATGTTTTGGGCTGCTTTTTTTCCCCCCTCTGTCTACTATGTAACTCAGACTAGCCTTGAACTCATTCTTCTGCCTCAGCCTTCCAAGTTCAGCAATGACAGGCACGTGCCACCATGTGTGGTAACATTTATTATTAGCATTTTTATTTATATTTGCAAGAAGACAGAGCCAAAGGACCAAGTTCAAGGTTCAGGACCTTGAGACTACATAGTGAATTCCAGGTCATTCTGAGCTAGAATGAGACCCTACCTCGAAAAACAATAACAAAAAAAAAATGAACAAAAAAATGAGTAGCAGGGGCTGGAGAAATGGCTATGTCAGTAAAGTGCCACTCAAAAATGAGGGTTTTTTTTTTTTAAAAGATTGTTTTAATACTATCTTTATTATTATTTTTGAGAGAGAGGCGGGGGGGCAGGGAGAAAGGGAATGGGCATGCCAGGGCCTTCAGCTTCTGTAAGTAAACAAGGAGGCATGTGCCACCTTGTGTATCTGTCTTACATGGGTCCTGGGGAATCAAACCTGGGTCTTTTGGCTTCACAGGCAAACACTAAGCAGTATTTCTAGCCCCAAAATGAGAGCTTTGATTCCTGGCCCATGTAAAAGCTGTGTAGGGCAGCATGTACCCATAATCCTTCCACTGGGGACAGAGATCAGAGGATCCTGTCTGACTACCTAGTCTGCTGGCCACCTAGAATGACTGAATTCAGGAGCTCCAGTTTCAGTGAGAGACTTTGTCTCAACAAATAAGGTGCAAAACTATTGAGGAAGACACCCAACATTCACCTGTGTCTTCCACATGCATGCACATGCACACACATAAATACGTACTCCTCACATATATACACAAAGATGAACTACATTGTTTTGTACTGTGAATCTTTGTAACTTATGTCTGAACCTAGAGAAATCCAGGTTTTTTTTTTTTTTGGAAGTAGGGTGTTGCTCTAGCCCAGGTTGACCTAGATGGAATTCACTATGTAGTCTCATGGTGGACTCAAATGGTAATCCTCCTACTACTTTCTGTGTGCTGGGATTAAAGGTGTGTACCACCATACCTGGCCTAAATTTCAGGTTTGGAAATTGCAATTTTTAGGGCTGAGCAAGTGGTCTAGCAGGTAAAGATGCTTGCTTGCAAAGCCTGCTCACTCAGGTTTGGTTCTTCAGTACCCACACAGAGTTAGATGCAAAAAAGTGGCCCATGTGTCTGGAGTTTATACAGGGCAAGAGGCCCTGGTATGCCCATACTCACTCTAACAGTGTCTTTTTCTTGCAAATAAATTTATTTTTTAAGTTGAAATTGCAATTTTCTAGTGTTTTTATTCTGAGGGTTATATGACAAACTACATTTTTTCAAACTTTCTTGCAGGAAGGATGTATCTGAATGGTGGTTTTTGTTTTTCTGTTTTCTAACAGCCTATCACTAGTTCTCCACCCAAATGGATGGCTGAAATAGAACGTGATGACATCGACATGTTGAAAGGTATGTGATACTCTTATTTTTTTCCAGGTAGGGTCTCTCTCTAGTCCAGGCTGACCTTGAATTGACTATGTGTCTCAGGGTGACCTCAAATTCATGGCGATCCACCTACCTCTGCCTCCCAATTGCTGGAATTTCTACTTTTTATTTATCTATTATTTATTTACTTATTTTTGGTTGTTTGAGTCGGGTCTCAGTATAGCTCAGGTTGACCTGGAATTCACTGTGTAGTCTTAGGGTGGCCTTGAGCTCATGGCGATCCTACCTCTGCTTCCCAAGTACTGCGATTAAAGGTATGCGCCAGGCTAGAGAGATGGCTTAGCAGTTTCGGTGCTTGCCTGTGAAGCCAAAGGACTCAGGTTCAAGTCACTAAACCCATGTAAGGCAGATGCACAAGGTGGCCCATATCTCTGGAATTTGATTACAACAGCTGAAGGTCTTTGCATGCCCGTTCTCTCTCTTTCTCAAACAAGTAAACTGAAATAAATTTAAAAGGCGTGTGCCACCATGCCCGGCTATGTATTATTGTTATTATTTGTGTGTGTGTGTGTGTGTGTGTGTGTGTAATATCTCTCTCTCTCTCTCTCTCTCTCTCTCTCTCTCTCTCTCTCTCTCCATATATATATATATATATAATCTCCACCCCCTACCCTTGCAAGCAAAGAGAAGAGCAATAGAGAGAATGGGCAAACCAAGGCCTTGCCACTGCAAACAAGCTCCAGATGCATATACCACTTTGTGCATCTGAATTTATGCACAGGTTGGCCCAGAATTCACTGTGTAGACTCAGGGTGGCTTTGAACTCATGGAAGTTCTACTTCTGCCTCCCAAGTGCTAGGTTTAAAGACATGTGTCACCAGGCTTGCTTTTTATTTTATTTATTTATTTATTTATTTTTTGATTTTCGAGGTAGGGTCTCACTCTAGCCCAGGCTGACCTGGAATTAACTATGTAGTCTCAGGGCGGCCTTGAACTCACTGCAATCCTCCTACCTCTGCCTACCGAGTGCTGGGATTAAAGGTGTGCGCCTCCACGCCCGGCTCAGGCTTGCTTTTTATTTTATTTATTTGAGAGAGAGAAAGAGACAGATAAAAAATGGGTGCACCAGGGCCTCTAGCCCCTGCAGAAGAACTCCAGACACATGTACCACCTTGTACATCTGTCTTATATGGCTCCTGGGAAATCGACCTGGTGCTTTGGTTTTGCATACAAGCACCTTAACCATTAAGCCACTGTTCCAGCCCTATTGTTAGTTTTTTGAGGTAGGGTCTCATTCTAGCCCAGGCTGACCTGAAATTCACTGTGTAGTCTCAGGCTAGGCTTGAACTCACAGTGATACTCCTATCACATCCTCCTGCATACTGTGATTTGAACACATGCACCAGCACACCTGGCTTTTTTTTTTTTTTTTTCTTCAATGTGGTGGTTTAGTTACCTTTTGCTGGAACAAAACCCTTCTCATTCACACCACCTTATGTGGTCTAACTATGTTGCTACATTTGTCCTTGAACTTACGAGTTCAAATGATCCTCTTGTCTCAACCTCCTGTTTGTCTAGGACTATAAGCATGGCTTGTCCTGTAACTTATACTATTACATTTACATTCCTACACCACCTTTCCTCTTTTTATCTTTTACTTTACAGTGTTCTTGGCTTCCTACTGCCTACTTAACCGTCTTCAGAGTTATTTTTTAATTTTTTTGTTCATTATTTATTTATTTATTTGAGAGTGACAGACAGTGAGAAAGGCAGATAGAGAAAGAGAATGAGCGCACTAGGGCCTCCATCTACTGCAAACGAGCTCTAGATGCGTGCACCCCCTTGTGCAACTGGCTAATGTGGGTCCTGGAGAATTGAGCCTTGAACTGGGGTCCTTAGGCTTCACAGGCAAACGGTTAAGTGCTAAGCCATCTATCTAGCCCTATAGGTTTATTATTATTATTATTATTATTGCCAACTTCACAATTATAGACTATAAACCCTCCCCCCTCACTTTCCCCTTCACAACTCCATTCTCCATAATATTCCCTCCCTTCTCAATCAGTCTCTCTTTTATTTTGATGTCATCACCTTTTCCTCCTATTATACTGGTCTTATGTCCGTAGTGTCAGGAACTGTGAGGTCATGGATATCCAGGCCATTTTGTGTCTGGAGGAGCATGTTGTAAGGAGTGCTACCCTTCCTTTGGCTCTTACATTCTTTCTGCCACCTCTTCTGCAATAGACCCTGAGCCTTGGAAGGTGTGATAGAAATCTTTCAGTGCTAAGCTCTCTGTCACTTCTTCTGCCATAGCTTTTTTTTTTTTTTTTTTTTGGTCTTTCAAGGTAGGGTCTCACTCTAGCCTAGGCTGACTTTGAATTCACTATGTTGTCTCAGGATGGCCTTGAACTCGTGGCAATCCTGCTACCTCTACCTCCCGAGTGCTGGGATTAAAGGCATGTGCCACCACGTCCAGCCATAGCTCATTTTTTAATTGTGTTGTTTGGTTTGTTATTATTTAGTTTTTTTAATTTTTTTTTTAACTCTTATTTATTTACTTGAGACAGAGAAAGAGAGACAAACAGAGAGAATGAACACTCCAGGGCCCCCTGCCATAAACGAACTCCAGATGCATATGCCACTGTGCATCTGGCTTACGTGGGTCCTGTGGGGATTGAACCTGGGTCCTTTGGCTTTGCAGGCAAGTGCCTTAACTTCTAAGCCGTCCCTCCAGCCCATCATTTAGTTTTTTTGAGTTATTTGTTTCCTGGATATTAATCCTCTGTCAGATGTATAGCTGGCAAAATTTTCTCCCATTCTGTTGGTTGCCTCTTTGCTTTATTCACAGTGTCCTTTGCAGTACAAAAGCTTTGTAATTTCATGAGGTCTCAGTGGTTGATTAGTGGTTTTATTTCCTGAGCCACTGGGGTTTTATTCAGATAGTGGTTGCTTATACCAATATGTTGAAGGGTTTCCCCTACTTTTTGCTCTAGCAATTTCAAACCTGTGTCTTTTGGTCGAGGCATTGAGGCCATTGATGATAAGAGTTATTGTTGAGAGCTGGAGAGATGGCTTAGCAGTTAAAGGTGTTTGCCTATGAAGCCAAAGGACCCAGGTTCAATTCCCTAGGACCCACGTAAGCCAGATGCATAAAGGGCACATGCATCTGGAGTTTGTTTGCAGTGGCTGGAGGCCCTGTTGTGCCCATTCTCTCTCTGTCTGTCTGTCTTCTCTCTCTGCTTGCAAATAAATAAATGAGTTTTTATTGAAAAAAAGTTTTAATTGAAAGGTGTGTATGTACTCTTGCCATTCTTGTTTTGTAGTTCTTCTGGTTTTTCCTTTACTCTCTTGTATTAACTATTATTTGAATATGACTTCTTTTTTCCTGGTTCCTTATCTTCTGCATGGAGGATACTTTCAAGTATTTTCTTTTTTTTTTTTTTTCCCTTTCAGGTATTTTCTGTAGAACTAGTCTAGTGTCCATATATTCCTTTAGCCTGTTTTTGTTGTGGAATGTCCTGATTTCACCATCTATTTGGGTGGATAGTTTTGCAGGATAAAGTAATCCTGGTTGACATTTGTTATCTTTCAGAACATGGAATACCTCATTGCAAGCCCTTCTTTTAAAGTTTGTGTTGAGTAACCTGCTGTGATCCTGGTGGGCTTGCCTTTGTATGTGACTTTCTTTTTCTCTCTAACTGCTTTCAATATATTTTCTTTGGTTTGTATGTTTAGTAATTTAATTATAAAATGACAATGAGAGCTGTTTCCTGATTTTGTCTGTTTAGTGTTCTAAAGTCTTCCTGTATCTGCATTGGCATCACTTTCCCTATTTGGGGGAAGTTTTCTATGATTTTGTTGAAAATACCTGTTTGGCCTTTGGAGTGAAATTCTTCTCCTACTATGACCTGAATTGTTATGTTTGATCTCTTCATATTGTCACGAATGTCTTGAAATTCCCATTCATGCCTTCCTATTAGTTTGTCTTTCTTTTTGTTGGACTGTATTAGCTCTGCCACTTGGTCTTCCAGTTTAGATATTCTGTCGTCTTCCTGATCCATTCTACTGGTGAGACTTTCTATAGAATTTTCTATTTGACCTACTCTGTTTTTGAATTTATAATATTTCTGATTGGTATTTTTTCATTATTTCTATTTCCTTACTCATGTCTTTTTGTTTTTTTAACCTCCTGTATTAGTCAGGGTTCTCTAGAGGAACAGAATTACTAGAATGAATTATTTTATAAGGGAATTTATTGGATTAGCTTACAGTAGTCCAATAGCAGTTGCAGGCCTGAGAATCACCGAACCTGGTAGCTGCTCAGTCCACGTGGCCAGATGCCTCAGCAGTCCCGACCTGGCACTGCAGATGGTGCCGGAAAACCTGGAGGCCTCCTGAGGAGCCGGAAAGCCTGGAGAGGAGCCGCTGGGTTTCGATCCACGTGGGTCTTCGGTTGATGTTGGTCTTTAGTCTGCACTGGTCTTCAATCCACGCTAGAAGGTAGGGAGCAGCTCCGGCAGCCAAGTGGAAGGAAGGAAGGAAGGAAAAAAAAAAGGGAACTCTTCTACCCAGAGCTTCCTTATATCAAGTCCCTCTCTGAGCGGGACCGCCCACTCTGGGGGAAGGGCTCACCCTGGGAGAAAGACCTCCTCCTTTAGTTGATCCTTCCTAGAAGCAGCCTGTGGATTACTAAACAGATCAAGTTGACAACACCTTAACTATCACAAGTCCACCCCTTGTCAACTTGGCATCAAATCATGTCTCCTTACATCATATTTAATTTCCAAATGACAACAGTAACAAGCTCATAATTCCGCCTAACATCGCATAACTATCCCACATACAACCGGTTCGCATTGCTGGTAGAAATCACCCAACCAAGAGCAGCTTCTGGGAAAAAGAGGTTTATTTGGCTTACAGGCTCGAGGGGAAGCTCCACGATGGCAGGGGAAAATGATGGCATGAGCAGAGGGTGGACATCACCCCCTGGCCAACAGAAGATGGACCACAGCAACAGGAGAGTGTGCCAAACACTGGCAAGGGGAAACTGGCTATAAAGCCTATAAGCCCGCCCCCAACAATACACTCCCTCCAGGAGGCATTAATTCCCAAATATCCATCAGCTGGGGAGCTAGCATTCGCAACACCTAAGTTTATGGGGGACACCTGAATCAAACCACCACATTCCGCCCCTGGCCCCCATAAACTGATATCCATACATGATGTAAAATACAATACATTCAGTCTGACTTTAAAAGTCCCCATAGTTTTTATCAATCTCAATGATGTTCATACATCCCCATAGTTCAAGATCTTTTAACTGAGCCATAATACCAAAATATAACCTCAAAAAACCCAGAATGGCACAGAATAAATATTCACACTGCAATAGATGGCATTGGGCATAGCAAAGAAACATTCAACCAATACAAGATTTAAAACAACCAGGGCAAACATCAAACTCTGTAGCTTCAAGTCCAGCAACTCAAACCAGTGACAAATCTTCAAGTCCGATAATTCTAACCAGCAACAAGTCTCTGGCATTCCAATTCCGCCCCTCCAGCTAGGCTACTCACAGTCCTGGGAAACTTCATCGGGCTGGCAGCTCCTCGGCAGCCATCTCATGGTCCCGGCATCTCCGCTGGGTCTCCACTGCAAGCCACGGTTCATCTTCATGGCCCCATGGGGTCTCTATGCAGGCGACCAGCAAACCTGCTTCACACTGCCCATGGCCATTTCCAAAACACAAGACCGTGTTGCAAACTCAATGACCCTCTTTCCAGCATTTCTTATACTCCACAATACCAGGTAGGGTGCCAATTTGTTAATCCAGGGGGGAATTAAGCAGACTTTGAAGAACAGGACTCCTTGAGCACTCAGGCCCCTTCAAGAGAGTCTACATTCTTCTTGTTGCCCCAGCACAGGTCAGCTAGCCCAGTCTCAAAGGTTGTAATCTCTCAGTTGCAGCTGAACGGGCAATAGTTCACCCAAAGATTTTTCTTTCTGTGCCATATCCCTCTGCACACACCAGTTCATTTCTACGCAAAGCAACCCTGCACAACTTCTCAGGACATGGGCATAAGAGCAAGCTTCTCACACAAACTGCTAGCCCAGTCCAGGCACAGCTCTTTCTCACCCTCATAAGCCAAACCTCACAGTCCATAGTTCTTACTGCCTTCAGGTCTTTCAGCTCTGACCAGGATAGACCATCAAGCTGTACTTACAGCACTGCAAGGCATCTCTTAGGCCAAGGTTTCAACTCCTTCCACATTCCTCTTGAAAATCAGCTTCAAAAGGCCGAAGCCACACAGTCAGGTGTCTTATCAGCAACCCCACTCCTCGGTACCACTTTACTGTTGCAGTCCGGTTCGCATTGCTGGTAGAAATCACCCAACCAAGAGCAGCTTCTGGGAAAAAGAGGTTTATTTGGCTTACAGGCTCGAGGGGAAGCTCCACGATGGCAGGGGAAAATGATGGCATGAGCAGAGGGTGGACATCACCCCCTGGCCAACAGAAGATGGACCACAGCAACAGGAGGGTGTGCCAAACACTGGCAAGGGGAAACTGGCTATAAAGCCTATAAGCCCGCCCCCAACAATACACTCCCTCCAGGAGGCATTAATTCCCAAATATCCATCAGCTGGGGAGCTAGCATTCGCAACACCTAAGTTTATGGGGGACACCTGAATCAAACCACCACACCTCCTTATTTTATTAAGTTGGTTTCCTGTGTTCTTCAGGAGTTTGTTTTCCTCTGATTCCTTTGATTTCTTTGAGTATAGACATATACATATACATATATATATGTATTTTTTTTAAATCTTTGTCAGGCATTTCATTTAAAACAGTCATTTCCAATGGATTTATAATTTTTGGTGGGATTGTATTGTCTTGATTTTTTTGTGTGTCTTGTATTATAATGTAGAAGTTTATACATCTTGAAGTTAATTTGATGCTAGGGTTTTCTAATTATCTGCATTGTTCTTAGCCATGTAAATACAGCTTTATATATCTGCAGGGTAGGAGTTTAAGGTGCCAAGTGTTGTTCTTACACTCCATGAATACAGCAGGAGTGACCCTAGGTGTTGAATTTGTCTGCTATTCAAGTGTTATAGTATATTGGGGGAGCAAGTTCTAAAATTCAACTGAGCAATATACACATTCAATCCAAATGGAAACAGAGTATTTATGCAGTAGTGGGGATTAAAACAAACAGATAATCTAATAAAGCCAAAGTCCATGAGGATGTGTGCTGGTCCACACCCTTGTCAACTGGGAGGTTGCGATTTCTAGCCTGAAATGATTCCAGGGCAGCCTAGGACCCAATCAGACCCTGGCCCCAGTAATGACAGAAGAAAAAGATAAAGGCCCTATGATTCAGGAAATATGAAAGGCAACAATAGTCAACCCCAAAATACAGCTTATTTGAGAATGGTAAAGACAACCATGAATTTGTAACACATAACCTTCTCTGACCTGGAAAGAGATTAGCACTTCCAGGGCAGGCCTAAGTACCTGCCTTTATGTTAGTAGGCCCTGTTACCTTTTGTTTTTTTTTGTTTTTTTTTTTTTTGAGGTAGGGTCTCACTCGGGTCCAGGCTGACCTGGAATTAACTCTGTAGTCTCAGGTGGCCTTGAACTCACTGCGATCCTCCTACCTCTGCCTCCCGAGTGCTGGGATTAAAGGCGTGCGCCACCACGCCCGGCCCCTGTTACCTTTTGGGATGGCTTCCAATTTCACCAATGCTGAGTGCCCTCTTCCATCCCTCTGTGTTGTGCTGTGGATCTGGTGTTCTAGTCCGCTGTGCTGGGTGCCTTGCAGTTGGGGTTGAATGAGTTCTCTGGAGGTTCATGGCCTTGACAGTTGGGGGATAGGAAGCTGTACAAGATGCTTGGAGTTGTGTTCTTCAGGTGTCTTGACTTTGTGAGGAGGCTGGTGTGAGTGGGAAATCTCTCCACCTGGTTTCTGCTTCTGCAGCTCGGTGCAGGCCGGGCTGGTGGGCATGCTGACTGGGGCCGTGGTGCCTCTGTGGGATTCTGGCCAGTTTGCTCTTTTCTGGAAGATCATAGTCTCTCCTGCTTCTCTGCTGTGGTTGATAATAACTTATACACCTTCGCTTTTTTGGTAGAAGAGTTTATTTTGCTGGTTTTCTGCTTATATCTGTCCCTAGATGGCTTTGATGTGGCTGTGCTGCGCTGCCACCTCACCCAGAAGCCCAGAGTTCTGCATGACTGTCTACAACAGCTTTCTACTTCTTCCCCTGCAGGGAAGTCCAGCTAATTCAAAGCAGTTACAGTGAATTTTTCTACTTTTAATCCTTTTAATATTAACTGGTTTGTATAATGCTTACAGTAAACAAAAGTTTTCATACTTAATTCTCATAGAGGCCCTATTAGGTTCAGAGTTTGCCCTGTTAGGTTCAGACTTTAACCAAGATTTACTAGAAAGTGTTAAAATTTAAATCCTGATTTTTTTTTTTCCTTGAGGTAGGGTCTTACTCTAGCCTGGGTTGACTTGACACTCACTCTGTAGTCCCAAGCTGGTTAGAACTCACAGTGATTCTCCTACTTCTGCCTCCCAAGTGGGATTCAAGGTATGTGGACCACACCCGGCTCAGACTTTTTCTACAATATAGGAAGTGTCTTATTTATAGGACTTACTGCCATATATTTATTGCCAATATTACTAGCTGACAACCCTTTAGTGGGTTAAGACCTATCTTTTATTTCTTTCTGTTCTTAAAATTTCTTCCATAAGCATTCTCTGAATAGTCGCTATTGTTGATAAATGATTTAGAACTCAATCATAGACTGGAAATTTAATTTACAAAACATTAATATTTTATGATCTTGATCTCTTATCATTCTTCGGGTGATCAGAATCATGATGGTTGTGAAGTAATAAATGAAATTAAAGTAAAAATCTTGGATTCTTTACCTATTTAAGCAGCTGAACAGGTCAAGAACGTCTACTTATGCCAGATGCAGATAATGACTGAAGGATGATAAATGGAGAACAAAACACCTTTATGTGATTTCAGAAGTAATTCATTGTTCTGCATGCTTAAATACAGATTCTCCCCTCCAGCCAAGGAAAAAATTAAGTCTCAAGGGCATCTCAGATTCCTTGTTTTGATATTTCAAACATATTTATATAATATCCTATTGGTTTGTATTTCCAAAGAAAACTTTAAACTTGACTCATGCAAATTAACTTGTGGTTTAAAAAAAAATTTTTTTTTGTATTTTGTTATTTTGTTTGGTTGAGAGAGAGGCAGAAAGTGACAGAGAGAGAATTGGCGTGCTAGGGCCTGCAGCCACTGAAAACAAACTCCAGACACATGTGCCACCTTTTACATCTGGCTTATGTGGGTCCTGGGGAATTGATCCTGGGTCTTTTGGCCTTGCAGGCAAGAGCTTTAACTGCTAAGCCATCTCTCCAGCCCTTGACTTGTGTTTTATTTATTTATATTGTATTTATTTATTTGCACGGAAGAAGAGAATATGAATGGGTGTGACAGGACTTCTAGCCACTGCAAATGGGCTGTATATCTAGCTTTATGTGGGTACAGGGGAATTGAACTTGGGTCATTAGGCATTGTATGCCATCACCTTTCTGCTGAGCCAACTCTCCAGCCCTTTGACTTGTGTTTTAAGCCAGAATGGAATCAGACACTTTTAATAAAAATCTGGGGCAATAGCTGGGCGTGGTGGCGCACGCCTTTAATCCCAGCACTCGGGAGGCAGAGGTGGGAGGATCACTGTGAGTTCGAGGCCACCCTGGAGCTACAGTGAGTTCCAGGTCAGCCTGGACTGGAGTGAGACCCTACCTCGGAAACCCCCCCCCCCAAAAAAAAAAAAAATCTGGGGCAAGAAATTTTTAAGTAAAACAAATTTTTAAAAGTTTTTTTCTTTTTTTTTTTTTTGCCCCTGAGGTAGAGTCTTACTCTAGCCTAGGCTGACCTGGACTTCATGTGTATCTCAGAATGGCCTTGAAATTATGGCAATCCTCCTACCTCTGCCTCTCCCTCTGCTTCCCAAGTGCTGGGATTAAAGGTGTGTACCACCATGCATGGCAATTTTTACACCTTAAGTGATTTTTTCTTTTCCAGAGTAGGGTCTCATTCTGGCCTAGATTGAGTTGGAATTCACTTTGTCATCTCAGAGTGGCCTCGAACTCACGGTGATCCTCCTACCTCTGCCTCCCGAGTGCTGGGACTAAAGGCGTGTGCCACCACGCCCAACTGTGATTTTTTTTTTACTTTTATTTTTAAATTTTTATTAGCATCTTCCATGATTATCAAAAAATATCCCATGGTAATTCCGTCCGTCCCCCCACTTTCCCCCTTGAAATTCCATTCTCTATCATATTACCTCCCCATCTCAATCATTGTACTTACATATATACAATATCAACCTATTAAGTACCCTCCTTCCTTCCTTTCTCTTCCCTTTATGTCTCCTTCCAGCTGTGATTTTTGTTCATTTATTTTTATTTACTTGAGAGAGAGAGAGAGAGAGAGAGAGAGAGAGAGGGAGGGCGAGAATGGGCACACTAGGGCCTCCAGCCACTGCAAATGAACTCCAAATGCATGCACCACCTTGTGTATCTGGCTTATGTGGGTCCTGGGGAATCGAGCCTTGAACTGGGTCCTTAGGCTTCACAGGCAAGCACTTAACTGCTAAGCCATCTCTCCAGCCCCACCTTAAGTGATTTCATAGGAAACTTGATCTGAAAGAAAATTTTGTATTTGTATTTATTTATTGGTTATTGGAGGTAGGATCTTACTGTAGCCCAGGCTGACCTGGAACTAGTCTCAGGCTGGCCTGAAATTAACAGCATTCCTCCTACCTCAGTCTTCTGTGTGCTGTGATTAAAGGCATGCACCACCATACCTGGCTGAGAGAAAAAGAGAATGAGAATGGGTTGCACCTGGGCCTCCAGCTGTTGCAAATGAACTCCAGACATGTGTATCTGGCTTTACATGGGCAATGGGGGAATCAAACTCTGGTAGTTTGCCTTTACCCGCAAGTGCCATAACTGCTTAGCTATCTCTCCAGCACTGTATTTAATTTTTGTTTGCCACCATTAGAGAAATAGGAAACCATTTTGTTTGAAATCATGGGGACTTAAAAATGGAGGCTACATTAATTTTGCATAATCATGATGTGTCTGCAGGGCTTTCTCAATGCTTTGTTACATAGCAAGCTTTCTTTGGCTTATTTTGATTTTTATTATCATTTTTTAGATGAGTTTCACTCTTTAGTCAGTGCTGTCCTGAGCTCACTGTGTAGACAGACAGGTCTTAAACTCATGTTGATTTGCCTGTCCCAGCCTCCCAGTGATACGGGTAACTAAGGCTCAGAGACCTGGTACCAGAGTGGAGAATCAGTTTATTTTTATGCTAGCGTGGGCCTAAGGGAATCTCTTCCAAAGCCTGGACCTTGATTCTTGGTGTTTTAGAGCTTATATACCTTATCTTGGGTTATTTTTATTGTTTAGTCTTGGAGTTCAGAGCCTGGCCTAGTGCCAGAGACCTTGAGTATGAGATAAGGTAAGTTTTATAGAAACAGAAAAAAATGGTTAGTGAGCAGACAGATGCCTGCAGGTACACTATGGAGATAAAAAGAAGCATAAGATGATTTACAGTGGGAGATACAATAATAATGATCGCCTGAAACAGTACATCAATTACAGTGTCAGCATAAAACACTACAGTACAGGACATGGGGACAGGGCCTTCTACATTTCCTTTCCCCAATTTCCATCTTACCAAGTGCTGGCATTACATGCTTGAGCCAACATGCCTGGCAAGTTTCTAGCTTTCTTTTTTTTTTTTTTTTTTGGTTTTCCGAGGTAGGGTCTCACTCTAGCCCAGGCTGACCTGGAATTTACTGTGTAGTCTCAGGGTGGCCTTGAACTCATGGTGATCCTCCTACCTCTGCTTTCCAAGTGCTGGGATTAAAGGGGTGCGCCACCATGCCTGGCAAGTTTCTTATTGTTAATGGTATATTCATTTTGTGTGACAGACAAAGTAAATGTTATAGAGATACTTAGGGGTTGGGAAAATGACTCACCAAATAAGAGCACTTGCTGTGCAAGTATGAAGATCTGAATTCAGTCCTAGCACCCATGCAAAAAGGTTGGCTTGGTCACACATGCCTGTCATCCTAGCACTGAGGGGCAGAGACTGGCCAATCTCTGGGGCTTGCTGGTCTGACCAAAACATGGCAGTGCCAGGTTCAGTGATAGACTCCATTTGAAGGAAATAAAGTGGAAGAATGATGGAGAAGGATACCTGATGTTCTCTGTCCTGTGCACACACATGTATATAGACTATAAAGTGCTTAATTTGCTGTTATATACCTATACCTTTTTTCCATTCCTGTTTTTCTCTTTTTAAAATATATTTTTTTTATTTATTTGGCAGAGAAAGAGGGGCAGAGAGAGAGACAGAGAGGGAATGGGTGTGCCAGGGCCTCCGGCCACTGCAAACAAACTCCAGATGTATGCAATCCCCTTGTGCAT
Organism: Jaculus jaculus; assembly: GCF_020740685.1. Taxonomy (NCBI): domain Eukaryota; kingdom Metazoa; phylum Chordata; class Mammalia; order Rodentia; family Dipodidae; genus Jaculus; species Jaculus jaculus. The sequence goes on along the minus strand of NC_059108.1, from coordinate 143,941,729 downwards.
CTGGCTAATGTTGGTCCTGAGGAATCGAACCTGGGTCCTTTGGCTTTGCAGTCAAGCGCTTTGACTGCTAAGCCATCTCTCCAGCCAACCCCCCCCCCTTTTTTTGAGGCAAGGTCTCCTTGTAGCCCAGACTGATCTGGAATTCACTATGTAATCTCAGGGTGGCCTTGAACTCATAGAGATCCTTCTACCTCTGCCTCCTGGGTGCCGGGTTAAAGGTATGCACCACCACGCCTGGTCCCATTATCCTTTCCTGAGGTAGGGTTTTGCTCTAGCTTAGAGCTGACCTGAAATTCACTCTGTAGTCTCAGGATGGCCTTGAACTCATGGCAGTCCTACCTCTGCCTCCCGAGTGCTAGGATTAAAGGTGTGAACCACCACGCCCAGATCCATTTTCCATTGTTAAAAATATTTTTTTCAGGCTGGAGAGATGGCTTAGTGGTTAAGGTACTTGCCTGCAAAGCCAAAGGACCTAGGTTTGATTCCCCAGGACCCATGTAAGCCAGATGCACAAGATGGCACATGTGCCTGGAGTTTGTTTGCAGTGGCTGGATGCCCTGGCATGCCTTTAAAAATTTTTTATCTTTTATTCATTTTATATTTGAGAGAGAGAGAGAGAAAGAGGCAGATAAGAGATTGGGTGCATCAGGGCCTTTAACCAGTGTAAATGAACTCTAGACACATGCACCTCTTGTGCATCTGGCTTATGTGGGTCCTGGGGAATTGAACCTGGGTCCCTTGGCTTCACAAGCAACCACCTTAACCACTAAGCCATCTCTCTAGCCCCCATTTTGTATTTTTCTTTTCTTTTTTTTTCCTTTGAGGGTCTCCTTAGGGTCTCACTCTAGCCCAGGCTAACCTGGAATTCACTATGTAATCAGTCTCAAGGCTGGCCTTGAACTCATAGTGATCCTCCTACCTCTACCTCCTTAGTTCTGGTATTAAAGGCATGTGCCACCATACCAGGCTCATTTTCTACCTTTTTGAATTGAACCCTGGTTGTAAGTCTTTGCACGCAAGTGTTTTAACCACACAACCATCTCTCCAGCCACCGTACCATTTTTAAAATTTATTTATTTTTTATTTGAAAGAAAGAGGCAGAGAGAGAGAGAGAGAGAGACAGACAGACAGACAGACAATAGGCACAGCAGGACCTTCAGCTGCTGCAAACAAACTCTAGACACATGAGCCCCCTTCTGCACATGTGCAACATTGTGCACTTGTGTCACTGTGTGTCTGGCTTATATGGGACCTGGAGATTAGCACATGAGTTCTTAGGTTTCTGCTAAGCCATTTCTCTAGCACCCCCATATCTTTTTAAAATAGGAATTAAGGTTGAAAATTATTTTCTGGTGGTAATGATTAAATACAGGACTTTGTTATATGCTAAGCAAGCATTCTACCATTCAGCTTGAATTTTTTTGGGGGGGCGTTTGAGGTAGGGTCTCTCTTTAACTCAGGCTGACCTGGAATTCACTATGTAGTCCCAGTGTGGCCTGGAACTCATGGTGATCCTCCAACCTTTGCCTCCAAGTGCTGGGATTAAAGGTGTGTGCCACCACTCCCAGCTTAGCTTGAAAATTAGAATTCCCATCTCAAATGAATTGTTACTAGAGAACTGTAAGGAGAAATAATATTAAAATTATTATATTTCAGAACTAGGAAGCCTCACCACAGCTAATTTGATGGAAAAGGTACGAGGTCTACAGAACTTGGCCTATCAACTGGGGCTGGATGAATGTGAGTATCCCATCATTTATAGAGGGTTATATTTTGCATATGCTATGATGAATTATAGTTATAATTCAGGAAGATACAATTTCCTTTACTAGGGAAAAGACAGTGATATGATGGTAAGAACACATGTAATTCAATATGCACCCTGCTTTTTTCTTTTTCTTAATTTTTTTTGTTTATTTTTGTTTATTCATTTGAGAGTGACAAGACAGAAAAAGAGGCAGAGAGAGAGAAAATGGGTGCACCAGGTCCTCTAACCACTGCAAACAAACTGCAGATGTGCCACCTTGTTTATCTGGCTTATGTGGGTCCTGGGGAACTGAACCTCGAACTGGGGTCCTTATGCTTCACAGGCAAGCACTTAACCGCTAAGCCATCTCTCCAGTCCCCCCTCCCCTTTATTTTTTCAAGGTAGGGTCTCAGTCTATCCCAGACTGATTTGGAACTCACTCTGTATTCCAGGGTGACCTTGAACTTATAACAGTCCTTTCACCTCAGTCACCTGAGTACTAGAATTAAAGGCATGTGACGCCATGCCTGGCGCGCGCGCGCGCGCGCGCACACACACACACACACACACACACACACACACACACACACATATAAATAAATAAAATATATATGTATGTATGTATGTATATATATTAATCTGTATAGGCACAGCAGTGTCTCTAGCCATTGCAAACAAATGTCAGACACATATACCACTTTTCATGTCTGGATCTCTGTAGGCCATGGGAAATTGGACCTGGGCGAGCAGGCTCTGCAAGCCAGTGCCTTCCTGGTCCCCGAAATGTGCCTTTTTTTTTTTTTTTTTAATTTTTATTAACATTTTCCATGATTATAAAATATATCCCATGGTAATTCCCTCCCTCCCCACCCCCACACTTTCCCGTTTGAAATTCCATTCTCAATCATATTACCTCCCCATTACAATCATTGTAATTACATATATACAATATCAACCTATTAAGTATCCTCCTCCCTTCCTTTCTCCACCCTTTATGTCTCCTTTTCAACTTACTGGCCTCTGCTACTAAGTATTTTCATTCTCACGCAGAAGCCCAGTCATCTGTAGCTAGGATCCCCATATGAGAGAGAACATGTGGCGCTTGGCTTTCTGGGCCTGGGTTACCTGACTTAGTATAATACTTTCCAGGTCCATCCATTTTTCTGCAAATTTCATAACTTCATTTTTCTTTACCGCTGAGTAGAACTCCATTGTATAAATGTACCACATCTTCATTATCCACTCATCTGTTGAGGGACATCTAGGCTGGTTCCATTTCCCAGCTATTATAAATTGAGCAGCAATAAACATGGTTGAGCATGTACTTCTAAGGAAATGAGATGAGTCCTTTGGATATATGCCTAGGAGTGCTATAGCTGGGTCATATGGTAGATCAATCTCTAGCTGCTTTAGGAACCTCCACACTGTTTTCCACAATGGCTGGACCAGATTGCATTCCCACCAGCAGTGCAGAAGGGTTCCTTTTTTTCCACATCCCCGCCAACATTTATGATCATTTGTTTTCATGATGGTGGCCAATCTGACAGGAGTGAGATGGAATCTCAATGTAGTTTTAATCTGCATTTCCCTGATGACTAGTGACGTAGAACATTTTTTTAGGTGCTTATATGCCATTCGTATTTCTTCCTTTGAGAACTCTCTATTTAGCTCCATAGCCCATTTTTTGATTGGTTTGTTTGATTCCTTATTGGTTAACTTTTTGAGTTCTTTGTATATCCTAGATATTAATCCTCTATCAGATATATAGCTGGTGAAGATTTTTTCCCATTCTGTAGGTTGCCTCTTTGCTTTTTTCACTGTGTCCTTTGCGGTGCAAAATCTTTGTAATTTCATTAGGTCCCAGTGGTTAATCTGTGGTTTTATTGCCTGAGCAATTGGGGTTGTATTCAGAAAGTCTTTGCCAAGACCAATATGTTGAAGGGTTTCCCCTACTTTTTCCTCTAGCAGTTTCAAAGTTTCCGGTCTGATGTTAAGGTCTTTAATCCATTTGGACTTAATTCTTGTGCATGGCGAGAGAGAAGAATCTATTTTCATCCTTCTGCAGATATTTATCCAGTTTTCAAAACACCATTTGCTGAAGAGGCTGTCTCTTCTCCAATGAGTATTTTTGGCATTTTTATCGAATATCTGGTGGCTATAGCTACTTGGGCTTACATCTGGGTCCTCTATTCTGTTCCACTGATCTACATGTCTGTTTTTGTGCCAGTACCATGCTGTTTTTGTTACTATGGCTCTGTAGTATAGGTTAAATTCAGGTATGGTGATACCACCAGCCTCTTTTTTGTTGCTCAGTATTATTTTAGATATTCGAGGTTTTTTGTGATTCCAAATGAATTTTTGGATTGTTTTTTCTATTTCCATGAAGAAAGCCTTTGGAATTTTGATAGGGATTGCATTAAATGTGTAGATTGCTTTAGGTAAGATTGCCATTTTCACGATATTAATTCTTCCAAGCCAGGAACAAGGGATGTTTCTCCACTTTCTAGTGTCTTCTGCAATTTCTCGCTTGAGTGTTTTAAAGTTCTCATTGTATAGATTCTTTACTTCCTTGGTTAGGTTTATTCCAAGGTATTTTATTTTTTTTGATGCAATTGTGAATGGGAGTGATTCTCTGATTTCATCCTCTGTGTGTTTGTTGTTAGCATATACGAAGGCTACTGATTTCTGTGTATTTATTTTGTATCCTGCTACATTGCTGTAGGTTTTGATCAGCTCTAACAGCTTGCTAGTAGAGTCTTTAGGGTCCTTTATGTATAGAATCATGTCATCTGCAAATAATGATAACTTGATTTCTTCCTTTCCAATTTGTATCCCTTTTATGTGTGTCTCTTGCCTTATTGCTATGGCTAAGACTTCCAAAACTATATTAAATAGAAGTGGAGACAGTGGACACCCTTGTCTTGTTCCTGATTTTAGTGGAAAAGCTTCCAGTTTTTCCCCATTTAGTAATATGTTGGCTGTAGGCTTGTCATAAATAGCCTTTATTATATTGAGATATGTTCCTTCTATTCCCAGTCTCTGTAGGACTTTTATCATGAAGGGATGTTGGATTTTGTCAAATGCTTTCTCTGCATCTAATGAGATGATCATGTGATTTTTGTCCTTCAACCCATTTATGTAATGTATTACATTTATAGATTTGCGTATGTTGAACCATCCCTGCATCTCTGGGATAAAGCCTACTTGGTCAGGGTGAATGATCTTTTTGATATACTCTTGTATTCTGTTTGCCAATATTTTGTTGAGAATTTTTGTATCTATGTTCATGAGGGAGATTGGTCTGTAATTTTCTTTTTTTGTTCTATCTTTGCCTGGTTTTGGTATCAGGGTGATGCTGGCTTCATAGAAGGAGTTTGGTAGGATTCCTTCTTTTTCTACGAAATGTGCCTTTTATGATAAAGTATGATAGAATAATTACTGGGTTTAATCCCTAGCAAATTATTTTTCTGTTTGCAATAAAAAACTGTTGAAATCTTTTCAGTTTTAAGTGATAGGACATCAAGTCAAAGTAGCTTCAGGTGAAAGGACATTATTAGTTTACATTAGTTTATACTAAGTTCAGGACTAGAAATAGCCTTAAGCATATCATGATCTATTACATTTAATGATATTATTGGGGTATATTCTTATTCTTCCTTGTGTTTTGCACATCAAGGCTCTGCTGTACTTTAGCATTAGTCTTATTTTTTGCTGTTGCAGATAGCTTTTTTTTTTTTGAGTCTCATGTTCCCAACAGAAGAGTGTACTTTATGAATGTTCCAAAAGAAAGTTGCTGTAGGAGATTTTGACTGTTCTGTGTTGACTCACAAACCCAATATCCTTTATAATTGAAATAAGGAAATAAGAGGTAACAAAATTGAGTTAGGGCTAGAGAGACAGGTTAGCAGTTAAGGCATTTGCCTGCAAAGCCAAAGGACCCAGTTTCAAATCCCTAGGACCCACATAAGCCAGATATACAAGGGGGTGCACACATTTGGAGTTCGTTTGCAGTGGCTGGAGGCCCTGGTATGTCCATTTTCATATCTCCCTTTCTCTTCTTTCTCTCTCAAACAAATAAATGACATATAATTTGCTTAAAAAATGCAAGTTTTGTACCAATTGTAGCAAGTCCACAAATAGTTTTCTACCTTTTGTTTTTTTAGAGCATGTAGATCATTATAGTGATTTGTTGGCATTAACTTGAGTTATTGTTAAGTAGAACATTTAGTTTAAAATTTTAATTTTTTAAAAAGTTTTTATTTATTTATTTGCAAGCAGAGAGAGAGAGAAAGAGAGAGGGAGAGAGTTCGGGAGGGAGGGAAGGAGGGAGGAGACAGAAAGACCCAGAGAGAATAGGAGCACCAGGACCTCCAGTCACTACAAACAAGTTCCAGACGCATGTACTGCTTTGTGCATCTGGCTTTATATGGGTACTGGGGAATCAAACCCCAGTTGTTAGGCTTTGGAGACAAGTGCATCTTGTGCATCTCTCCAGCCCTAAAGTTTTAAATTTATAAACTTTTTTTTTTAAATCCCCGGCTGGTCTGGAATTCACTATGTAGTCTCAGGATGGCCTTGAACTCATGATAATCCTCCTACCTCTGCCTCTCTGGTGCTGGGATTAAAGGTGTGCACCACCACACCCAGCTACCTTTTGTTGTTGTTACTGTTATCATTAGTTAGCCTTTTTGTTCCTCTCCTTCACTCTGGGAATCAATCAAATCTAGGGCTCATAGGTAAGCACTGTACCACTGAGGTACAACTTTACCTCTCTAACTGGGTTACTTTTACCATGGAAACACTTAAAAAATCATTTATTGTGGGGTGTGGTGGTGTCCACCTTTAATCCTAGCACTTGGAAGACAGAGGTAGTGTGGGGTTCCCCAGAGGGGTCCCTGCTCCGGGCTGTCTACGCGACCCCAAGAACACTCACGCAGGACGCTCTCAATGCAAACCGCACGAGGTTTATTGAATCCGATGCATCGGGGCTCAACACAGATTCCTCTCGCAGGAGGGGTGAAGAGCCCCTAGCAACGGGTTTGGTCAGCTTATAAAGGCTAAAACCACAGGTATACAGAGTCATAGGAGCTTTCCAGCCGTGGGTCCCTCTGATTGGGTGGGGCCCACGGGGTGGGCTCATGTCTGGGGGCTTCAGATATGTGTTGACCGTTGATTGGTTGTGTCCAGGTGGGGAGTTATCTTAATGAGGAACTAGGAGTTGTTTGTTCAGCTCGAGTTCCGGGAATTTAGGCATTGTGTAAGGCGTACAAAAGGTCAGGTTCCTCATGGTATGCTTTTTACAAAATGGAGGCGGTTGCAAAATGTCAGTTCTGTGGTTCAGTGCAGCAGCAAGCAAGCCATATTACAGAAGCTTAAAAGGGCATGTTAGCAGAGCAACTAGAAAACAGGGCAGCAGAAATAGGGCAACTTTTATCCTTTCAGTAGAAGGATCACTATGAGTTTGAGGCCAGTCTGGAACTAAAGAGTGAGTTCCAGGGTAGCTTGGGCTAGAGTATACCTCAAAAACAAAAACAAGGGCTGGAGAGATGGCTTAGCAGTTAAGTGCTTGCCTGTGAAGCCTAAGGACCCCGGGTCGAGGCTTGATTCACCAGGACCCACGTTGGCCAGATGTACAAGGGGGCGCGTGCATCTGGAGTTCATTTGCAGTGGCTGGAGGCCCTGGTGCGCCCATTCTCTCTCTCTTTCTCTCTATCTGCCTCTTTCTCTGTCTGCCGTTCTCAAATAAGTAAATTAAAATGAACAACAACAACAAAAAACAAACAAAAAAAAGAATCCATTCATTCATTTATTTGTGTTGTGTGTGTGTGTGTGCCAGGATCCCTTGCTGATGTAAATTAATACCTGTCTGGCTTTATATGTGTGGCTAAGGAGTTGAATCTATGACAGTGGGCTTTGCAAGGAAGCACCTTGAACTCCTGAGACATCTTTCCATCTCCTGAGTTTGATAGTTTTGTTTGTCTGGTTTTTTTTTTTTTGGCATGTTTGTTTATGGTATATACACATGTGAGTGCATCAGAGGCCAGAGGAGAACATAAGGTGCCTTCCTCTATTCATTCTTCTGTTTTTATGGTTTCCTTAAGATGGAGTTCCCCATTGGACCCAGAGTGGCTATTTCAATCAGTCTGGCTGTATATATATATATATATATGTACACACACACACACACACACACACACATTACTTTTTAAATTAATTTTAATTTATTTGAGAGAGAGAGAAAGAGACAGACAGACACACACAGAGAGAGAGAGAGAGAGAGAGAGAGAGAGAGAGAGAGAGAGGGAGGGAGGGAGGGAGGGAGGGAGGGAGGGAGGGAGGGAGGGAGGGAGGGAGGGAGGGAAGGAGAGAGAGAGAGAATGGGCATGCCAGGGCCTCTAGCCACTGCATACCAATTCCAGGCATATACACCACCTCGTACATCTGGCTTATGTTAGTCCTGGGGAATTGAACTGAGGTCCTTAGTCTTTGCAGGCAAACATCTTCACCATCTCTCTAGCCTACCCCTCATATATATATTTTTTAAATACTTATTTAATTGCAAGGAGAGAAAGAGTATGGGGCTACCTAGGCCTGTTTCCACCACAGATGAACTCCAGATACATGCCCCACTTTGTGTGTTTGGTTTTATGTGAACATTGGGAAATTGAACACAGGTTGTCAGGCTTTGGAAGCAGGCACCTTCACCCCTGAGTCCTATTGTGCCTTTTTTGTTGTTTTTGTTTTTTTGAGATGGGGTCTTTCTCTAGCTCAGGCTGACAGAATTCACTATGTAGTCTCAAGGTGGCCTCAAATGCACAGGGATCCTCCTACCTCACCCTCCTGTGTTCTGGGATTAAAGGCATGCACCACCATGCCCAGCAATTAGGCCGTTTTAAATTTTAGTGTATGTGCTGCCGAAGTGAGCACTAAATTTCTATTTATTTGTTTATTTATTTATTTATTTATTTGAGATAGAGAGAGCACGCGAATAGACATGCTGGGGCCTGCAGCCACTGTAGACGAGCTCCAGATGCATGTGCCACCTTGTGCATCTGTGTTACGTGGGTACTAGGGAATGAAACCTGGGTCTTTAGGCTTCACAAGTAAGCACCATAACTGCTTAGCCATCTCTCCAGCCCTCAATTATTAATCAGATAAACTTTATAGTTGTTATGTCAAGAGGACACTATATTTCGAAACCTACATGTATCATTTCTCGTTATTTGTAGCTTAAATTTTTGTGTTCCTGTTGGTTTATTTCTCAATTTCCTTTCCTTTCCTTTTTTTTTTTTTTCTTTTTTATGGATTTTCAAGGTAGGGTTTCACTCCAGCTCAAGCTGACCTGGAATTCACTATGTAGTCTCAGGGTAGCCTTGAACTCACAGCAATTCTCCTACCTCTGCCTCCAAGTGCTGGGATTAAAGGTGTGTGCCACTATGGCCATCTTGTTTTTGTTCTTAGAGATATTTTATTTATTATTTATTTGCAAGCAGAGAGAGAATTAAAATGGTTATACCAGGGCCTCTTGCTACATCAAGTGAACTCCAGATGCATACACCATTTTGTTCATCTGCCTTAACATGGATGTTAGGAAATTGAATCTGGGCCATTAGGCTTTCTAAGTAAGAGCCTGTATAATTGCTGAACATCTCTCTAACCTAGTTCCTCATTTTGTGCTGAGAAAAGCAGTCAAGTATTTTTTCTACTTATTATGGAAAAAATTTAAACATTAAATACTATAGAGAACAAAGTAATAACCTCACATATTCATGACCCAGTTTCAATGATGAATAAATATATGGCCAATCTTGTTCTACTTATAGTAACCTCCCAGAGTAATTTTAAAGTCCAAGGCATCGCATTACCATTTGTATTGAATAGCTTCATTCATGCTTCTAAAAGGTAAAGGCTTAAAAATATATTTCTTCTATTATTATTGTTATTATTAATATAGTACTGTTTTTAAAGGGGTCCTGCAAGCCAGACATGGTGGTCCACACTTGTAATTTAGCACTTGAGAGGCTGAGGTTGGAATGTTGTGAGTTTGAGAGCAGCTTGGCTATCCCAGTGGACGCTGTCTTAAAGGTGGGTGGAGGGCTTCTCACTATGTTGTCTGTGATGGGCCCAAGTGATCCTCCTGTCTTAGCCATTAAGTAGTTGGGATGCCATGTCTGCACCATCATGCTTGTACCTAAAAAAAAAATACATCTTTAATACCATGAACTATTTCCTTGGGTAATTATAAATGACTTCATATAGTTGGTTTGCTTCAGTCATATCTAAATAAGGATCACATACTATATTATGTGTCTTAAGTTCCTTTTAGTCTGTTACAGTTTGACCTCTTATTTTTCCTTGTATTTATTTTATTAAACCAAGTAATTTTTTTCCATAAAATTTCCATGGATTGAATTCTATTAATATATCTGAAGTTGTCCTTACCATTTTCGTCTATCTCTTTTTATTTCCTGGTATTTGGATTTGGAAGCCTGTATTGGTACAAGTTTGATTTTTTTTTAAAAAAAATTTATTTTGGCAAGAGTATTTCATAGGTAATAAGTATACCCATCAGAAGATATATCTCTTTTCATGTGATACTAAGATTTTTTTTTTTTTTTTTTTTTGGTTTTTCGAGGTAGGGTCTCACTCTGGTTCAGGCTGACCTGGAATTAACTCTGTCATCTCAGGGTGGCCTTGAACTCATGGCAATCCTCCTACCTCTGCCTCCCAAGTGCTGGGATTAAAGGCGTGCGCCACCATGCCCGGCTGATACTAAGATTAATAATTGATAAAGGTATTATCACCCTGTTTGCCATTAACATTTTATCCATAATAGCAGCCTTTGATGACTGTCTGGTTCCACTATTTTATTAAATTGTGAAAGGTGGTGATATTCTTATGCTGCCAGTTCTTCTCATTATATAGAATTTTCCTATAAAGGACTATAGCTTATCAACTATTTGATTGCTTCCTACTGGAATGACAGGCCAAATAATTCATTTTTACTTATTAATTTCGAGAATAATGAATCCATTCCGTATGCATCAATAAAGTCTATTTTAATATCTTCTCAGGAATATAAAAACATTGATGCGATTTTTTTTAATTTTACTGTGCTTTAATCTACACAATTAAAGCCATTGTTGTTGTTAAGTATGTTTCAATAACTAAAGACATTGGGGTGGGGTTGAAATCAGTTAATTCAGCCATCTTAAACACTGAACCCAGACTGTATAGCAAATGCTTTTTTCTGCCAAGTGGTTCTTAATGTACACAGCAGAAATTCTTTAAAATTATGTTCTACTTTACAGTTTGTTCTCATTTCAAGTCTTGTAGCATTGCTTTGCAACTGCTATTTTCCTTGACCATAGTCAGATTAGCTAACATATGAAAACCCTTTTTGAAGTTAGAATTGGAAATGATTACATTAGTATGTATTGGACTTCTTGTATAGACTTTTTGTTTTCTTATGTGTAGTATATTTGCATAAAAGCAACATCTTTTTTTTTGTCTCATAGATTATTCATATATCTAGAGGTTAGGTTTCACTTGACACCCTAATCTGGTATCTCAGTTTCTCAGTCCTCTTTCACACATTAATTGAAAGAATGACATGGATGAAAAATAAGCAGTAGGAGCTGATGAACCCCTGGGGACCAATGATCCTGTTTTCATGCAAATATGTGTTCTGATAAAGATGATGGAAAAAAATACAAAAAATATTTGGCTTCAAAACATGATTATCATTTCCGTAGAGCATTGTTAAATGTTAGTACAAGAGTAATATGAACCTTCTATTGCTGATAATACCCAGATTGTATCTTTTGGAAGATGAGCGTTAGCTTACTCTGATTTGGTCCATGATTATGCTTCTGATAACCCTTTTGGTGTGTAGATTTTGGAATGCTATAATACATTTTGTTACGGGTATGTAATCTCTCAGATAATTGTGGTCAGGGCTTTATTTGGTTACTTAATATATATGAAATTCCTTTGAAATATATGAAAATAAAAAAATAAAATTCTTAGCATATAATAAAAAAACAAATTTCTATTTTACCTGAATTAAGTGCCCTTTTGCTGAGACTCTTTCAGTCACCTAACATCTCCTTGCCTTTCTGTAGTCGTCTGTCTTGGTTACTACTGCCAGATTAGTTTTCTAAAGGTCCATTTACTGTTCTGTCTTTGCTCATGAGTCATTGATTGTTCATCCCATATGATAAAAATTACTCACTCAAAGGGCTGGAGAAATGGCACAGTGGATATAGGTACTTATAAAGCCTGACAGCATGGGTTTGATTCTCTTGTACCTATGTAAACCAGATGCCCAAAGTGGAAGATGTGGCTGGAGTTCATTTGCACAGGCAAAGGGTTCCGGTGCACCCATTCTCAAATAAATAAATAAAATATTGAAAAATAAATAGGGGCTGGAGAGATCATGACTTAACATTTAAAGGCACTTGCTTGCAAAACCTGATGACCTGGGTTCAGTTCATCAATGCCCACAAGATGCACAAACTAGTGCATGCATCTGGAGTTCATTTGCAGTGGCAGAAGGTCCTGGAACACCAATAATCATGCTCTGTCTTCCTTTCCCTTTTTCAAATAAGTAAATATATATTTAAAAATAAATAAAATTACTCATGTGATAAAATTCACATTCTGTTATTTATTTTTTGTTTTATTATTTTTTAAGGTAGGGTCTCACTCTAGCCCAGACTTACCTGGAATTCACTATGAAGTCTCAGGGTGGCCTTGAACTCATGCCTTCCTCCTACCTCTGCTTCCAGAGTGCTGGGATTAAAAGAATGCACCACCATGCCTGGTTCAAAATTCAGATTCTTGGGCTGGAAAGATGATGGCTTAGCAGTTAAGGCGTTTGCTTACGAAGACTAAGGACCCAGGTTCGATTCCTAGTACCCAGGTAAGCCAGATGCAAAAGGTGGTGCATGTGTCTGTAGTTCGCTTGCAGTGGCTGGAGGCCCTGGTATGCCTATTCTCTCTACCTCTTTCTTTACCCTCTCTAATAAATAAGTATATTTGAAAAATTCAGATTCTTTAGCATGGTATTTGAAACCCTCTAAACTCTCTGGTACTAGACTTTCTAGCCTTGGTACTTCTCTTCTATTCAGACCACATGCACTACTATCTTTTTGGAACATTTGCCCATCCTACTCATTTTGTTCATGCTCCTTAGTCTTCCTCAGAAGACCTTCCCCTTTTTCATAAGTCTTTACCTTTCAGTGCTGACCTAAACAAGGAGTTTACTCTCCTGATTTCCCATGGCTCCTAGAGAAGTTGTTTGTTTCACTGTAAGGCATTTCCACCAGTCTTGAAGATTTTTTTTTTTTTTTTTTTTTTTTTGAGTACGGTTTCACTCTAGTCCAGGCTGACCTGGAATTCACTGTGTAGTCTCAGGGTGACCTTGAATTCATGGTGATCCTCCTACCTTTCCCTCCTGAGTGCTGGGATTAAAGGCATGCACCGCCACGCCCAGCAAGATTTTTTTTCTTTTTTAATGGGCAAGGAGAGAGAGAGATAGAGAATTGGTGTGCTAGGGCTTTTAGACATAGCAATAGAAGTCGAGATGCTTTTGTTACCTTGTGTGTCTAGTTTACGTGGGTTCTGGAGAGTTGTACATGGGACCTTAGGCTTTACAGGCAAGACTCTTAACCACTAAGCCATCTCTTCAGCCTTTTTGAAGTTTTTTATTTTTTTGAGGTAGGGTCTCATTCTAGCTCAGGCTGACTTGGAATTAACTATGTAGTCTCAGGCTGACCTGGAACTCATGGCAATCCTCCTATCTCTGCCTCACGAGTACTGGGATTAAAGGTGTACACCACCATGCCTGGCTCCCTTTTGAAGATTTTTGATATTTGTCTTATCCCTTGTATTGAATATAACTTTATAAGGTAAAATTTGTATTTTGGAGCTGCCTTGGTAGTCAGTCGAGTAACTGACATAATAATTATGCAGCATATATTCGCTAATTGAATGATCAGATATTGATGTCCTTTCATGAAATGACAGTTTTTATTTCTTTCTTTATATTTTTTTTTATTGACAACTTCAATAATTATAAACAATATCTCATGGTAATTCCCTCCCTCCCTCCATTTTCCCCTTTGAAACTCCACTCTGCATCTTATCCCCACCCCTCTCAATCAGTCTCTCTTTTGTTTTGTTGTCATGCTGTTTTCTTCTTATTATGATGGTCTTGGGTGGGTAGTGTCAGGCACTGTGAGGTTATGGGTATCCAGGCCATTTTGTGTCTGGAGCAGCATGTTGTAAGGAGTCCTACCCTTCCTTTGGTTCTTACATCCTTTCTGCCACTTCTTCTGCAATGGACCCTATACTTTGGAAGGTATGATAGAGACATTTCAGTGCTGAGCACTCCTTTGTCACTTCTCAGCACCATAGTGCCTTCTGAGTCATCCCAAGATCACTGCCATCTAAAAAGAGAAGCTTTTCTAATTAAAAGTGAGAGTAGCATTAATATATGGTTATGAACATTAAGAGAAGTGCTTACTGGGCAGTTTGATGAGCATAGTGTGTACATTTATCCAGACAGCAGCAGACATTACACCCCTAGGGCTCATGACTACCCCTGTTGTAGGTTTTCAGTATCTGGGATGTATTCCCTCCCATGTAGAGGGTGGTTGGTTTCTCCCATAACAGACATGCCACTATTGCACCCATTGGCTCATTTGGCCTGGCTGGCCAAATATAAGGCTTGCAGTGTCCACTGTTGAGTATCTTCACTGGTGATTTCTCTCTCTCTCATTGAACTGTATGTAAATGGCTTTTTCTAGCTTTCTGTGTACATAGAGGAGGTTTTCAGCAGGATTTCTCAGTGGCTTTGCAGCCCAAGTATGTGGAGTCTTTATCGATAGAGTCTTACCATCTCTTCCTTGTGGGAAGCCAAGGGCCTTGGCAGTGTCCTGTAATATTTTGGGCTTATCAGGGATCTCCCAGGCCAACAACTCACTGGAACGTATCCCATCCCTGGCACTGAAATTTTTCTAGTAACAATCTATGGCTCCTGAGTGTTCCATTGTCCAAAAAAGGTTTCCATATGACTTATTTATATCCTGTTAGATTTTGTTTAGCCCTCCTTCCACCTTTCCTTTACTCACTCTCTTTCCTTGACCTCACTTAGGCCTTAAAATACACACACATACATACATATATATATGTGTGTGTGTGTGTGTGTGTGTGTGTGTGTATGTATGTGTATATATATATATACACACACATACATACATACATACATACATACATACATATATATATATACATACATACATACATACATACATACATACACACACACACACATACATATATGTAGTTACTTATTGGGGGGGTAGAGAGGGAGAGAATGGGCATGCTAGGACCTCCAACTGCAACAAACTTCATACACATGTGTCAACTTGTGCATATGGCTTCTGTGGGTCCTGTGGAAATGAACCTGGATCCTTTGGCTTTGCAGGCAGGCACCATAACCGCTAAGCTATCTATCCAGCTGAAATGACAGTTAGTCTAATGAAACCCGTTAGCTTAAAACTAATCATATGGGGCTACAAAGCCAAAGGACTCAGGTTCCATTCCCGAGGACCTATGTAAAGCCAGATGCCTAAGGTAGCACATGCTTCTGGAGTTTGTTTAAAACAAACAAACAAAAAACTAAACAGATAAAAGCTTCTAGAATTGGTTCTAAAATTTGAAGGTCTTGTGATACTGGGTTTCTTTTCATAAAAGTGGATCATTGAGAGTAAATTTAGTATGAAGTGTATTAATAATTATTTGGCTTGTACCTACTTGAACCCTTTTCCATCACTTTTAGGATGGGGACATTAACCTGATTTAATCCTTTTATTGGCAACAGTAGGTTGTTTCCTCTCTGTCTAAAACCCTTCGAGGGGCTGGAGACATGGCTTATAAGTTAAGGCATTTGCCTGCATAGTCTAAGAACCCAGGTTTAAATGCCTAGTCCTCATGTTAGGCAAATGCACATAGTGGTGCATGCATCTGGAGTTCATTGGTGCCCATTTTCTTTCTCTCATCTCTCTCTCAAATAAACAAACACAAATTAAAAATAATTAAAACCCCCCCAAAAATAATTAAAACCCTTTGAATTACTGTGATTCTTAGTTGGGCATGGCAGCTCACATCCTTTATCCCAGCACTCAGGAGACTGGTAGTAGGGTGGCCATAAGTTCAAGGCCATCCTTGGCTCTAGATTGAATTCCAGGTCATTCTGGGCTAGAGTGACACCCTGTCTCAAAAAAATAAAACAATAAAAAAAACTCAAAGTGAATTATTTTGAATCTTACTAGATTCTGATTCTCAACAATTTATTAAATTAATATATTTATTTGCAAGCAGAGATAGATGGGGTTGGGGGAGAGAGAGAATATGATCATGTCAAGGTCTCCAACCACTGCAAACAAACTCTAGACATATGTGTCACTTTGTGCATCTGGCTTATATAGGCAGTTGGGAATCACACCTGGATCATCAGACTTTATAAGCAGGCTCCTTTAACTACAGGGCCATTTCTATAGTGCCCTGATTCACAACAATTATTACCCTTTTCTGATTTCCCCCTGCTTCTGAAACTGATATATATTTTAGTAGTCATGCAGTTTGGTGAGCATAGTATATACATTTAGCCAGACAACAGCAGATTTTACACCCCTAGGGCTCATGACTACCTGTGTTGTAGTTCAATATGAGGGATGTATTCCCTCCCATGAAGTGGGCCTCCAGTCAAATTAGAGTGTGGTTGGTTTTCCCCACAATAGACCTGCCACTATTGCACCTGTTGGCTCATTTGGTCTGGCTGGCCAAATTTAAGGCATGCAGTGTCCACTGTTAATTATTTCCATGAGTTATTTCTCTCTCCCATTGAACTGCATGCAGCGTGACTTTTTCCAGCTTTCTGTCAGCTGGTCTACATGGAGGAGGTTTTCAGCTCAGTTCCAGCAGGATTTCTCAGTGACCTTTCAGCCCAAGTATGTGGAGTCTTCAGCAATAGGGTCTTACCATCTATTCCTAATGGGAAACCATAGGCCTCCACAATGGCCTGTAGTGTTTTGGGGGCACCAGGGATTTCCCTGGCCAACAACTCACTGGAAAGTATCCCATCCCTGGCACTGAAAATTTTCTAGTAACACTGTATGGACACAGGAGTGTGTTCAATTGTCCAAAAAAGTAGGTTTCCCTATGACTTATTTATATCCTCTTAGATTTTGATTAGCCCTCCCTCCACGTTTCCTTTACTCAGTCTCTTCCCCTGACCTCACTTAGGCCTTTTCACCCCCATTAATCTGTTCTTCTATTTACATATACACAATACCATCATATTAAGTCCCCCATTCCTCCCTTTCTGTTTCCTTTATATCTCCTTTTAAAAAATTATTGTTTATTTGTTATTGATTTATTTGGGAGCGATAGAGAGAGAAATAGGCAGATAGGTAGAGAGAGAATGAGTGTGCCAGGGTCTCTAGCTACTGCAAACGAACTCCAGATGCATGTGCTATCTTGTGTGTCTGGCTTACGTGGGTCCTGGGGAATTGAGCTTCAAACCAAGGTCCTTAGGCTTCACAGGCAAGCACTTAACTCCTAACCCATCTCTCCACCCCTTAAATGTCCTTTCTAGCTTACTGGCCTTTTCTACTAAGTTTTCTTCTTAATTATACAGAAGTCCAATCTTTTGTAGCTAGGTTCCACATATGAGAGAGAACATGGTGATGCTTGGATTTCTTGGCTTTATTTTCTTTTTAATATATTTGACTTTTATTTATTTGTTTGGTGGGGAAAGAGAGAGAGAGAGAGAGAGAGAGAGAGAGAGAGAGAGAGAGGGAGAGAATGGACATGCCAGAGCCTCCAGCTGCTAAAAACACACTCCAGATGCATGTGCCATCATGTGCATCTGGCTCACATGGGTCCTGGGAATTGAACCTGGTTCCTTTAGCTTTTCTGGCAAGTGCCTTAACTGCTAAGCCATCTCTCAAGCCCCTCCACCCTTTAAAAATATTTATTTATTTATTTAAGAGAGAGAGAATGAGAGAATGGGTACGCCAGGACCTCTAGCCACTGCAAATGAAGTCCAGATGTACATGCCACCTAGTGGATCTGGCTTACATGGATACTGGGGAATTGAACCTGAGTGCTTTTTTTTTTTTTTTTTTTTTTTGAGGTAGGGTCTCACTCTAGCCCAGGCTGACCTAGAATTCACTATGTCATCTCAGGGTGGCCTCGCACTCATGGTGATCCTCCTATCCCTGCTTCCCGAGTGCTGGGATTAAAGGCATGTGCCACCATGCCCAGTTCTTTCTTTTTAAAGATAGATGGCAAGGCTACAGACTCCAGTTTCTTTCTTTTTTTTTTTCCTTTATTTTTTATTATTTTAAAAATATTGTTCTTTATTCATTTGAGGGGGAGAGAGAGATACAGAAATACGCAGGGAGAGAGAGAGAGAGAGAGAGAGAGAGGGAGAATGGTCATGCCAGGGCCTCCAACCACTGCAAACAGTCTCCAGGTGCATTATGTAGGTCCTGAGGAATTAAACCGGGTCCTTTGGCTTTGCAGGCAAATGTCTTAACTGCTAAGCCATCTCTCTAGCCCTTTTTTTAAAAAAATATTATTTAATTAATTTATTTGTTTAAGAGAGAGCGAGAGAGAGAAGGAGAGAATGGGTACACCAGGATATCTAGCCACTGCAATTGAACAGACATGTGCACTACCTTTTGCACACGTGTGACCTTGTGCGTCTGGCTTACATTGGATTTTGAGAGTTGAATATGGGTCATTGGGCTTCATAGGCAAATGCCTTAACTGGTAAGCCATCTCTCCAACCCCGTTTGTTCATTCTTCTGTAACAGCTTTATTGAGATGTGATATATATACCCATGTTATTTACTTGTTTGTATTATAGTTTTAATATATTTATGGAGTTGAGCAGCTATGATCACAGTTAATTCTAGAATACTTTCATTATCTTCTCTGAAATCCACTCCCCAGTTTCCCTCATACTCGTTGGGCCTTAGCCAACAATAATTTATTTTAGGCCTAAATGGATTTGCTTAGTTTGAAGTCTCTGGAATCATTTATTCTCTTTCATATTCATATTCTTCCCTGCCCTCTCATATATAGGGCACTGGTGATCTAGCCCAGGGCCTTGTACATGCTAGCCAAGTGCTTTACTGCTGAATTGCATATACCCCTATCCTGTATTCCTTCACTAATGCAGTATTTCTAGTATTCATCTATGTTACAGCACTTAATGTGTCTTTTTTTTTGGGGGGGGGTGTTAAGGAAGGGTCTTGTTATATCTCAGGCTGACCTGAAGTTCACTATGTAGTCTCGGTGGCCTCGAACTCACAGTGATCTTCCTACCTTTGCCTCTTGAGTACTGGGATTGAAGTTGTGCACCACTATGCTTGGTTTGTTACAACATTTATACTGTTTAGTTATTGTTTTATATTTTATTTTTTTGAGAGGGATTGGGGGGATAGAGAAAGAGAATGGCACAACAAGGCCTCTAGCCGCTGTAGATAAACTCCAGATGCATGTGCCACCTTGTGCATCTGTCTTACATTGGTACTTGGAAATCATACAAGCGTCTTAACCACTAAGCCATTCTCTCCAGCCCTTAGGTTTTTATTTTATTATTGTATTAACAAAGTGGGAGAGAGAATGGGCATGCCAGGGCCTCCAGCCACTGCAAACAAACTCCAGATGTTTGCGTCCCCTTGTGCTAACCTAGGTTTTGGGGACTGAACCTGGGTCCTTTGGCTTTGCAGGCAAATGCCTTAACCGTTAAGCCATCCTTCCAGCCCAGTTTTAAAAAGTTATTTATGTATGTTTGATTATATGTATGTATGTATTTATTTGGTGTTTCATGGTAGGGGTTTCACTCTAGCCCAGGCTGACTTGGAATTTACTACGTAGTCTCAGGCTAGCCTCAAACTCATGGCAATTCTCCTACTATTCCTTCCAAGTGCTAGGATTAAACGCATGTACCACCACACCCATCTTATTTATTTACAAAGGGTGGGGGGACTAGGAATTCAGACACATACACCACTACACCACTTTTGTACATTTGGTTTTACATGGGTGCTAGGGATTTGAACTCAGGCTGTCAGATTTAGCCATTAAGTGCCTTTAACTGCTGAGCCATCTCTCTAGCCCACTATTTTTATTTATTTATTTATTTATTTGAAGGAGAGAAAGAATGGTCATGTCAGGGCCTCTAGCCACTGAAAATCAGGGTCAGAAGCATCAGGATTGCTGTGAGTTTGAAGCCAGCCTGAAATTACAGAATGAGTTTCAAGTTAGCTTGAGCTACCTCAAAAAAACAAAAGTACAATTTTACTATTATATCCATCCTAGGGGTGATAAGGTGGTCTCTTATATTTGGATTTGTATCTGCCTAATCATGATGTTGGTTAGCATGCTTTCATATGCTTATTATAAAGCTAATTACATATATATTCATATCCTTAACCAAAAATGAGGAAAAAAAAGAAAGCTTTTTTATTTATTCATTCTTTTTGGTCTATGTAATATGCTATGCATGTGTCTATGGTGTATTTATTTACAGGTATGTGTTATGGTGTATTTATTTACATGTATACATGCGGCACCCTGTGTGCTTGTCTTCAGTGAGGTGTGCTCCCTTGTTGTGGCCAGAAGGGAATGTTGTGTGTCTCCCTTCATTCTTCTACCTCTTCTTACTTGGGCCAAAGTCTCCTACTGATCTTGGATGTTGCCTTTTGTTTTTGTTGTTTGTTTTGATGGGCCTAGTGATTATATGATCTCTTCTTTCCATGGAACTAGAGTTCTAGATGTGTGTGACCATGCCAGCTGTATTCATTTATTTTTATATGTATGTGGTGTGTGTGTGTGTGCATGTTTGTAATTATATGAGTGCATATGTAGGTGTGTGTGTGGAGGCCAGGTATAGATGTTACACATTAACTGTTGTCCTCAGTTGTTATGCACCTTATTCTTTGAGACAGGGTCTCTTGCTGAACCTAGAGCTCAGCAATTTGGCTAGATTAGTTAGCCTGTGAACCCAGGAGTTCCTGTTTCTACTTCCCCATCACTGGGAGTACAAGCATGCACCACCACGAATATTTTATGTAGGGTGCTAGGGATCAAACTATGTCATGCTTTTGAGGCACGCACTTTACCAACTGAGCTGTCCCCCCAACAGCTCTAAGTAAATTTTCTAGAGGACATTTGGCTTTGTTGAGTTTAATTTTAATCTATGAAGGAGGGAGAATAGAGAGTAACTGCAGTTCATACACCTGTGGTATACTTAGTGGACTCCATTCAAAGGCCTTGTGTCCAGCTTTTATAATAAGGCCTGTTTGGTCTTCTGTATCTGTCATACTTAAAATAGCAGCACTAAGGAGAAAAATCTACCTCTAGATGGCAGCATGACTTTGACTACTAGTTTTTCTGTCTTTATCTCTTAAACTAGATTTCTGTTTTGGATAAAAATAATTCTTGTGATTTTACAAGACTAATTGCCTCACTTTGTTAATATTCTGCTTGACTTAGTTTTCTCCCTCTTTTGTCACTCTATCTTATTTTTATCTTTATTTGTTTAAAATTTCTTTATTTGTTAGAGAGAGAGAGAGAATGGGCACAGCAGGGCCTCTAGCCACTGCAAATGAACTCCATATGCACGTGCCACCATGTGCATCTGGCTTACCTGGAAACCCCCACCCCGAAAAAGAAAAATACTTTTTTTTTTTTTTTTCTGAGGTAGGGTCTCATGCTAGCTCAGGCTGACCTGTAATTTACTATATAGTCTCAGAGTGGCCTCCAACTCACAGTGATCCTCCTACCTCTGCCTCCTGAATTCTGTGATTAAAGGTGTGTGCCACCACACCTGGTAGAAAAATAATTTTGAAACTATAAAGAAATTTGGAGTTATTTGAAAGAATTATCTCCTGATTACCTGGGTAGTTAAATTTTTGAACTCTTTCATAGACTGTTTCTAAGTAAAAATTACTATGTCATAGCCAGTGTGGGTGGCGCACACCTTTAATCTCAGCACTTGGGAGGCAGAGGTAAGAGGATCACCATGAGTTTAAGGCCACCCTGAGACTTCTGAGTAAATTCCAGGTCAGCCTAGGCTAGGGTAAGACCCTACCTCGAAGAATCAAAAATAAATAAATAAATTACTGTGTCCATTAACATCAGTTGGTTAGTTTACACAATGACTAGCAAGCTGAAAAAGTTAATGATACCTCATTTTCCCACCCTTAGCATATTCTTGCAGAAGTGCAAGTTTATAAGCCAAAGGAGTGATAAGCTATTAGGTAAAGGTTCTGCAATTATTAGGTTGGCCAAGAAGCAACTTTTCTTGCTGGCATGGTTGGAAACGTGTAGTCCTAGCATTTGGGAAGTGGAGGTAAGAGGATCAGGAGTTCAAAATAATTTTCTGCTTCATAGCAAGTTTAAGGCCAGCCTGGGCTCCATAAGATCCTGTCTCAGGGAAAAATAAAGCACAACATAAAAAAGATCTCACCCCTCACATTTCACACTTATGTACGTAAGTATGAGACACAAAAGACATTTGCAATGTTAGAGAATTTAGTATAGGTACATGCTATCTAGGAGATATTTGAATATAGAGATGTAGAGCACAAGAAAGGAATGATAGCTGGGCATGGTGGCACACGCCTTTATTCCCAGCACTTGGGAGCCAGAGGTAGGAGGATTGCCATGAGTTTGAGGCCACCCTGAGACTACATAGTGAATTCCAGGTCAGCCTGAGCTAGAGTGAGACCTTACATCAAAAAACAAAACCAAACAAAAAGAGGAATTATGATCACTTTCAACTCATAAATTCTCGTTAAAGCTACAGGTGAGGAGACCATCCAGGAAGGAGGAGGTATAACATTAAAAATAGTAAGTTGGTGTGGTAGGCAGCCTCTAAGATAGTCTCTAGTGATTCCTGGAACTGGATTTACTCTTGTTTAATCTTCCCTTGTGTGAGTTGGACCTAATGATAGAAAGCTACCTCTGAGATTAAGTTACAAAAACACCTTGTCTCCTGTCCATCTCCTACTCTACCTTCCTTTGAAAAGCAAGCTGCTATGTTAGGAGTATGAAGAGAAAACTTAGGAATTATAAGATCCTGATATTAGAAATAAATCTCCCCTTCTTTTTTCTTAAAATTTATTTCTGTGTGTGCACATAGCCATGCATGTGTTTATGGGCCTGTCAAGACCTCTTCCTGCTACAAACACAAACCTGGATGTGCCTTTTTCTTTTCTTTTTTTTTTAGTTTGGACTATGTTAGTGGCTTGAAAATTGAACTTGAGCCTGCAGACTTTGCGAGCTAGTATCTTTAGCCGCTGAGCCATCTTCCCAGGCCCTTGCTCTTCTTTTTATTAACTTTACAACTATGGTTCTCTGATCCTTATTTTCTTGTCTAAAGTAGAAGCAGTAGCCGGGCGTAGTGGCGCACGCCTTTAATCCCAGCACTCTGTAGGCAGACTACGTAGATAATTGCAGGTCAGTCTGGGCTAGAGTAAGACCCTACCTCCCAAAATAAGCTAACTAAGTAAATAAAGATAGAGTAGAAGTAGTAATACCTTTTTGGGCTAGTGAGAGAATTAAATTGGATAATGGCAATAAAATGCTAAGTATGAACTAATTTGAGCAGTTGAATTTAGCCATGGAGTTTGTGTATGTGTTTGTGCATGCACATGTGTATGCATGTAGGCACACGTTCATGAGTGTGCTGTGTATTTCAAGGGCTGTCACTTGAGCCCAGAGCTCTCTGGTTCTTCTAGTGTAAGGTGGCCAGCTTTCTCTGGGGATTCCCTGCCTCCTGTGCTCTAGGATTATAGTCAGGTCACCATTCCCACATAGCATTTAAGTGTGTGCTAGAGATTTGAACTGTGGTGCTCAAATTAATCTGTCATAACAAGGATAATGAAAATAGATGAAGAGCCAGGTTTGTGAGTTAGTGGGAAGATGAGGAAATGCCTGTGTTAAAATACAGACCTGGGCTGGAGAGATGGCTTAGTGGTTAAGCACTTGCCTGTGAAGCCTAAGGACCCTGGTTCAAGGCTAGATTCTCCAGGACCCACTTTAGCCAGATGCACAAGGGGGCGCATGCGTCTGGTGTTAGTTTGCAGTGGCTGGAGGTCCTGGCACGCCTTCTCTCTCTCTCTCTCTGCTTCTTTTTCTTTGTCACTTTCGAATAAATAAAAAAAATACTGACCTTCCTTTTTTCTATGTTTACTGCAGTTACATGAGTATATATTAGGAAATACAGAAATTATTTAACATGTATTGAATGTGGAATGGAAACCAAAAAATTCAATATAATTTAGACATTAAACTAAAAATGTTTTTATTTATTTATAAGCAAGGAGAGCTGGGGAGAGAATGGGCATGCCAGGATCTCTAGCTGCTGCAGATGAACTCTAGATCTAGATGAATGTGCCACTTTGTGCATCTGGCTTTACATGGGTGGTGAGGAATTGAACCCAGGTTGTTAGGCTCTGCAGGCAAGTGCCTTAACCACTGAGCCATCTCCAGCCTAACCCCCCCCCCCCTTTTTTTTTTTAAACTCTTAGCTACAGTAATTTCTTATTTGCCTAGTCAGGTTATCCTGCACTGAGTAACTGTACTTTGTTAGTTTCACACTTATGCTTTTTCTGGGTTTAGCGATCTGAGTAAACCCTGCTTTCAGCTTCAAATTCCTAAATGTGGTATTTCTAATTGAGATTTGAAGGATAACTAGAATAAAATTTAGTTGTATTTAAGTGAATTTTTTTGTTGTTGTTTTCCAAGTTAGTGACTCACTCTGTATTCCTAGGCTGGCCTCGAACTCACAGTGATTCTCCTACCTCTGCCTCTTAAGTGCTGGGATTAAAGGTATGTGCCACCAGGGTCTAGCCCTGAAGTATTTTTTAGAAAATAGTTTCATGGTTTTAAAAATTACCATTTTTTTTTTTGTAAAAGACTATAAGAACAATAGATTTTTTGGGAAAGATTTTTATTTATTTATTTGCAATCAGAGAGAAATAGAAGAGAGACAGAGAGAATGAACTCTCCAGGGCCTACAGCCACTGCAAATGAACCCCAGATGCATGTGCCACTTTGTGCGTCTGGGTTTATGTGGGTACTGGGAAAGCAAGTTTTTAGACTTTGCAGGCAAGCACCTTGACCACTGAGTCATTTCTGCAGCCCTTAGTGAAAAATAAATAAATAAATAAATAAATAAATAAATAAAAGAATAAATAAGAGGTTCCCCCCCCCCCACATAGGGTCTTACTCTAGCCCAGGCTGATATGGGATTCATTGTGTAGTCTCAGGGTGGCCTCATACTCATGGTGATCCTCCTACTGCTGCCTTCCAAGTGCTGGGATTAAAGGCGTGCACCACTATGCCCAGCTTTTTTCTTTTTTCTTTTTCTTCTTTTTTAAGATATTTTAAAAAGTTAAATATTAAAAAAAATTTTTTTTGTTTATTTTTAGTTATTTATTTGAGAGCAACAGACAGAGAGAGAAAGAGGCAGATAGAGAGAGAGAGAGAATGGGCGCGCCAGGGCCTCCAGCCACTGCAAACGAATTCCAGACGTGTGCACCCCCTTGTGCATCTGGCTAATGGGGGGTCCTGGGGAACCGAGCCTCGAACCAGGATTCTTAGGCTTCACAGGCAAATACTTAACCGCTAAGCCATCTCTCCAGCCCTAGTTAAGTATTTTATGGTTGTAGTTGATTTAGTAGAATGCATACCTAGCATGTGCAGAGTCCTGGGATTGAGCCCTAGCATCCTAATAAACCCCATCCCTGTGGAATTATAGATGGAAAACAGAGGCCTAAAGATTTTAGCCCAAGGACAGCTACAAACCTTACTTCTGACAAAGTCAGGAATATATTATGTGATCATGAAGGCTGATATGTTTTCTATATTTGTTTTCTTATTTAGTTCTCACTACTATTCTTCATTAGTCCCATTTTGACTGATGAAGTAACTGATATTCAGGAAGTTTCATTGATTTTTTTTTTCAGTTATTTTGGCTTCACTTAAATACTCATTTGATAATATAATCTCCTCCTCCTTATTCTTCTTCTTTTTTTAAAAGAAAGTTTTAAAAAATATTTTATTTATTCATTTGATAGAGAAAGGAGGAGAGAGAGAGAGAGAATGGGCGTGCCAGGGCCTCCAGCCATTGCAAATGAATGCCAGATGCATGTGCCACCTTGTCCATCTGGCTAACGTAGGTCCTGGAGAATTGAACCTGACTTTGCAGGCAAACGCCTTAACTGCTAAGTCATCTCTACACCCCTCCTTTTCTTTCTTTTTTTTGAGGTAGTTTCTTACTCAAGCAGACCAGGCTGACCTGGAATTTATTATGTAATCTCAGGCTGGCCTCAAAACGATGATCCTCCTACCTCTGCCTCCCAAGTGCTGGGATTAAAGGCATGTGCCACCATGCCTGGCTGATTTTCTTCTTTTATGGAACTTGTAAATGATACTGCTTCTAAGTAACAGTTCCTTTTGATACTAGACACCAATTTGATGCCAATGATACTTATGAGCTAAGGAACTTTGCATTGTAAGTGAGAATGGATCAGAGACTCTGTTTTATACTTACTGAGTGACTGAAATTGAGATCCATGTACTAGATGTGATGTAAGTTTTCTGTGGTAGTGATTCTATGATCTGAAACTCTTTAACGTCTCCTTAGAACCACATGTATTCCATAGAGATTAGAAGTTTAGTATATAAAATAAAAATGATACTTGGGTTCTCGGAAGTGTAAAATGGATCTCAAATCATCAAGGAGTCAAATAGAATAAAAACAAAGCCACGTCAATTGCATTGTCCAATTCATTGAAAAAAAAAATACATCTTTATTTCTTGACAGGGCCCAAACTCCCAAGATCATATTAGAGCTAATTTCCCTTAAGCTTCATCCTGTAGAGGTGCACAGTGATTAGTATTGACTTACATGTAACTAGGTTGATGGTCTTGGTTTGGCTCAGTTATGTAGAAATTATTTGATAAAATCTTTATTTTCAATTTTTGCTTTCCACGGGAATCTTATAAGTGAGTGGGTTGATATTGTTAAAACCTGCCACTTGTTAGGAGAGGCAAAGAAAGTTCATGTGGTAAAAACTTTTTCCCTTTCATGTAAGATTTTATAAAGGCATTATAGAATAGAGGGTTCCCAAAACTTAACTCTTCTGGTCTTCAATAGTGATGATTGCTTAAATTTTATTATTTAACAAGTAAGCATTCCGATTCACTATTGTAACAAGAGTTACATATCAGCTAATACATACACTTGTAGCAGCATTCAGTTCACTATTGAAAAACAGGTATTACCAGAAGTAAGTCTTATCCTAGTATCAAACATAACAGTTCTTTAAAATCTCCTTTGGAATGTTGAAAAGGGATCAAATGAAAACTTCAAAATGGTTATTTATTGGGGAACAAGAAGCCTCGAATTTTATTTACCCATTGTAGCTCCACTTCTCATTTTAATGCTCAGTCCATAGTAACAAGAGTAAAAGATGTCCTCCACCTACAAGGATGGCAGAGGGAAAGGGGACATCACCCTTGCATTTATTGCTTGTTATTTTGTCCTGTTTACTCACAGAATTGCTGTGTGGGTACTTTTATGGAGAAAGGAAGAAATCAAGATAGCAGCAAGAAATCAGCAATTGCACATGACCTATGAATTAGCTAATTTTTAACATGCAGTTAGTTAAGAAATGATTATAGCCTGAGGAGTCATGACCTCAACTTTTCATCAGCTCCATTGGATTGTGCCTCAGTTTGGAAATGAAGAGGTATACAGGAAGTTTTAATTGTACCTGTGTGATTTATCCCTAGTCAGCTCTTTAATTTCTTCTGGCTGTCTGAGGTTTCCGACATGCTGTAAATTTCCCCAACTTTTTCATTATCTGCAATTTCTTTATGACTCATGAATCGGAGTGGAGAGAGAGTGTGGATTTACAGCAGAGATAAACATGTCCATAAAGTCTGTATCTGTGTCAGTAATTGTACTGCTGTCAGTGACTGTCCTGTTTTACAGGCCTCTCTTGGGAAAGGTACAGGCTTCACAACCAGCAGCACTGAAGTGCTTGCTTAGATTTGCATTAGCTTGCTGGGAGGTTAGGTGGGGATGTTTGGACAGGAATTGATACTAGACCTTAGTCTCTCTTGTTTGTTTGTTTGTGGTCAAATGACTGTATAGGATAAGGGTTTGCTGAAATGGAACGTGGAGTGTAACACTTCCTCAATGAAAATGCAATTTAGGTTGATGCATTACACATAAACAATCTTTTCTAACTTCACTTTAACAGTGCCTTTAAGATGAATTCCTTTTCCTATCATGATGGGTAGATAACTAAATGTGGATCATTCCCCCTCCCCCACTTTCCTTTTCTTAGAATTAAGACACAGGTTTTCTCTTTCAAAACATTTATTCCTCCTCAAGCATGGGACCAACTTAGTTAAGATGAAATATATTTTTACCATGGCTTCTGAACTATCACCACCTCTTTCCCAAGTACTGAAAGTGGGTTCGCTAGCAGCTATTGACCATGAGAAAGGCAGTCTTAGGGAAACTTTTAGAATCTCTTTAGTGTTTTGTTGTCTTAACACAAGTTTGAAGGAAACCAAAGAGAAACTCTTTTAAATAGGTAGAACAGCAAATACAGATACTTTCTTCCTAGCATACCTGATATTTATTTTTTATTTATTTATTTTTTTAATTTTTAAATTTTTATTAACATTTTCCATGATTATAAAAAAAAATCCCATGGTAATTTCCTCCCTCCCCACCCCCACACTTTCCCCTTTGAAATTACATTCTCCATCATATTACCTCCCCATTACAATCATTGTACTTACATATATACAATATCAACCTATTAAGTATCCTCTTCCCTTCCTTTCTCTTCCCTTTATGTCTCCTTTTTAACTTATTGGCCTCTGCTACCAAGTATTTTCCTTCTCACACAGAAGCCCAATCATACCTGATATTTAAACAGATGTCTCATAAGTCAAAATGGTCCTTGATTTGGAGTTTGTATGCAGTGGCAAGAGGCCCTGACATGCCTGTTCTTTCTTTCTCTCTCTCTCTCTCTCTCTCTCTCTCTCTCTCTCTCTCTCTCTCTCTCACACACACACACACACACACACACACACACACATATGTGCATGTGTGTGAAATGGATAAAAATATTTATCTAAAGACTGGGCGTGGTGGTGCACACCTTTAATCCCAGCACTCAAGAGGCAGAGGTAGGAGGATCGCCGTGAGTTCGAGGCCACCCTGAGACTGTATAGTGAATTCCAGGTCAGCCTGGGCTAGAGTGAGACTATACCTCAAACAACCAAAAAAATAAAAATAAAGAAAAAATACATTACTTAAAAAACAAACAAACAAACCCCAAAACCTGTCTTTAAAAGCCAGGCATGGTGGCATATACTTTTAATTCCGGCACTCAGGAGGCAGAGAAGTAGGAGGATCGCTTTGAGTTTGAGGCTATCCTGAGACTACATAGTGAATTGCAGGTCAGCCTGGGCTAGAGTGAAGCCCTACTTAGAAAAACAAAAACAAAACAAACACCCTATCCTGGTACTTGTACATGTTGAGTCCTCTAGTACAAATAGAGGAGAGGATACATGATACATTTCAATTGTTAGTTAGCCAAAAGTCCACATAATGTACAGCGTTGCCTGGTTAACTTCTTTATACCTTTAGCTTCTTCTGTTGCATTCTTTTTTTTTTTTTTTTTTTTTGCCACAACTATTCATGGCTACCTTTTTTTGTTTGTTTGTTTTTTGTTTTTTTGAGGTAGGGTTTTGCTCTAGCCCAGGCTGACCTGGAATTCACTATGTAGTCCAGGGTGGCCTCAAACTCACAGTGATCCTCTTACCTCCTCCTCCCAAGGGCTGGGATTAAAGGCGTGCGCCACCATGGCAGGCTATAGCTGTCTTCACCAGTAAGTGGGAGTTGGACTATTACAGTAGATACAAAACTGACTTATTCCCAGTAGTTGAGGTTTAAAAAAATGTGTTCGGAAAAAGATAATCTGGGGCCTCTGGCTATGGTATCTCACACCTATAATCCGGACACATAGGAGTATCATGAGATCAAGGCTAACTTGGGCTACATAATAAATTCTAGGTCAATTTTGGCTACGTAGCAAAATCCTCACTCAAAAACAGGTTGGGGGGCAGCTGTAGAGGTAACTTAGCTGGTAAAACTGCTTGCTGTGCAAGCATGAAGACCTAAGCTTGGATTCTTAGCACTTATGTAAAGGCCAGGCACATGCTTATGATCCTAGCACTGGGGAAGTGGAAACAGAAGGTTCACCAAGGGCTAAATTTACTGCGCTTTGGTAAGAATAATCTACTGAGACCCCTTGTCAGTCATTTCCTGTCCTCATTCAGAACAAAAGGGATCTTCTTAAGTTTTCATTTTTTTTTTCTTTCCTATCATGCCAACATTATTGTTCTTAATTCTAGTTTCGGGAACTTTTATTGTAAAGCTGTGTGTCCTATAGCAAACACAATAACCTAGAAATAACTGAAAAAAGCCTCAAGTTATCTTTCTAACTTTGTGCTTTAACTTCTTGTTTTAAGTTTTTTTTTAGGCAGGGTCTCACTCTAGTCCAGGCTGACCTGGAACTCATTCTGTAGCTCCAGTCTGGCCTCATATTCACAGCAGTCCTCCTACTTCAGCCTCCCAAGTGCTGGGATTAAAGGTATGTGCTGGTCTGGAGAGATTGCTTAGTGGTTAAGGCACTTACTTGCCTGCAAAGCCCAAGGACCCAAGTTCTGTTCCCCAGAGCCCACATAAGCCAGATGCACAAGATGGCATGTGCATTTGGAGTTTGCAGAGGGTGTAGGCCCGTTCCCATTTCTCAATCTATTTGCCTCTTTCTCTCATGTACTCTCTCTCAAATATATAAAATAAAAGAAATAGGGCTGGAGAGATGGCTTAGCGGTTAAGGCACTAAAAATTGGCCTTATGTTAATTGAGAAGGAAGGGGAAAGGCTAAGAAATGATGTCAACATAGATTGCAGTTTTTTATTTATTACATTAGGTTTGTTTGTACTCTATAAATGGGTGAATGCATGCCTAATCTGACCTTTCCCTCCCCTGCTGGAGATTGAACCCAGATCCTTAGGTAAACCCACTGCTACTAACCTACTGCTCTAGTATCTCAGTATGTTCTTTTAATCTTACAAATATATTTTTTGGCTGATTCTTCAAGAACATTTGAAAAATTGACAGCTTTTTAAAAAATATTTTATTTTATTTATTTATTTGCAAGCAGAGAGATAGAAGAGTAAGAGAGAATGGGCACACCTGGGATTCCAATTGCTGCAAACAAACTCTAGATTCATGCATCATTTTGTGCGTCTGTCATTATGTGGGTACTGGGAAGTTGAATCAGGTTGTAAGGCTTTGCAGGCAAGTGCCATAACCTCTAAACCATCTCTCCAGCCCTCACTCTTTTTAATCTTTAGGGAGCAAGCCATTCCAGAATTATTCTGCTTTTAGAATTGCTAAATAAGGGGCTAGGGCGATGGCTGAGCTGGTAAGAGTGCTTGCCATGAAAGCATGAGGCCTGAAAGAGCTTGCTTTGCCCTGAGTTTGAGTCTCCAGTACCATGTACACAGCTAGGAGTGGCTACATACTCCTATAATGTCAGTCCTGTGGGAAACAGAATCACCAGGGCTTGCTGGTCAGCTTTTCTAACCAAAAAAATGACAGATCCAGGTTCAGGGAGAAACTGCATCTCAAAGAAACATGCAGGTGAGTGATAGAGGAAGGACACCTAATGTCCTACTTGGGTTTCTGCATGCATGTACACAGAGCATGCCCATTTGCACATGCAGCACATACATCACACCAAAGTACACACATACCTGATGAATGAAACCTCCCATAAATATTTCTAGCATGGAGAAGAGAAATATTTAGCTTTCTGACTTCTATATATGCCAAAGTAGATTCTAAGATGGAAAGGAAGAAAGATGCTTAAGTAGTTTTTTAATGCAGCTATCATGAGTTAGTAAATCCAGGGGCAGGGTTTTAATTTTACTTTCCCGCATAGCCTTGCCTATAATAAATAGGCTATTAGTATTGCTGAATGAATGATTAAATTATTTCTGAACCCCTGTGTAAGACTCAGGTGGAATTTTAGGAGTTAGAGGCAGGCTTCACCCTTTTAACATGATAAATGTACCTTATAGGGCTGGAGAGATGGCTCAGCACTTAAGGCATTTACCTGCAAAGCCTAATGATCTGGGTTTGATTTTCTCAGTACCTATATAAAGCCAGATGCACAAAGTGGCACATGCATCTGGATTCATTTGCAGTGGCTAGACGACCTGGTATGCATACACTTTCTGTCTCTCTTCTACCTCTCTCTGCTTGCAAATAAGTAAATGTTTCTTAATATATTTATTTGAGAGAGAGAGAGAGAGAGAGAGAGAGAAAATGGGTGCGCCAGCCTCTAGCCACTGTAGATGAACTCCAGATGCATGTGCCACCATGTGCGTCTGGCTTACATGGGTACTGGGGAATCGAACCTGGTTCCTTAGGCTTTGTAAGCAAGCACCTTAACCACTAAACCATCTCTTTAGCTTTATAGTTAATGTTTATGATGTTACCTAGCATATGTAATATTTAATGTGATTATTTATATCACTAATATACAGCTATTTAACAATGGCTTTTTATTGTTGCTGTTTATGGTTTTTTTTGTTTGTTTCTGGTTTTTCAAGATAGGGTTTCCCTCTAGCCCAGGCTGGCCTGGAATTCAAACTCAAACTCACAGCTATCCTCCTACCTCATCCTCCGAGTGCTGCAGAGTATGTTTTAGGTCAGCCTGGGCTAGAGTGAGACCACCCTAAGCTTTAAGAAAAACAAAACTAAACCAAAACCAACCTTGTAGGGTATGGTGGCCACATATCTTCAGTCCCATGTAGGAGGATCACTGTGAGTTCCAGACCACCCTCAGACTACATAGTGAATTTCAGGTCAGCTTTTGACTAGGTTTTCAGTACCGGGCATTAATTCTCTCCTATGGAGCAGGCCTCAGATCCAATCAGAAAAATTCATTTTCCCCCAAACAGATATGCCACCATTGCACCAATTGGTGCATTTTTTTTCCCCGACTGGTGAAACAAAACTTAGCTTAAAATGCCAAATAAATCTATTAAAGCTTATGCTGTTTATGATAAAAATTGGCATTTTACTTTTAGGCTCTTAAAGGTGACTTCTTACCTTTTTTCTAGCACTCTGCCTCTTATATAGTATGCATGATTTTGCCCTACTTATAGTGACTGGATTCTCATCCTCCCAATAGGATCAATATTAAGCCAGCCTTCTTTACCTCCTCGATCCATATTAAACTTGTCTTGGAGAGAGTGTGTTTATTGGATAATATAGCTGCATTGGGGCTCTATGACAATATCTTTTGCTGCCTCATTAACTCTGGAGCTTTAGAACAAGATAAAAATGCCTTAAAGCCTCTTATCTGATGTCTAGTATAACCAACTGAAAGCAGGAATGCCATTAGTTTATGTTCGAAATTAAATGGCCCTCTGCCGTGCAGGAAGTACTGATTAAACCTGAAGTGTCCCTGGAGGACTCTACAGCTGTCAGAGGGGTGGTGGCTGTCCCTCATGAAAAGGGAAATCTGGGCCGGAGGTCCCAGTGGGGCGGTGCTTTGAGAACTCACACGTGGCTGCCCCAGCTGTTCTGCTTTGCCTAATGAATTGTTTTACAAGAAGAGGCTGGGTATTATCATCATAAGCTGCCCTCCTGAGGGAGTGGAGCAGGCCAAATAATAAGTAATGTTAGTGATGGTAATTGAAATGTGATGACTCTCCTGAGATATTTCCAGCCCTGGATCTAGTGGGCACTTGTGGATTGTCTTGTCTTACCCAGGCCCACTTTCACAGTACTGTTGTGAATTTTTTTCCTCTCCTGCCCACTATGGAAATTCATTAACAAAGGCAGTGTTTGCAATGTTATAATGGCTTCAAGTACAAAAGGAATCACTTTGACTTATTCATGTAAATTATGGACACTGCACCAGCAAAGGGTCACATCTTCTTTTGAAAGAAACCACTGCAGAGGTTTTCTGGACTTTAAAAGGAATACTGTAAACTTACACACGTAATGCAGTCTCTTTATATATATATTAAAAAAAACTTTAGAAAGCACAGAAGAGTAGAAAGTAAAAATTAAAAATTTTATCTGTTGAATTTATAAGTTACTATCACAGTTCTTCCATGAACACCTCCAGATATTTTCTGTACAAAGTCAGGTTTATATTTGTTATCATACAGATATAAGGTTGTAATTGACATGCTATGTTGTGACTCTTCACCCCACAATATAACTTCCATATCTTTTCATGATGGCACAGGCCTACTTCATTGTTCAGTTGCTGCATAGATTTCATTGTATAGATGTACAAATTTAAAGAATCTCACTATGTAATTTGACATGGATCTTATAAGTGAATACTTACTGTTCCATTCACTGTTTTAATTTTTAAAAAGTTACGTAGCTGAGCATGGTGGCACACGTCTTTAATCCCAGCACGCGCGAGGCAGAGGTAGGAGGATCCCCAAGAGTTCGAGGTCACCCTGAGACTACATAGTAAATTCCAGGTCAGCCTGGGCTAGAGTGAGACCCTACCTCAAAAAAACAAAACAAATAAACAAATAAAAAGTTATGGGCTAGAGAGATGATTTAGCGGTTAAGGCGTTTTCCTGCAAAGCCAAAGTACCTTGGTTTGACCCCCCAGTACCCTTGTAAGCCAGATGCACAAGGAGGTGCATGTGCCTGAAATTCCTTTGCAGTGTCTGGAAGCCCTGGCGCACCCACCCTCTCTGTCTTCCTCTTTCTCTCTCTCTCTCAGTCTCTTAAACAAACAAATAAATAAATAAATAAAGCCGGGCGTGGTGGCCAACACCTTTAATCCCAGCACTTGGGAGGCAGAGGTAGGAGGGTTGCTATGAGTTCGAGGCCACCCTGAGACTACATAGTGAATTCCAGGTCAGCCTGGGCTAGAGTGAAACCCTACCTCAAAGACAAACAAAAAAATTAAATAAATAAATAAAATTTATTTGAGAGAGAAAGAGGCAGATAGAAAATGGGTATGCCAGGACCCCAGCCACTGCAAATGAATACCAGACACTTGCACCACCTTGTTTATCTGGCTTTAGGTGGGTATTGGGGAATTGAACTTGAGTCCTTTGGCTTTGCCAGCAAGCACCTTTACTGCTAAGCTATCTTTCCTGCCCCCATTTACTGATCTATATATAGCTGAACCTCTTGATTTCTTTTATTTTTTAATTTTCTATTTAATTTAATGAATTTATTTACTTGAGAGAGAAAAAGAGGCAGGGAGAGGGAATGAATGGGCCACCAGGGCCTCTAACCACTGCAAACGAACTCTAGAAGCATGTGTCATCCTGTGCATCTGGATTATGTAGGTACTGGGGAATTGAACCTGGGTCCTTAGGCTGTGCAGGCAAGCCCCTTAACACTAAGTCATCTCTCCAACCTTTTTTAAAATTTAATATTTGTTTGTTTGCAAGCAGAAAGAGAGAGAAGAGAAACAGAGAATGGGCAGATCCTCCAGCCACTGCAAACAAACTCCAGGTGTGTGTGCTACCCTGTGCATCTTGCTTTACATGGGTTCTGGGGAATTGAACTCAGGTTGTTAGGCTTTGCAGGCATGCGTCTTGACTGCTAGGTCATCTCTCGAGCCCCAAATATTATATTTTATTTATGTATTTATTTTCCAAGAAGAGAGAGAAAGTACACACAAGCAAGCATATCAGGGATTCTTGCCACTGCAAACAAATTCCAGATGCATGTGCCACTTTGTGCATATGGCTTTATGTGGGTATTGGGAAATCAAACCCAGGATGTTAGGCTTTTAAGGTAAGTGCCTTGACTGCTGAGCTATCACTCCAGCCCTCAATCTCCAATTTCTTTCTTTTTAAAAAAAATATATTTTATGTATTTGAGAAAGAGAGAGAGAGAGAGAGAGAATGGG
Organism: Jaculus jaculus; assembly: GCF_020740685.1. NCBI lineage: Eukaryota > Metazoa > Chordata > Mammalia > Rodentia > Dipodidae > Jaculus > Jaculus jaculus. The sequence goes on along the minus strand of NC_059108.1, from coordinate 143,905,879 downwards.
TGCACCAGGGCCTCCAGCCAGTGCAGACAAACTCCAGACGCATGCACCACCTTGTACATCTGGCTTACATGGGTCCTGGAGAATCAAACTGGGATCCTTTGGCTTTGCAGGCAAATGTCTTAACCGCTAAGCCATCTCTCCAGTCCTGATTTCTTATGAAGTCATTTCCCTTCTTCAGGGAGGTTAACATTTATTGTAGGATTGCTTTAGAATGGAAAATGCTAAAGATGAAACTTTTGGCAGTTAGTGTATGTCTTTTTATGCACCATCAGCTAGTTGTATACCTTACTGCATATTTGAAATTCTTTGCTAAATGAAGAGTATTTGAAACCAATTAGGTAGGAAAAAACCAATAGCCTTTGGTGAAAGTAGTTCAAGGCTTTGCTTGACTAGAGTCTTTCTCTAATTTTGTACTTCAGAAGTTCCAGGAGTCAAGTTTTTTTTTCTTTCCATTTTCTACCATTTACTCTTGTTATCAAAAATAGTTCAACTTGTGCTCGCTTCAGCAGCACATATACTAAAATTGGAACAATACAGAGATTAGCACAGCCCCTGTGCAAGGATGACACACAAATTCATGAAGCGTTCCATTTAAAAAAATAAAATAGTTCAACTTGGGCTGGAGAGATGGCTTAGAGGTTAAGGTGCTTGCCTGCAAAGCCTAAAGGCCAGGTTCAATTCTCCAGATCCCACATAAGCCAAATGTGCATGATGGTACATGTGTGTCTGTCTGGAGTTTGTTTGCAGTGGCTAAAGGCCCTGGCATGCCCATTCCATCTTTCTCTTTCTCTCCCTCTCAGTATCTCTAATAAATAAAATCAAAATAGTTCAGCTCTTCTTGCAGAACAACATAGTACATACTGGACACATACATCATATTTTTCTTCCTATGGCTTTAGCCCTCCTTTACCTTACCAAAAGAGACCAAAAAAAAAAAAAATTTGTTTTAAAGCCCAATGGCAACAACAAAAAGAACTCTACCTAACTACATTCATAGAAAATGACACCAGGATACACTACAAAACAGGAGGTGTCATCTGGCCTGTGTTTAAACAGTTCTTATCAACGTCTTTCATGAGGTGAGTGCAGTGGTTTGATTCAGGTGTTCCCTATAAACTTAGGTGGTCTGAATGCTTGGTTTCAGCTGATGGAGGTTTGGGAATTAAGGCCTCCTGAAGGCAGTGTGTTGTTGGGGCTTATGGGTGTTATCTATAGCCCGTTTCAGCTTCCCAGCGTTTTAGTACACTGTCCTGTTGCTGTTGGCCTGGAGGTGATGTCCACTTTCTGCTCATGCGTTCATATTCCCCTGTCATCGGGGAGCTTCCCCTCGAGTCTGTAAGCCTTTCTCCCACAAGCTGCTTTTGGTTAGGTGTTTTCTGCCAGCAATGCAAACCTGACTGCACCCGTTAAAGTTGGTACCACAGGAGGGGGATTGTTGCTGCTAGATACCTCACTATGTAGCTTTGGCCTTTTCGAGCTGATTTTCAAGAGAAATGTGGACAGATTTGACACCTTGGCGTAAGAGACACCCTGCAGTGCTATAAGTACAGCTTGATGGACTATTCTGGTCAGAGTTGAAAGTCCTAAATACAGTAAGAACTATGGACTGTGAGGTTTGGCTTATGAGGGTGAGAAAGAGCTTTCCCTGGACTGGGCTACAAGCAGTTTGTGTGAGAGACTTGTTCTTATACTCGTGTCCTAAGAACTTGTGCAGGGTTGCATTGTGTAGAAACAGACTGGTGTGTGCAGAGGGATATAGCACAGAAAAAATGAAATATTTGGGCCTAAACTGCTGTTCGTTCACCTGCAATTGTTTCAAAGATTATAACTTTTAAGATTGGGCTAGCTGACCTGCAGTGGTGTTAACAGGAAGAATGTAGACTCTTTTGAAGGGGCCTCAGTACTCAAGGAGTGTCCTGTTCTTTAAAGTCTGCTTTATCCCCCCACCCCCACCCCCGATTAACAAGTTGGCAGCTCACCTGATATTATGGAGTATAAGAAATACAGGAAAGAGGTCATTGAATTTATAACACAATCTTGTGTTTTGGAAACAGCCATGTGTTGTGTGAAGCAGGTTTGCATGGAGACCTGATAGAACCACAAGGATGGACCATGGGTTGCAGTAGAGACCCAGTGGAGATGCTGGGACCATGAGATGGTTGCTAAAGGGAGCAGCTTACCCCAGATGAAGTTTTCCAGGACTGTGAGTAGCCTAGCTGGAGGGATAGAATTGGAACTCCAGAGACTTGTTGCTGGTTAGAATTATCAGACTTGAAGATTTGTCACTGACAAGAGTTTTTGGACCTGAAGCTACAGTTTGATGTTTGCTCTGTTTAAATCTTGTATTGGTTGAATATTTCTTTGCTATGCCCAGTGCCGTCTTCTGCAGTGTGAATGTTTATTCTGTAACATGATGGTTTTGGGGGGACTTTTGGTATTACGGCTGTTAAAAGACCTTGGATTATGGAGATGTTTGAACACAATTGGGATCGATAAAAACTATGGAGACTTTTAAAGTTGGACTGAATACATTGTATTTTACATCATGTATAGTTATGTTTATGGGAGCCAAGGGCAGAATGTGTTGGTTTGATTCAGACTCCCTCATAAACTTAGGTGTTCTGAATGCTAGGTTCCCAACTGATGGAGATTTGGGAAATAGCACCTCCTGGAGGCAGTGTGTTGTTATGGGCAGTCTTATGGATAATATAGCCAGTTTGCCCTTGATAGTGTTTTGGCACACTCTGCTGTTGCTTTTGTCAATCTGATATTGGCCAGGGGTTGATGTCCACCCTCTGCTTGTGTCATCATTTTCCCATGCTGTCATGGAGCTTTCCTTTAGTCTGTAAGCAAAAATAAATCCTTTTTCCCACAAGCTGCTCTGGTCAGGTGTTTTTTGCCAGAAGTGTGAACCTGACTGTAACAGCAAGTAACCATCATTAAACATGGTGTGTGCCAAATCAAAATATAACTTCCACACATCATATCTCACTAGAGACAGTGAACATAATAGAAATTATAGCTTTTCCAGCAGCATTTTTCTTAAAATAACCACTCTCAAAGCAGCAACTCTTCATTTATTTATTTATTTATTTATTTATTTATTTATTTATTTATTGGCTTTTAAAGGTAGGGTCTCACTCCAGTCCATACTGGCCTGAAATTCACGATGTAGTCTCAGGGTGGCCTAGAACTCACAGTGATCCTCCTACCTCTGTCTCCCGAGTGGGATTAAAGGCATGTGCCACCATGCCTGGCTTGCAACTCTTCTTTTAATTCATAAGGTTATCTCTTTGCATCAAGTCAGTCTTTGTTTTACTTTCTACCAACTAGACTTCCATTCAGCAGAATGTTTGTCTCCCCCATAAAAACTAATAGGAAGAAATACATTAAAACTGAAACACAGGCCTAGAGAAATGGCTTAGGGTTAAGGCACTTGCCTGCGAAGCCTAAGGACCCACGTTTGACTCTCCAGATCTCACGTAAACCAGACACAAAGATGAGGCAAACACAAGGTTGCACATGCCCACTAGGTGGCACAAGTGTATGGAGTTCGATTGCAATGGCTAAGGCCCTGGCATGCCAATATATTCTCTCTCTCAAAAATGGAAAAAAAAAAAAAAAAAACAACCTGAAACACACTATGTGCTTTACATGCAAAAGAACATCCTAAAGCAAATCCTCCACGCTTTAAACCTACCCAAATGCACAGGCTTCATAAAAGATGTCTTTATTAGACTTAAAGAAGCCTTCTTAATGAATAGCACCCTAAAAACAATAGGAGCATATTCAAGATACAGTCCATGGCAAATAGAGGAAATAAAAATCAAAGTGACCAATAACAAGAACAATGCATAAATCTAGGTAAGTTTGGGATCGAGTTTTTGATGCATTCATAGGTTTGCAGAATTATTTGCCAACACATGGAAATGAGGATGTGTGTGTGTATGTGTGTGTTTGTGTGTGTGTTTGTGTGTGTGTGTGTGTGTGTGTGTGTGTGTGTGTGTGTGTGTGTGTGTGTGTGTAATAGCTTGGTTTACACTACAGATTGGACTTCATGAACTTTTAAGGGCATTACTGGGAGTGGTGATGTAATGAATGAAGGAAATCAGTTTTCCAGGAACATTTCACATCAGTCATAGCAGAAAACAATTGTCTTTTCAGGCAAGCAAAACCTAATTTTAGTTGTATCTGTCTTCAGTAAGAGAATCTGTTTGTAAATTGAATGGTAGAAATGTTCACTTCTATTACAAATCTTTCAAATTGCATATATTCTTAAACTAAAACCCATTAGGCCCGTTCTCTTAACATGTCAAAGTCCAGGTTTGCCTAAACATTATTGAAGAAATGGCATAGTAGAAAATTGTGAAATGCCAGCAAATCTCGTTTCAGGTTTCGTATGTAGTATTTTTCCTGGCCATGATATTAGTCATTTGAATAGCACACAACCCTTAATTTGGTTAATTACAGCTACTGTTTATACTTAATTTACTTCTTGCCCTAGCTCTCTGTAGATTCATGAGTGATAGATAGACAGTGATTTCTAAAGCTGCTGTAGGTATTGGAGGGTCTCTAAACCTGTTCAAAATAATAGTCACTAGCCACATGTATCTGATAAAAGCTAAATTATGGCATAAGTACAAAACCTAAGGACCCAGGTTTGAGTCCCTATTATCTACATAAGCCAGATACACAAGGTGGCATGTATGTCTGGAATTTGTTTGCAGTGGCTGGAGGCCCTGGTACACCCATTCTCTCTCTTTTTCTCAAATAAATAAAAATTTTAAAGCTAAATTAATTAAAATTAAATAGATCTTAAAATTCCTCACTTGCATTAGCAAATATGTAGTACCCACATGTTAGTGTGTTTCCATAGTGGGCAGCACTATTTTATTTATTTATTTTTACTTTATTTATTTATTTGAGAGCAACAGGCAGAGAGAGAGAGAGGGAGGGAGGGAGGGAGGGGCACACCAGGGTCTCCAGCCACTGCAAATAAACTCCAGATGCATGCGCCACCTTGTGCATCTGGCTTACATGGTCACTGGGGAATTAAGCCTCGAACTAGGGTCCTTAGGCTTTACAGGGAAGTGCTTAACCAGTAAGCCATCTTTCCAGCCCTGGGCAGCATTATTTTAGACATCAGATCAGCAAACAGGCCCACTGCCTGTTTTTGTTGTTTGTTTTTCAAGGAAGTGTCTTGCTCTAGCCCACACTGACCTGGATTTCACTATATAGTCTCAGAGTGACCTTGAACTCATGAAGATCCTTCCTGCCTCTGCCTTTTGAGTGCTGGGATTAAAGGCATGTGCCATGCCCATCTTGTTTTGTTTTTCTTGTGTGCTAAAGAATGACTTTCTGGGGCTGGAGAGATACTCAGCCATTAAAGACACTTCCTTGCAAAGTCTGATGGCCTGGGTTTGATTCCCCCATACCCACATAAAGCCAAATGAGCAAAGTGGTGCATGCATGTTGTTTGCAGTGGCTGGAGGCCGTAGTGTGCCCTTTCTCTCTCTCTCTTTCTCTCTCTGCCTTTTCACTTTCTTTCTCTCTTTAATAATACATAAATTTTTTTTTTTAAAAAAGAATGGCTTTCTGTAGAGTTGTAATAACTAACAAAAACAGAAGATTATTAAAAAGATTAACTGGCACCCTCAAAGTGTAACATATTTACTGTGTTTTCTTTATAGAAAAAGGTACTGTGGGCTAGGGCTATAATTCAGTGGATAGAGTGTTTGCCGAGTATGCACAAAGCCTTGGGTTTGATCCCCAGTGTTGCTGGGTATGGTGGTGCAGAGATATATCCCGGCAATTTGGAGGTGGGGGGAGGGAGATTAGAAGCTCAAGGACATCTTAAACCACATGACTAGTTAGAGGACAGCCAGGATGACACGAAACTGTGTCTTGAAAAAGAAAGGAGTGGGGAGGGAAAGGAGAGGGAGGAACAAAAGGGGGGGGCTGCTGAACCTTGGACTGCCAACTTTTCTTGATGAATTCAGCCTTGAGATCAAGTTGACTTGAGTTTCCCCAAGGTGCAGAGAGAAATAGAGCAGAATTTCTTACTTTGGGGTAGTATGGAATGAATCCAAAGCATGCACTACATGTCTGTTTCCTGCAGCTAGTAAGTGGGATGAACATTTAAAATAGGTAAAATACTTTGTGATATAAATTACCAACTTGCCATAAGCTTTGTGAATAATAGCTATAGTTTGACAGAACCTTTTATTTTATTTTATTTTATTTTATTTTATTTTATTTTATTTTATTTTATTTTATTTTATTTTATTTTATTTTATTTTTCAAGCTAAAGTCTCACTCTAGTCCAGGCTGACCTGGAATTCACTGTGTAGTCTTGGGGTGGCCCCGAACTCACAGCAATCTTCCTACCTCTGCCTCCCAAGTGCTGGGATTAAAAGCATGTGCCACCACACCCGGCTGCCTTTCTGATTTTCCTATGCTATATTGTGTCATGAAATTACTCTAAAAGAAAGCTAGAGAGTACATTTCAACAAATGTAATGACTTACTGGTTAAGGCACTTGCCTGCGAAGGCTAAGAACCCTGGTTTGATTTCCCAGAACTCATATAAGCCAGATGCACATGGTGGCTCATGCTTCTGGAGTTCGTTTGCAGTGGCTGGAGACCCTGACATGCCCTTCCCCTCCCCGTGTGTGTGTGTGTGTGTGTGTGTGTGTGTGTGTGTGTGTGTGTGTGTATGTGTATGTCATAAATAAATAAAATAATAAACTTAGGACAGTGATGCCAAATTACTAAGGTCTGTGTGTTGTGAATCAGAAAGTGAACTAAACCATATAAAAAGTCCCATTTTGACATTAGCCCTAGGGAAAGAAAGGAGTGGAAATAAGGGAGATAATTTTGGAACAGTAGTTTTAGTGGAAACATTTACAAAGCAATAGCCTTTTCTAAATAACTCTGAATTACAACATTGTTTTGCAGTACTGCTGTGAAATCAGTGCAATTTTTTTGAGATTTCAGACTTTTATTCATTTTGCTCTTTTTCTAAATAACTTTTTTGACAATTTCATCCATGTATATAATATATTTTAATCATATTAATCCCCCTTACTCTCTTTTTATCTTCCTCCCATTCCCACTAACCCTTCTAGCTAATCTCCTTTTTTTTTTCAAAAAAAATTTATTAACAACTTCCATGATTATAAACAATATCCCATCGTAATGCCCTCCCTCCCTCTACTTTCCCCTTTGAAACTCCACTCTCCATCATGAGCCCTCCCCCTCTCAATCAGTCTCTCTTTTGTTTTGATGTCATGATCTTTTCCTCTTATTATGGTGGTCTTGTGTAGGTAGTATCAGGCACTGTGAGGTCATGGATATCCAGGCCATTTTGTGTCTGGGGGAGCACATTGTAAGGAGTCCTACTTCTTTTGGCTCTTACATTCTTTCTGCCACCTCTTCCACAATAGACCCTGAGCCTTGGAAGGTGTGATAAAGATATTGCAGTACTGAGCACTCCAGACACTTCTTTCCAGCACCATTATGCCTTCTGAGTCATCCCAAGGTCACTGCCATCTGAAAAGAGAAGATTCTTTACCAAAAGTGAGAGTAGCATTAATATAAGGGTATGAACATTAAGAGAAGTGCTTATTGGGCAGTTTTATAAGCATAGTATATACATTTAGCCAGACAGCAGCAGACATTATACTCCTAGGGCTCATGGCTAACCCTGTTTTAAGTTTTCAGTATCAGGAATGTATTCTCTCCCATGGAGTGGACATCCAGTCATCTGTGATCCTACCAAGAGTTTACATCTGTCTCCTAGGAATTGGATATTATAAAAATTAATAGGACATTTTTGGTGGACTTTTAGAATAAGCATTGTTCTAGACCTTAGGTGTCAGGTACACAAGCATCTTTCAGGGCATTAATAACCTAATGAGGAAAACTAGGTGACTATGTAAGTAGATTGCTCACACATATACTAAGAGCTACTCGACTAACCTGGAAGTTCACAGATGAGAGATTAGAATAGGTGAAAGGTGAATGGCAAGAGTTGTAAAAAGTGGAATGAGCCAGGTGGGATGGCACATACCATTAATCCCAGCACTTGGGAGGCAGAGATAGGAGGATCACAGTGAGTTCGAGGCCATCCATGTCAGCCTGGGCAAGAGTGAGACCCCTACCTGGAAGCAACAACAAAAAAGTGGAATGAAGGCTGGAGAGATGACTCGGTGGTTAAGATGCTTGCCTGCAAAGCCTAAGAACTCATGTTTGAATTTCTAGGTCCCGTGTAAGCCAGATGCACAGTGATGCAAGAGTGCAGTGTTTGTACATGCATGCAAGGGGTGAACGCATCTGGATTTTGTTTTCAGTGGCTAAAAGACCCTGGTGCACCCATTTTCTGTCTCTCTCTCTATCTATCTCTTTCTCTCTCTTTTCCTCTCTGCCTCTTTCTTTTTCTCTCTCTCCAATAAAAATAAAATTAAAAAGTGGAATGAGCTGGGTGTGGTGGTGCACTCCTTTAATTCCCAGTACTAGGGAGGCAGAGGTAGGAGGACCACCATGAGTTTGAGGCTACCCTGATACTACATAGTGAATTCTAGGTCAGCTTGAGCTACAAAGAGACCTTACTTCCAAAAACAAACATATAAACAAAAAGTGGAATGAAAGAAAGTGTCAATTTTTTTTTCACTCCTCACTGTTAAATTTTGTGTAAAATATACTTTGTGTAGGAGTTGCTATTGGACTAACCAGGTCCAATCTTCTTCCATAACCATTTCCCTTACTGACATTCCACTTTGCCAGTATGGAAAGAAATGTTGCTTACCTGTCCATTCTTCCTCATATGAACCAGTACTTAAAATTTGAGCACCATTCTATGCCCCTCAGTTTCTCTAAGTTTATTCTGTGAGGTTTGTAAGTCACAACAAAGAGAAATACAAAAAGAAAGTAGCCACTGTAAAGCATCTTTTGGCCTGGGGTGAGAACCTTTTAAATGATTTTGATTATTTCTGCTTTCTGTACTGAATGTATTTACCACCCATCAGAGTCTCAAAGACCCTTAATTTCAAATAAATATTGACCTTTTTTTTTTCTAGTTTCCATGTTAAATGTTAGCTTCCTTATGACATGCAGTGATGATTCTTGAATTTTCAGTAGACACAACTCATTAATGTACACTGAAAGAATTGGCTACTATTGCAGTCATTTTTATTTTTTATTTTAGAGAGAGAGAGAATTGGTACTCCAGGGCCTCAGCCACTAAAACTCCAGATGCAACACCTGGTGGGCATGTGAGACCTTGCGCTTGCCTCACCTTTGTGTGTTTGGCTTACATGGGACTTGGAGAGTCAAATATGGGTCCTTAGGCTTTGTAGGCAAGAGCCTTAACCACTAACCACCACCTCTCCAGCCCCTTGCAGCCTTTTTTTTTTTTTTTTTTTTTTAATAGATAGGGTCTCACTCTAGCTCAGACTGACCTGGAATTCATTCTGTAGTCTCAGGGTGACCTCAAACTCTTAGTGGTCCTCCTACCTCTGTCTCTCAAGTGCTGGGATCAGCATTGCAGCCATTTTTAAATGAGCATTTTATCTGACTTTATTTGAGAGAGAGATACAGAGGCAGATAGAGAGATTTGGACGAACGGCCATAATCCACTGCAAGTAAACTTCAGACACATGTGCCATCTTGGCATCTGGCTTTACATGGATACTGGGGAATCAAACCTGGGTGCTTTGGCTTTGTAGGCAAGTGACTTAACACCAGTCCACAGCCATTTTTTTTTTTTAAAGAAACAAGAATCCTTTAAAAAGATTGGCAAGGGGCTGGAAAGATGGTCCAGTGGTTAAGCACTTGCCTGCTAAGCCTAAGGACCCAGGTTTGATTCTTCAGGTCCCACATAAGCCACATACACAAGGTGGCACATGTGTCTTGAGGTCATTTGCAACGGCTAGAGACCCTGGTATGCCCATTCTCTGTGTCTGTCTGTCTTTCTCTCTTATAAATGAATAAAAAGTTTAAAAATACATATTGGCAAGAATAGTTTTAAAAATTCAGGCCTGGGGATGGACAGATGACTTAGCAGTTAAGGTGCTAGCCTGCAAAACCTAAGGACCCATGTTTGACTCTGTAGATCCCATGTAAGTCAGACGCACAAGGTGGTGCAAGGTTGCTCCTGTGTACAAGGTGGCAGGAGGGTCTGGTGTTTGATTACAGTGGCTCGAGGCCCTGACACACTCATTCTCTCTCTTTTTCTCACATTATAAAAAAGGGGGCCATTCTGTTGGATTTGCCTCAAGAAAATAAAAAAAAAAATCAAAAACATAAAAGAAAAATTCAGGGCTGGAGAGATGGCTTGGAGGATAAGGTCCTTGCCTGTGAAGCCTAAGTAAGGACCCAGGTTCAATTCCCCAGTACCCACATAAGCCATATGCACAAGGTAGTACATGGGTCTTCAGTTCATTTGCAGTGGCTGGAGGGTCTGGCACACCTTTTCTCTCTATCTGCCCCTCTCACTCACTTTCTCAAATAAATAAATAAAAGTAAAATAAAAATCTTGGGCTGGAGAGATGGCTTAGTGGTTAAGCGCTTGCCTGTGAAGCCTAAGGACCCCGGTTCGAGGCTCGTTTCCCCAGGTCCCACGTTAGCCAGATGCACAAGGGGGCGCACGCGTCTGGAGTTCGTTTGCAGAGGCTGGAAGCCCTGACACGCCCATTCTCTCTCTCTCTCCCTCTGTCTTTCTCTCTGTGTCTGTCGTTCTCAAATAAATAAATAAATAATTTAAAAAAATTTTAAAAAATATTTAAAAAAATCTTAGCAGCTCTGATATATATCAGTTCTGGCTAAGCAGACTTTGACTCAGACTTGCACAGTTTTATTCCCTTCAGCTGTATAAGAACACATACTTAAAAGCACCATTTTCGTAGTGAATATTTTTTAATATTTTATTTATTTATGAGAGAGAGAGAGAGAATGGGCATACCAGGGCCTCCAGCCACAGCAAACGAACTCCAGATGCATGTACCACTTGTGCATCTGGCTTACATGGGTACTGGGGAATCAAGCCTCGAACTGGGGTCCTTAGGCTTCACAGGCAAGTGTTTAACCACTAAGCCATCTCTCCAGCTCCTGTAGTGAATATTTTTAACTCTACAAAATGATTAGACTGACAGAGAGCAATTCTTGAATTCCATAGATATTAAAATACTCTGGCAGCTGTTTCCTTTTAGCCTATAAATAGAGACATCATGATGAGAGAAGACTGTACCAGGCTTGATTAGTACTAGAATGAGATTAGGCACAGTATTCTCACATTATTGATAAGAGTCTTTGTCAGTACAAATAGGAGAGATCTTAGGGGAGGGTTTCATATAATGCTAATTCTAATTCAGTTCCAGTAATTTGTTTTTGTTTTGTTTATTTTTTATTTTTGCTTTTGGATTTTAAAAATATTTTATTTATTTATTTGAGAGAGAGAGAAGAAGAGGCAGAGAGAAAGAAAGAATGGGTGCGCTAGGAGCTCCAGCCACTGCAAATAAACTCATGTACCACCTTGTGCATCTGGCTTACGTGGGTCCTGGGGAATTGAACCAGGGTCCTTTGGCTTCTCAGGCAAATGCCTTAACCACCAAGCAATTTCCTCAGCCTGCTTTTTGGTTTTTCAAGGTAGGGTCTCACTCTGGCTCAGGCTGACCTGGAATTCACTATGTAGTCTCAGGGTGGCCTCGAACTCTCAGAGATCCTCCTACCTCTGCCTCCCGAGTGCTGGGATTAAAGGCGTGCGCCACCACACCCGGCTTTTTTTTTTTTTTTTTTTTTTTTGAGGTAGGGTCTTGCTGTAGCCCAGGATGGCCTGGAATTCACCATGTAGTCTCAGGCTGGCCTTGAACACACAGTGATCCTCCTACTTCTGCCTCCTGCGTGCTGAGATTGAAAGCATGTGCCATCACACCCAACTTTCTTTTTTAAAATAGCATTTATTTATTTGTAACAGATTGAGAGAATGGGTGCACCAGGGAGAATGGGCACACCAGGGCCTCTAGCCACTGCACATGAACTCCAGATGAATGTACTGCATTTGGCTTTACATGGGTACTGGGGATTCAAACCCAGGTTTGTTCGGCTTTGCAGGCAAGAGTCTTAACTACTGAGCCATCTATAGCCCAATTCCAGTAATGTTCTTATTTTTCAGAATTTACTTCAAAATAGTACATATAATCAGATAATAAAGAAGTTAGGGTGTGTGGTACATTGACCTGATTTTTTTTTTTTTTTTTTTTTTGAGGTAGGGTTTCTCTCTAGCTCAGGCTCTCCTGGAATTCACTATGTAGTCTCAGGGTGGCCTTGAACTCATGGCGATCCTCCTACCTCTGCCTCCCAAGTGCTGGGATTAAAGGCGTGCACCACTACACCTGGCTACATCTGTGTTTTTAACACGCTGTTTGTACTTCTGCTACCCTGATCAGGAAAGGAACTACCATGATCTCTACAAAGTTGTGAGATTTTAAGGTTTTATTTTGGAGGTAGGGTCTTGCTCTGGCTCAGGCTGACCTGGAATTCACTCTGTAGTCTCAGGGTAGCCTTGAACTCACAGTGAGCCTCCTACCTCTGCCTCTCGAGTGCTGGGATTAAAGGCGTGTGCCACCACGCCTGACTGAACTGAATTTTAACTAAAATAATGTAGATCATATTAGGAAACAATCTCAGATAGATATAATGTCACTGTATAAGCCCAGTACATGTGAGGTGAGGCAGGAGGATTGCGTTTCTTGCTAGCCTGGGCTACACAATGAGTTCACAGCCAGCCTAAGATACATAGCAAGACCTTGTTTCAAAAAGCAAAGGGCTAACATAAACATGGTGTCTCATACTTTTAATGCCAGCATTTGGAAACCTTAGGCAGGAGAATTGCTGAGAATTTGGGGCTAGCTGGGGCTATAGTATATGATCCTGTTTTAAAAACCAAAAAGAAAAAGCCAGAGAGGCTAGGGATGTAGCTGAACTTGTGTAGCATGTTCATGGCTCTGGTTTAGATCCCCAGATTAAAAAAAAAAAAAAAAATCAAACAACAAATAAATAAGTAAAAAGCTGGAGAAATGGCTTAGTGATTAAAGCACTTCCCTGGAAGGCCAGAGGACCAAGGTTTGATTTCCCAGGACCCATGTAAGCCAAATACATAAGGTGGTGCATGAGCCTTGAGTTTGTTTGCAGTAGCTAGAGGCCTTGGTGTGCCCATTTTCTCTCTGTCCATATGCCTTTCTCTTTCACATTTTATATATATATATTATATAAGATATATTTTATATAATATAAATATTATATATTATATATACATCTACATATATATATATATACACACACACATACATACATACATACATACATACATACACACACACACATATGTAGATGGAGCCGAGCATGGTGATGCATGCCTGTATAATCTCAGGATTTGGGAGGCAGAGGTAGGAGGATCACAGTGAATTCAAGGCCACCTTGAGACTACATAAATCAGCCTGGGCTAGAGTGAAACCCTACCTCAAAATACAAAACATTAAAAAAAGTAGATGGTAGCTGGGTTTGCTGGCACATGCCTTTAATCCCAGCTGTTTTTTTTTTTTTTTTTTTTTTTTTAGGTAGGGTCTCACTGTAGCCCAGGCTAACCTGGAACTCACTATGTAGTCTCAGGGCAGCCTCAAACTCATGGCAATCTGCTGGGATTAAAGGCATGTGCCACCATGCCTGGCTAATCCAGCATTTTAATCCCAAAGAATCACTGTGAGTTCAAGGTCAGCCTGAGATTACAGAGTTCCACATCAGCCTGGGTTAGAGTGAGATCCTATTTTTTTTTTTTTTAAAAAAAGGTTGGAGATATTGCTTAGTGGTTAAGGTACTTGCCTGTAAAGCCTAAGGACCCAGGTTCAATTCTCAGTACCCACGTAAACCAGATGTACAGGTGGTGCATGAGCCTATAGTTCATTTACAGTGGCTAGAGGCCCTGGTATACCCATTCTCTCTTTTTCTCTCTGTCTCTCTCTGCTTACAAATAAATAAATAAAATATTTTCTTAAAATGTGTTATGAGCTGGACGTGGTGGCGCAGCCTTTAATGCCAGCATTTGGGAGGCAGAGGTAGGAAGATCGCCATGAATTCAAGGCCATCCTGGGACTACAGAGTGAATTATAGCTCGGCCTAGGCTACAGTGAGACCCTACCTCAAAAGAAAAAAATAAATAAATAAAAATATGTGTTATCAGTGCCTGACACTACCTACACAAGACTATCATAAGAGGAGGAAAAGACTATGACATTAAAATAAAAGAGACTGATTGAGAGCGGGAGGGGATATGATGGAGAATGGGGTCTCAAAGGGGAAAGTGGGGGAGAAGGAGTATATTACCATGGGGTATTTCTTATAATCATGGACATTGTTAATAAAAATTTGAAAAAATATTTGTTATATTGTTAAATTAAAATTTTTCAGCTGTAGAAATGGCTAAGCAGTTAAAGGCACTTTCTTTTTAAAATATTTTATTTATTTATTTGAGAGAGAGGCAGATAGAATGAGCACACCAGGACCTTTAGCCACTGCAAATGAACTCCAGATACATGCGCCCCCTTGTGCATCTGGTTGATGTGGGTTCTGGGGAATTGAACCAGGGTCCTTAGGCTTCTCAGGCAAATGCCTTAACTGCTAAGCCATTTCCCCAGCCCTAAAGGCACTTTCTTGAAAGATTCCAATGTAGAGTCAGATGCACGAAGTTGTGCATGCATCTAGAGTTCATTTGCAGCAGCAGAATGCCACAGTGTCCATGTGCGCACATGCGCTCTCTTTCTCTCTCAAATAAAAAAAAAGTTTAAAAAACTGAAAAACGTATCAAAGACAAATAGCTGAGATAAAAGTTTGGACAATCTGGGCATGGTGGCACACTCCTTTAATCACTATGAGTCTGGGCCACCGTGAAACTACATAGTGAATTCCAGGTCAGCCTGGGCTAGAGTGAGACCCTACCTCAACCCTCTTCCTCCAAAATTAAGTTTGAACAAACTCACTCTCAAGTCTCATAGCCTTTCTGGTTGATTAGCAAAGCTTATGAAAAGAGGAGGGTATTGTATCCATAGTTTTCCAGCCAGTCCAGGAAAAAGGGATGTTTAAAGTGAAGGTGAAGGAAACCCCTCCACCCTGAGATTGCTTATTTCTTGGGCAGGCCTTATATATAATGGGATAAGAATGATAGAAATTGTTTTCCCCACTGGGATGTTTTTGTCATTGACAACTATTTAATATGTACAGCTTTTTGTGCTTTAAAACCTGTTTAGGGGCTGGGGAGATGGCTTAGCAGTTAAAGGCAATTGCTTGCAAAGCTTGCCAACTTGGGTTCGATTCCCCAGTACCCATATAAAGCCAGATGCACAAAATGGCATATACATCTGTAGTTTATTTGCGTGGCAAGAGGCCCTGGCACACCCATGCTCTCTCTTCTCCTTACAAATAAATAAACATGTTTGTTTTGAATATAAACATCCTTACTATTAAAATTTGCTTCCAGAGCATCGTTAAATGAGGTGTTGCTGGAACAGTACAGGGAGAATGTTGATGAATATGATTCAGTAGGTGGCAGTATTTCCTTTGAAGTATTTAGTTAAAATGTGGGTACGGGGGTAAATCTTAGCAATTTTTTTTTTTTTAGTGGGAATAAAAAAGGGTCACATTGGGATAGGTACACTAGTAAGAACATTTTATTTTTGTTTATATTTTGTAACATATTGTTATTTTGGGTGAACCCACAAGAATTAAAGTCCACAAATCAAGAGAACATTGTTTTCCACATAAAATCCTAGGATGAGGATGATAACCCATAAGAGGTTTCTTTAGTATTTATTGCTTTGGGGTTGTTAATGTATAGAATGTTCAGGAAGGGCTTAGGCTATGTATTTTCTGTTTAATATTTAGGAATGTGAGTATACATATACATACACATTCTTAAATGTGTGTGTGTGTATCACGATTGAGATTATGACTACTGCTTTAGGAAAAGATACAAGTGAAATTTATTGACAAGATTAGGATGTAGTTGAACAGAAAATAAAAGGAAAATTGCACCTTATCTGTTTTGCTGTCTTAATTCAAATGAAATGCTATTTGAATAGTGTCATTTTTTAATATTAACTTTTCTTAAGATGATAGTGCTAGTGGAGAACATTGGATTTAGGAAATTTGGCATGTGAAGGGTGTTAGTTGTAAAGAAGTTCACATGGACTAGAGTAAGATGCCATGGATGTCATGCATTATCAGCTAGTCAAAAGACAAAAACATACATAGTAATTGACGGGGGCTAGGGGATGGGATAGGCCTGCCAGGGCCTCCTGCTGCTGCAAATAAACTCCACATTCATGTGCTATGCCACTTTGTGCATCTGGCTTTATATGATTACTGAGGAATCAAACCTAGGCTGTCAGGCTTTGCTAGCAAGTGCCTTTAATTACTGAGCCATCTCTCTAGCCTCAAAAATAATTTTTCAGCCAGGTGTGGTGGTGCACGCCTTTAATCCCAGCACTCAGGAGGCAGAGGTAGGAGGATCACCGTAAGTTTGAGGCCACCCTGAGACTAGCCTAGGCCAGAGTGAAACCCTATCTCGAAAACAAAACAACAACAAAAAAATAAATTTTCAAAAGTATATTTTCTCATGTACATCCACAAAAATTACCTACTTATGTTTTGACTGTCTTCTAATTTAGTCTTCCAACTTTTTTTTTTTTTGAGGTAGGGTTTTATACTAGCTCAGGCTGACCTGGAATTCACTATGTAGTCTCAGGGTTGCCTCCAACTCATGATGATCCCACCTGTGCCTCCTGAGTGCTGAGATTAATGACTTATACCACCACGCCTGTCATTGCCAAGTGTTTTTTAAGTAAAATTTTTATTGTCTAACAGTTTCGGATATATAAGAAAATTATGAAGGCAAGTTCCCATATCACACATATTCAGCATACTCAGTTTCCCTTATTAGTATGATACATTGTTAAAATCAGTGAACCTATAAAGGCCATACTTTAGTTTATCACTAGTATCATTTTCCTCATCCAGGACTCATTCAGGATCTTATATTACAGTTAGTGGTCATAGGTTCCTAGATTCTACCTGACCATGATAATGTCTCAGATTTTCCTTGTATTTGAAGACTTGATAGTTTTTATGAGTGTTGGTCAGGTATGTTATACAATGTCTCTCATTTGGGAATTAGCTGGTGTTGAATGATTATGATTTGTCTTTTAGTATACACACAGGGCTATATGGAGAGATTGTTTGTAATCATAGTGAGCTCTGTGACAAGGCAGATGAGCATTTGAATTGTTGGTGGTAGATAAGCAAAAATAAATATTGACACCCTTTTATTTGGCATTGAAGCATTGATTGTAATGTTTACCTTTTTAAATTTTTTATCATTTTTCATAAGAAGATAGTTCTAATTCTGGTTGGAAGCAAGATTCTAGGTTACAGAAGCTACTTGTCCCTAGAGCAATTTCTTTGCTAATCACCCCTGTTAGGGCAGTTAGGATAGGTTTTAATGTTACTCCTAGGAGCTTTATTTAATCTGTATTGACCTTTTAATTAGTAGTGGGCAATTTTCGGTAAATTGTTAGTTGACTAGAATTGTGGAATTACATACATCAGTATATCTTAAAGCCATGTAAAGATTAAAACAGGGTTTAGTTACAATTCTAAGACAAATGCATGAAAAGTACTTTTAAGTATTATTTTAGTGGTTGTTTGGGTTTGTATTCCAGTCTGGTGTTGGTTTTAACACTACTAAGAGTTATTGTCTTTTAAATCACTGAGGTCCTCAGTTCTACTCCATTAAGGGCCACTCTTCTGCCAATCAAAAAGCAACATTCCAGAGATTGATTTTTGTTACAGTGGATAGTAATGGCTGCCTAGTGACATTTCCAACTCTTTTATGTAAACAGAAAGCAATCAAATAAGTACTAATCCAAGGATTATGGACCCAAATCCTGGGGCCAGAAGAATCTCTGCAGTGTATATCCCTGGCTCTTGGCCTTCTAATGTCAAGCAATGTCTTCTTCCTGGAAAGCTTGTGCTGCCTGTTAGATTTCTATATGCTAAACCAAAACACTCGTGCAGGTCCTGAATGGAATTCAAAAAGACACTTACATTTCCATAAATAAATTAGGAATTCAGTGGTTTCTTCCGGCTAATCAGGGCAGGCTGATAAACCTTGCTAGCTGTTTAATAAATGAATTGTGACTGATTACCTATTAATATGGACGCCTCAGGAATTCACCCTGGGGGGAAGCAGAGCAGTGAAATAGAGAGGGGCATGGCCCCTTGGGAAATCAGGGCTTCATGTTTGCAGCTTAAATATCTCTGTGAAGTATCAATAAGGAGGTAATTGAATTTTGAACACAAACATGAGCACTGGATGGATGAAAGGGGGGAGGGGGAGATCAGCTCGGCTCTTCTCTGCCCCTGCATGCTCCCACCCCTTGTCCTTAGAGACTACTCTAGTAAAGATAGATGCTAAATCCATTAAATAAAGATTAGACTCTGTCGTAGTAGAAAATGGCAGCTTAGCTTGATCCCCGGGCAAATTGGGGCCTTTTGCAATACAGAAAATTAAAATATACATTTTTAACAAGCGTGGTATCTTGCTAGCAAAGGTGCCAGTCTAGGTGGTGCTCCTCCTCTGCGCTGGCTTGTGTTTGAACAC
Organism: Jaculus jaculus; assembly: GCF_020740685.1. NCBI lineage: Eukaryota > Metazoa > Chordata > Mammalia > Rodentia > Dipodidae > Jaculus > Jaculus jaculus. The sequence continues at coordinate 143,887,174 of NC_059108.1, read as the reverse complement.
ATCGCTTACTCTTGTATTAACGCCAGTCTTTTCTGTATTCCTGGAGCAGAAGGGCTGAGTTTATTTATTTATTTTTAAAGCTTCTGTTGAGGCCTTTTCTCTAGCATCCTACTTGCTTGTAATCAGAGGAGTGCGAAGGAGATTACTGGCCCTAGAATTGACGGTAGATAAATGTTCCCTCCTCTTGACTGGTGGGTCCAGAAGAACCCAATCACTTGTATTACAGGGATGACTGGAGACGGTACAGCAGAGTAAGAAAGGGGCTAAAGACTGAAATAAACATTGGTGTTTTGGGTGCAATTTTACATGACTTTATTTCCTCTAGATAAGGTTATTGATTTGCTTTGTCCTCCTAGTTTAAGCCAGATGAAGTCATATTAATGCAGGGGGGAAAATGGCATTATTTGGCTACAGACCAATTTAGCCCTTTGTTACCAATAACAAAATACAAGCAGCAAACCTTTTATCATCTTTCCGTGAATACCCAGTATTGAGTCTTTGGATTATCCCTTGTTTAGGTATAAACTACCAACCCTTTTACTGAGGTTTTAGTTGGCCAATCAGTCAACAAATATTGAACACATGTTAGGTAAAATAGACAGTAGTGTGTAAAAAAAAGCTTTAAGTTTTGAAATCCCAAATATTTATTTTAAAAACAAAGCTTGGATGCCATGTGTGGTGGTGCACACCTTTAATCTCAGCACTGTGGGAGGCAGAGGTAGGAAGATTGCTTTGAATTTGAGGCCAGTCCGAGACTACATAGTGAATTCCAGGTCAGCCTGGGCTAGAGTGAGACCTTACCTCGAAAAAACAAAAACAAAAGCAAAGTTTGGTGTTGGAAAGATGGCTTAGCAGTTAACACGCTTGCCTGCGAAGCCTAAGAACTCATGTTCGAATCTGCAGGTCCCACATAAGCCAGACACACACTGATGCAACTGCACAATGTTGCACATGCGCACAAGAGGGTGCATGTGTCTGGAGTTACTTTGTAGCAGTTGAAGGCCCTAGCATACCCATACTCTCTCACTCTCTCTGCCTTTTTCTTTCTCTCTCTCTCTCTCTCTCAATTTTAAAAAAAATAAAAAATAAAGTGCTAGAGAGATGGCTTAGTAGTTAAGGCATTTGCCTGGGAAGTTTAAGGACCCAGGTTCGATTTCCCAGAACCCACACAAGCCAAATCCATATGGTAGCATATGCATTCATTTGGAGTTTATTTGCAGTGGCTAGAGGCCCTGGCGTGCCCATTCTCTCTCTCTCTCACACACACATAAATAAAAACAAAATAAAATATATAAAAAATATTTTAAAAAATTAAAAATAAAAAAAAATAAGCAGGGCGTGGTGGCGCACATCTTTATTCCCAGCACTCAGGAGGCAGAGGTGGAAGGATCTCTGTGAGTTAGAGGCCACCCCGAGTCTACATAGTGAATTCCAGGTCAGCCTGAGCTAGAGTGAGACCCTACCTCGAAAAACAAAAATATAAAAAACACAAAATGGCCTGGATATTCATGACCTCACAGTGTCTGACACTACCTGCACAAAACCATTATAAGAGGAGGAAAAATTCATGACATCAAAATGAAAAGAGAGACTGAATGAGATGGGGAGGGGATATGATCGAGAATGGAGTTTCAAAGGGGAAAGGGGGGGAGGGTGGGTATTACCATGGGGTATTTTTTATAATCATGGAAGTTGTTAATAAAAATTTGGAAAAAAAATAAACACAAAGCTCGTGGATTAGAGATATGGCTCAATGGTTAAAGGTTTTTGCTTGCAAAGCTTGATGATGGCCTGGGTTTGGTTCCCCAGTAACCATGTACAGCTGAATGCAAAGTGGTGCTTGCATAGCATACATGTCCCCCAACCCCCCCCAATACTTTTTTAAATTTAAATTTTGTTTTTATTTTTATTTGAGAGCGGTAGATAGAGAAAGAGGCAGAAAGAGAGAGAATTGGGTGCGCCAGGGCCTCTAGCCAGTGCAGATGAATTTCAGATGCATGCGCCCCTTGTGCATCTGGCTAATGTGGGTCCTTTGGAATCGAGCCTCGAACTGGGGTCCTTTGTTAGACTTTACAGGCAAGTGATTAACGACTAAGCCATCTCTCCAGCCCTCTTTTTTTTTTAATTTCTTTATTTTTATTTATTTATTTGAGAGCAACAGACAGAGAAAGAGGCAATAGATAGAGAGAATGGGTGCGCCAGGGCCTCCAGCCACTAAAAACGAATTCCAGATGCATGTGCCCCCTTGTGCATCTGGCTTACATGTGTCCTGGGGAATCAAGCCTTGAACTGGCATCCTTAGGCTTCACAGGCAAGCACTTAACTGTTAAGCCATCTCTCCAGGCCCTTTTTTTTGTTTTTGTTTTTTTGAGGTAGGGTTTCACTCTACCCCAGGCTGACCTGGAATTCACTGTATTCTCAGGGTGGCCTAGAACTCATGGTGTTCCTCCTACCTCTGCCTCCTGAGTGCTGGGATTAAAGGTGTGTGCCACTGGCTTAAAAACACTTTTTAAAAAGCTAATTAGGGGCTGGCTTAGCAGCTAAGCGCTTGCCTGTGAAGCCTAAGGATCCTGGTTCGATGTTTGATACCCTAGTACCCATGTAAACCAGATGCACAAGGTGGCGCATGTGTCTGGAGTTCGTTTGCAGTGGTTGGAGGCCCTGGTGTGCGCATTCTCTCTCTCTGCCTCTTTCTCTCTGTTTCACTCTCAGATTAAAAAAAAAAAAGCTAGTTAGTCATGTGATACTCTTTATATAATTCCTTTAAAAATATAGTTATTCGTTTGAGAAAGAGAGAGAGAGAATGGGTACACCAGCGCCTCTAGCCACTGCAAATATTTGCATTTGGCTTATGTGGGTGCTGGGAAATCAAACCTGGGTCCCTAAGCTTTGCAGGCAAGTAGCTTAACCACTAAGCCATCTCTCCAGCCCCTAAAATTCCTTTTATTCCTTGGGCCTTAAGTTCAAATTTAACTTCCTCAGGCTGCCACAAAAGGGTTCTCCTAATATTGGCCTAGTTTTCTTTTCAGTTTCATCTGGGAAATGTGTACTTATCTTTCAAACATTTTCAAATGATTTTTTTTTTGGTCATTTATTGTGAGTTCTACAATTGAGGCTTTGAAGATTTACCATGGGAAAGGAAATGTACTACTTCTAGGTCTCAGTAATCAAAAGCTTTATGCAGCATTTTGCCAGATGGTGTTAAAAATGTTTCCCGTTTTTTGCCTCATCAGAGCTGTCTTGATGAAGTTTGCTATGATTTGTCCTTATGACATTCTCTTTATAATTTAACTTTGTTCTGTGGTACTGAAGGAAATTTTTCTTGTTAAGACAAGCATAAAATTTAGGTCGCAGAGAGATGGCTTAGCGGTTAAGCATTTGCCTGTGAAGTCTGAGGACCCCGGTTCGAGGCTCGATTCCCCAGGACCCACGTTAGCCAGATGCACAAGGGGGCACACGCGTCTGGAGATCGTTTGCAGTGGCTGGAGGCCCTGGCGTGCCAATTCTCTCTCTCTCTCTCTCTCTCTCTCTCTCTCTCTCTCTGCCTCTCTCTCTCTCTCTCTCTCTCTCTCTCTCTCTCTCTCTCTGTCACTCTCAAATAAATAAATAAAAATGAACAAAAATTTAAAAAAATTAGGTCGAGGGCTGGAGTGGTAGTTTAGCGGTTAAGGTGCTTGCCTGCAAAGCCTAAGGACTCAGGTTTGATTCCCCAGGACCCTTATAAGCCAGATGCACAAGGTGGCACAGGTGTCTGGAGTTTGTTTGTAGTGGCTGGAGGCCCTGATGTACCCATTCTTCCTACCACCTCCATCTTAAATAAATAACATTAATTAAATAATTTTTTTTCAAGGTAGGGTCTCTCTAGCCCAGGCCGACCTGGAACTCACTGTGTAGTCTCAGGATAGTCTTGAACTCATGGTGATCCTCCTACCTCTGCCTTCTGAGTGCTGAGATTAAAGGCATGTGCCATCATGCCTGGCTAATTAAATATTTTAAAATAAAAAGAAATGTCTGAAACCCAAGGTGTAATTTACTGTGTTTTCCCCATGTTGTCTGCACTTAAACAAATTCTGGGGCTGGAGGGATGGCTTAGTGGTTAAGGTGTTTGCAAAGCCAAAGGACCCAAGTTCTATTCCCCAGGACCCACGTTAGCCAGGTGTACAAGGGGTCGCACCTGTCTAGAGTTAATTTGCAGTGGCTGGAAGTCCTGGTGCATCCATTCTTTTTTCCTCTCTCTCCCTCTTTCTGTCAAATAATAAATAAAAATAAAATATTTTTTAAAAATCTGCAGTGTATTCCTGAAAGGACCCTTTATTCCTTCAAATCAGGGGCTTCACTAAAGCAATAATGGTCACTTTTAGAGCCTCAATCCTCATTCATGATTGGTGACAGAGCTCAGACCTCAGTCACCTGACCCTCAAACACAGCCTAATCACAAGAGACCAAATGATGTTCAACAAAGGTGGCTCAGGGCTTCCCAGTTCTCTTATCAAAATTCAATAGATCCACTTAAGGAACTGATTAGGGCTTTAAGTTTTTAACTTACCATTATTTTCCTTATAAAATGTCATTTATGCAATGTGTTACTTAACAGTATGTAAGATACAACTGTAAATATATAAAATTTTTCTTACTGTTAATGTTTTGGATTTTTCAGTTATCCATCCCTTCAGTAAAAGTCTCTATACTCAGGCTGGAGAGATGGCTTGGCTGTTTGCCAGGCTTGTTGGCCCACGAATTTCAGGAGAGTCACCTGTCTCTGCCTCCCTTTCCCTGTAGGCACACTGGATGACAGATGCTAGTGCCACAGCATCCAGTTTAATGGAGTTTGGGGGATTCAAAGTCAGGTATTCACGTTTTCATGACAAGCGCTTTATTCACTGAACCATCTCACCAGCCTTCTTCAGGCATTTTAAAATGTCTGTCACTTTAATTCAGCTGAATGTAAACTCCTCCAGCTACTTACAGATGTGCTTCATCGGGTACTCGCTTTGCGCATTACTGCAGGATATATGCCTGGCCCTGTACCCAGCTCCTTATTCCCATGCTGGTAATGACTCTTTGGGGGTAGCTGTAGTTAATCTTCGTCGGACCCAGGGGAAAAGGCAATCACTTGCACAAGGTAACAAAGTAAATGTGCTCAGTGAAGATAGTCTTAGTGCTCCATGATGTCAGGGAGGTTTTGGGAGTGGAGCATAGGGTCTTGCCTTGTCCAGGCTGTTGGTCTCAATCTCTCCTGGCTCAGTCTCATGAATGCTAGGATAACAGGCATATACTGCCATTCTCGGCTTTGAGACAGGCTTTGGTTTGGCCCTAAGTACTTTCCTGAGGTGTGTAACACTGCCATCAATCAGTTATTTTGTAAGGCCAGGCTTTGACTTTTCCATACCCAACTGGTAACTAGAAAGAAGCCTAAAGCCCTGTATATCTGCATAACAGGATGAAGAAGAGCTTAATCTAGGCCCCCTTATACTAAATTGTGACTTGCTAACATATTTATTTGGAGCCCCAAATTTCTCAAAAACAAACAAATGAAAAATATCCAGGAGCTACTTTTGACTGAATTAAGGAATTTAAGCACAAGTCCTATACTATCCCACACAGGGAGCAAATTCCATGTTCAGTTTGAATGGCAATACCTGTGTAAGACCATGCCCAATGGCTAGGTTCAGTCATTTCTACTTAATTCCTACTTAAATTCTCAGGCCTAGTTATATAAATGCTCCACCAGTACTATCTACCCCTCCTCTAAGACAGTACTGGAATTACTTGTCAGAATCCTCTGTTGTCCGCTGGATGCCCAGGCTAATGGTAGAAAGTACAGAAGATGGGAGAAGGGGCCTACTTCTGGGTGTTGGCAATCTTTTTCTTAACGCCTAAGTGATATTTTTACCAAAAAGTTTAATTTGGCTGCTGGTGTTGTTGCTGTTATCTCCCTCCCTTCCTTCCTCACTGCCTCCCTCTCTCCCTGCCTGCCTCCCTCTCTCTCTCTCTCTCTCTCTCTCTCTCTCTCTCTCTCTCTCGCTCTTGCTTTTGCTCTCTCTCTGAGTTAGAGTCTCACTCTAGCCCAAGCTGACCTGGAATTCACTATGTAGTCTCAGAGTGGCCTTGAACTCAAGGTGAACCTCCTCCCTCTGCCTCCTGAGTGCTAGGATTAAAGGCATTCTCTACCATGCCCAGTTTACTTCTGTTTTGTTTCTGTCTCTATGTATTTGTAAATGCACAAATCCCTATGAAAAGGAAGTGCTGGGCCTTAAAGATATGGGTCATGTGGTACAGAGCGTGCCTCACATAGACAGATTCTGGGTTTTATCCTCAGCAAAGCAAAACAAAAAGTTTGATCTCAGGCTGGAGAGATGGCTTAGCAGTTCAGGCAGTTACCTATGAAGACTTAAGGACCCAGGTTTGATTCCTTAAACCAGATGCACAAGGTGGCACATGCATCTGGAGTTCATTTGCAGTGGCTAGCGGCCCTGGCACACTCATTCATTCTCATATTCTATTTCTCTCTCTTTCTCAAAAATAAATAAATGAATAAAATCTTTGTTTTTATTTTAATTTTTCAAAGTAGGGTCTAACTCTAGCCCAGGCTAACTGGGAATTCACTATGCAGTCTCAGGGTGGCCTTGAACTCATGGCAATTCTCTTACCTTTGCCTCCCAAGTGCTAGAATTAAACATTTGCGCCACCACGCCCGGCTCATAATTTTTTTTTTTAAGTTTAATTTCTAGTACCACATAAGCTGTGTATGGTGGTACATGCCTGTAATCCCAGAATTTGGGGAGGGGAGAGAGTTCAAGGTCAGCTCAGCTATATAGCAGATTTGAGGCCAAGGCTGTCAGGGATATATGAGACCCTGTCTCTAAAAAGAAAAGCAAAGAGAAGGGAAAGGAGGGGAGGGGAGGGGAGGGGAGAAAAGAGAAATGCTATCATTAACTGAAGCTGTTCTATGATGTAGCTGTGCATAGGATTATTTATAGACCTGAACACCTATACATTAGGCAAAAATTTCATAGATTCAGTTAATGTGTACTCAACATTAATTGACTTACTCTTTACTTTCTCAAACACTAATGGAAATACTGGATTATAACCAATCTAATACTCTGTGGGCATTCTACCAGATACTTTGCTTAATGTGATTTAAGGCAGTTTATAATCACTCCTTGCAGTCTTAAGGCCAGTTTTCAATTCGTGAGACTCATATATCCTGGCAAGTTTTAATTAATTTTGCAAGGAAGATGCCAGGAGAAGCAGTATTAAATGCTTTCTTATAATCAGGTTATCTCATCTATTGGGATTTTGTCAGCCACTAATCTTATAATTTTATCACAACAAAATACAAAAGTTTTTCTGATTCAGTTTGCCTTTCAGTCTTTTTAAGTGCTTAGTACCTATGTTCCAGGTAAACCTTATATGATTGTTTTATTCATAACTAACATTAGAGAATTTCTTTAAATTTATAACAGTAATTGCTAGAATTTTTTTTTCCATTAGGATTTGGAGATAGACTTTAATCAGAACCACACTGTGTTATTTATTTAATCTTTTGGGATGATTGTATTAGCTGGGATGCTGTCATGAGTAAATTGAACAGGAAAAAAAAAGTAAAACATTGTTAACTAGGTGAAAAGTAGTTAACTAGAAGGGTGAAAGAAGATTCTAAAGGTACTGCTCCATGGGATTGAGGACAAGTGAATACCAAGAGAACTTTGAAGTCCCCGTAAGAGACTTAGCTGTCTGAGAAGACTTGCTGCTGCAGAAACATGCTATCTAAACCTCTGCCAAAAGGTAGCCCATGGTATATTTCAAGAAGAGCCTGTGGCAATAATCTTTGCTAGAAGAAGCCCTAGTGCTGTACTGTGATGGCACCTTTGTCAACATGAACATTGGTAGCACGTGTACATGCCAACCTGCTTATCACTACATGGAAGAAACCATACACTGCTTCAGTCTCAAAATCTTCCACTGGTCTTTATTGGCAAAGATGGCAGAAGAGAAATGTGGCCTCCTGAAGGTCCTGACCCATTATTATGGAAGGATGAGTTCAGAGCCAAGAGACAGCAAATGAATACCTGACCCAATGAAGAATGTTTTATATAAATTTTAATCTTAAAAATTGAGGAAATTGGGGGCTGGAGAGATGGCTTAGCGGTTAAGGCATTTGCCTGCAAAGCCAAAGGACCTTGGTTCGATTCCACAGGATCCATGTAAGACAGATGCACAAGATAGCGCATGCATCTGGATTTCTTTTGTAGTGGCTGGAGGCCCTGGCACCCATTCTCTCTTTCCCTCTCTCTCTCTCCCCCTCCCTCTTTCAAATAAATAAGTTATATGTACATATATATATATATATATATATTTAAATTTAAATGAGCAAGTTGGGCTGGAGAAATGGCTGGGTGATTAAAGGCACTTGCTTGCAAAGCTTGGTGACCTGGGTTTGATTCCCCAGTACTGATGTAAAGTTGGAGGCACAAAGTGGTACATATGTCTGGAGTTCATTTACAGTGGCAGGAGGTTGTAGTGTGCCCATACTCGCTCTGTCTGCTTCATTGTCTCTCTCTCTTCCTCTCTCAAATAAATAAAATTAAAAAAAAATTAAATAGTAAATTAAACCAAAGTTGGTAGATCACATTCACATTCATAATCCCAGCACTTGGGAGGTAGAAGCAGGAGGAGTAGAGGTTTTAGGTCATCATCAGCTACAGAGTAAGTTCAGTCACAGCCTAGGCTATAAAAGGAAAAATAGTGCTGGACAGCATGGCACACGCATTTAATCCCAGCACTTGGGGGGTAGAGGTAGGAAGATCGCAGAGGGTTCAAGGCCAGCCTGAGACTACATGGTGAATTCTAGGTCAGCCTGGGCTATGGTGAGACCCTACCTCAGAAAAAAAAAGTACATATTTCAAGGTAAGTACTTTTGTTTTTAAATAGATGTGGTTTTTGTTTGTTTCTTTTTATTTGGGGCGGGGGGCGGTTGCTCGAGGTATGATCTAGCACAGGCTGACCTGGAATTCACTATGTTGTTTCAGGGTGGCCTTGAACTCACAGTATCCTCCTACCACTGCCTCCTGAGTGCTAGGATTAAAGGCATATGTCTGTGTAAAGAAATGAATTTTTTTTTAAAAAAATTATTTTTTATTTATTTATTTGAGAACGACAGGCAGAGAGAGAGAGAGAGAGGGAGGGAGGATGGGTGCCCAGGGCTTCCAGCCACTGCAAATGAACTCCAGACATGTGTGCCCCCTTGTGCATCTGGCTAATGTATGTGTACTGGGGAATGGAGCCTCGAACCAGGGTCCTTAGGCTTCACAGACAAGCACTTAACCACTAAGCCATCTCTCTAGCCCAATAGATGGATTTTTAAAGATATTTTTATTTATGTATTTGTGAGCAGAGAGAGATAGAAGAGAGACAAAGAATGGGCATGCCTGGGCCTACAGCTGCTGCATATGAACTTCAGATTCATGCACCCCCCCCCCTTTGTGCATCTGGCTTTATGTAGGGTAATGAGGAATCGAACCTGGGTCATTGCAGGCAAGCACCTTGACCACTGAGCCATCTCTCCTGCCCTTAAACAGATGTTTATATCTCTCAAAGCAAGGGTTACTTTTGTACTTGATTGAGTAGCACTCCACCTAGACAATACTACCTGAGCCACTGATAGGTATAAATGTCCTCTAAAATTCTTGTGGCTATTTCACAAAAGGATGTAATAATATTTTTCTTTTTTTTTAATTTTTATTAACATTTTCCATGATTATAAAATATATCCCATGGTAATTCCCTCCCTTCCCACCCCCACACTTTCCCATTTGAAATTCCATTTAATATTTTTCAATAATAGGATTTAATAACTTTTCAGAATTAAAAATAATCTTTTAGTAACTGTAAAATAGCAAAGCATTAATGTTAATAAAAGGTGGGTCTTGAGCTGGAGAGCTTGCTTAGGAGTTCAGGTGTTTGGCTGCACAGCCAAAGGACCCCAGTTTAACTCCCCAGTACTTACATGAGCCAAATGCAAGATGGTGCATGCATCTGGAGTTCATTTGCAGTGGCTAGAAGCCCTGGTGTACCCATTCTCTACCTCTTTATCTCTCAAAAAAAAGTATAAGCTGGGCGTGGTGGCACACGCCTTTAATCCCAACACTCGGGAGGCAGAGGTAGGAGGATCACTGAGAGAGAGTTCGAGGCCACCCTGAGACTACATAGTTAATTCCAGGTCAGCCTGAACCTGAGTGAGACCCTACCTTGTAAAATCAAAAAACAAAACAAAACAAAACAAAAAACAGTCTATATATAAAAAGATGGAGTTGGGCATGGTGGTACACTCCTTTAATCTCAGTACTTGGGAGGCAGAAGTAGGAGGATCACTGTGAGTTCGAGGCCACTCTGAGACTACATAGTGAATTCCAGGTCAACCTGAACTAAAATGAGACCATACCTTCAAACAAAAAAAAAAAGAGACAGTTCTCCTAATCTCTCAGTTATATTGAATTGCCCTAATTTCCTTTGTGATTTTCTTTTCTAACTTCTTTTTTTTTTTTTGAATTGTTGTTATTCTCCAAATTTTTAAAAATACATTTTTATTTATTTATTTGCAAAGAGAGAGAAGGGGCATGCCAGATCCTCCTACTGCTCCAATGAACTCCAGATGCATGCACCACCCTGTGCATCTTGCTGTACGTGGGTACTAGGGAGCCGAACACAGGTCTTTAGGCTTTGAAAGCAAACTCCTTAATTGCAGATCCATCATTCCAGCCCCTCTCCCAACTTCCACCTTGGACTCTCCTGTTCCTATCTTTTTTTAGCTTTTCCAGTTTCATTGTACGACACTTGAAATCAGGTGCCATACTCTATTACTTTCAGTGTATTATAGAATATTACTGTGCAAATGTCTGTTGAATAGATGGAGGCATTTTATATTTCAGGAAGAAGAAATGGAAGCGTAGCCTCTAAGGCAATTGGAGAACAGTTAGCTTCTGGAAAAGCAATGGGGGGAAAATGGGCAAGAACCTACCAGTTATGATCATGGAGAAGATTAGAAGTATATAAAGTAAAAATATAAATGTGAAGAAAGCATGCATCAAGCTTCATGATAGTTTTGTTGAGTGAGTTTGTTTCCCTTCCCATTTCCAAGCTCTACTAAAACGACAACAGCAATAACAAAAGCTATAAACTCTCAAGGAAAGAGGACAACTTCAGCAAAATTTGGGAAACTGGAAAGCATATGAACTTCATGGGCCTATGAAAAACAAAACTAAAGTAAGGAAAGCTAAAGACCCTATAAGGCGTTCACCCTCCAGTCAGGAGATTTAAAAACTTCTGTAAGGAATCTGACAAGCCCAGGAAGAGTAAATCACTCATGTTAAAAGGAGAAGGCCTCCAGCTAAACAGCCTGGTCATAGTTACATTTCAACAAGCCTCTTAGTCCCTTGTTAAATAGTTTAAATTGTTTTTTTTATTTTTATTTATTTATTTAAGATTAACAATATTTGAAAAATGCTAACATGAAAAATCAATTACAGGGCTGCAAAGATGGCTTGGCAGTTAAGGCACCTTGTCTGCAAAGCCATGGACCAGGTTTGATTTCCCAGTATCCATGTAAAGCCAGATATACAAGGTGACTTATGCACCTGGAGTTTGTTTGCAGTGGCTACAGTCCCTGGCCTGCCCATTCTCTCTGTCTCCTCTCTCCTCTCTTTCCTCTCTTAAATAAAACATTTTAAAATAAGGTAAATATTTTACTTATTTAAGAGAGAGAGGGAGAGAGAGATGGGGCTGGAAAGATGGCTTAGCACTTAATGCAGTTGCCTGTGAAGTCTAAGGACCCCTGTTCGACTCTCCAGGTCCCACGTGGCCAGACACACAGTGCCGCAAGCATGCAATGTTGTATATTCACACAAGGGGGCTCACGTGTCTGGAATTTGTTCACAGCAGCTGAAGGGCCCTTGCACACCCATTCTCTCTCTCTTTTCAAAAGTAAAATAATAAAAATTAAAAAATAAAAGAACAAGCCGGGCGTGGTGGCGCACGCCTTTAATCCCAGCACACGGGAGGCAGAGGTAGGAGGATCACTGAGAGTTCGAGGCCACCCTGAGACTACATAGTGAATTCCTGGTCAGCCTGAGCCAGAGTGAGACCCCTACCTCGAAAAACAAAACAAAACAAAACAAAAAATAAAAGAACAAATGCAGGGCTGGCGTGATGGCTCAGCAGTTAAATGCACTTGCTCATAAAACCTGATGGCCCTAGGTTTGATTCCCCAGTACCCACATTAAGCTAGACACACAAAGTGGTGTATGCATCTGGAGTTTGTTTGCAGCTGTAGGAGGCCTTGGTGTGTCCATATTCCTTTTCCTCTCTCATATAAATAAATATCTCTTAAAAAACAAAGCCAGGTATTGTGGCGCTTGCCTTTAATCCTAGTACTCAGGAGGCAGAAGCAGGAGGATTGCCATGAGTTCAAGGACACCTTGGGAGTACATAGTGAGTTCCAGGTCAGCCTGGGCTAGAGTGAAACCCTACCTCGGAAAAACAAAAAGAACAAAGTCAGGGCTGGGGAGATGGCTGACTGGATAAAGTGCTTGCCAGTAGGACCCGAGTTTGGATCCCTGTAACCCATGTAAAGAGCCAAACGTGGTCATGAATAGACATAGAATCCCTGAGGCTTGCTGGCAACCTACTGTAGCTGGATCCATGAGCTTTAGGTTTAGGTCGAGACATTGTTATAAATAAAACACAAGGTGGGGCCTGGAAAGATAGCTCAGCAGTTCAGGCACTTACCTGCCAAGCCTGAGGACCTAGGTTCTATTCCCCAGAACCCACGTAAGGCAGTTGCATAAGTTGTCACATGCATCTGAAGTTCGTTTGCAGTGGCTAGAGGCCCTGGCACACCCATTCTCCACATTCACGCACATGTCCAAGTGCTTGCCCCCACACGCAAACATGCATTTTCCATTTGCACATACAAAGAACAAAGGCAACAAATGGAAAACTCTACATGGAGAAAAGAATGTAACATTAGGAAAATGAGATCTTATGATACAACTCAGTATTTTTAAAGATTTAAACAGACTGACATAGATACTGTGGAGGTGCATACCTTTAATCCCAGCACACAGGAAGCAGCGGTAGGATCACTGTGAGTTTGAGGCCAGCCTGGAACTACAAAGTGAGTTCCAGGTCAGCCTGGGCTAGAGTGAGACCCTCCCTCAATAAAATGAAATAAAATAATACAACAGAGAAAAAAATCAAACAAAATCCCTGGGAAACAAAAGAATAATGCCAGAAAAGTTTGTTTTACTACCTGCTAAGCTTATAAATAGCATATATATATTAATGTAAAAACTGAATATTAAAGTATTGTGTACAGTTATGTGCTACATGATGACCTTTTGGCCAGTAATGCAAAGCATAGACAACATATATAACATTAGTTATAATAGAATTTAAAAGCTTCTGTTGCCTAGTGACATAGATGTCATAATGTTGTAACAATATACATTGCTAATCTTTGTGATTATGCTACTGTGACTAATCTACTACATGCCAGTCATAAAAATATAGGAGATATGGGCTGGAGAGTTGGCTTAGTAGTTTAAAGCATTTGCTTGCAAAGCCAAAGGACCCAGGTTGAATTCCTGGACCCAAGTAAGCCAGATGCACAAGGGGCATATGAGTCTGGAGTTCATTTGCAGTGGCTATGGGCCCTGGTGTGCCCATTTTTTCTCTCTGTCTCTCTCCTTGCAAATAAAAAAATATATATAGGTGATATGATATGATATGTACATGATACTTGGTAACTTTAAGAAATGGCTGTATTGTTTATTTATGATACAAAGCTTTTAATTATTATTTTAGGGTATGATTCTATTTGTAACAGATTTACAGTAATACACTATGCCATGTTATGTGAGCAGGGATTCTATATATATATTATATATATATATAGAATATATATTCTATATTCTATATTCTATATTCCCTTATACATCTTGTTTTTACTGTGTCTCTGATTGCATCATGCTTGGTTTAATGTCAGCATTTTGTTTATCATAGCCTCTGAAACAGTAAGCTATAAATGCCATATACTTAGGTGTGAGGTAGGATGAACTATCTAGGTTTGTGTAACTATACTATGATGTTTATACAAAGACAAAAAATCACTTATTGAAACATTTCTGAGGATGTGTCACTGTTAAGTGATATGGCTGTAGAACTCTTAGAGGAGAGAGGTCCCTTGCATATGTATTATAAGGAATTTAGATGGGAGGTTAGATGAAGAAAAGAGCTAAATCATCAGCTTCTGTATTGGGCAAATTCAGAAAATAATGTGTCAAATTCTAAAAATCAAGAAGTAATATAGGATTGTTATTTAGTTATTTAGAGCCAGAGGTGATAATATAAGATAATGATCTAAACACGGTGAAAGAGGTTGCTACTGGGAAGGAGTTAATGGGAACTGTTTTTTTTTCTTAACCTTATAGAATCAGTTGAGTTTTGGAATATGTACACTTGCATCATTATTATTTTATTTTATTTTTTTTTCAAGGTAGGGTCTTACTCTAGATCAGTCTGACCTGGAATTCACTATGTTATTTCAAGGAGGCCTCGCACTCAATGGCAATCCTCCTACCTCTGCCTCCCAAGTGCTGGGATTAAAGGTGTGCACCATCACGCCCAGTCCCACTTACAACAGTCTTGATAGAAGAGGTGAAATCTGTAATAGGAAAGGCTGAAAATGGACTTTACAACATTTAGAGAAACAGGCTAAATATCATTTAATAACAATATGAAGACCAAATTGGGCAAAATATTAACATGGGATATTTTTATATTGATGGAAAATACTAATAAAAATAAAAATTCATGGTATGCTATTGGCCCTTACACCGTATCCCTTCATTCTCAACACTATATAAACACCTGCCTGTTACAATAAAGCAAGATCCTGCTTTGACAAGAAAAAAAAAATTGGGCAAAATGCATATAAATAGGCTCAAAGCAAAAAATAGATGCTACCTCTCTTTATGAAAAAAGAGGCTAATTACCTTAAAATGCTAATGCAGGTTTTTAATTTCTGTTTTATAAAATCTGTGTGACCAAATGTTACTACAATCCAAAGTAAATAACTCAACAGTTTCTGGATGAGAAGCAACTGTATTTCCATCCAGTGGTGAGAAATTATGCTTAACACTTAAGCTGTTGGCAGTATGTTGATGACAAATTTAATTAAGAAATTTTACCCATATCCATGTTTCTTTCCTGCCTTAATGTAAAGAATGCTTTTCCTGGTATTTCATTGGATCACAATTTGGAAAAATAAAATTTTATGATAATTTTCCTTGTTTGAGTTTTTCTTATACTGCCCTGAAAGCTGAGAGGTTTTGGTGAATGGTGTTTCACTTTTTTTTTTTTTTTTTAACATGGCATTGAATTATACATTTAGCATTAGGGCTGGGTGATATCTCTGGGGAAGGTGAAATTGATGGATGTTTTTTTTCTGCCAGGCCCAGGTGGCCAGTCAGAAGAGCAGGTGTTGCTGGGGCCATGCTTAGTGCATGCATTCAAAGCCATACTGCAAATCTGATCAAGGCATACATTCCCCAACCACTCAGGCTAGTGTCTCTCCTGGGGAAGAGACCAATATTGGCCTCTGGTACTTTTATTGTTTTTGAGAGAAAGGGAGAGAAAGAGAGAAAGAAATTATCAACCTATAAATATGCCATTTAGCTTAAATCCCTGAGGGATAATGGCATAGATGACAATTATTCCTGGAGAGAGGAGGGCTGAGTTGTCACTTTTGCTTCTAAGGATCATCCATGTTTGGATCTAGAACCATATGCTGTATCCTCTTATTGGGTGTTTCATCTGAAAAAATATTGATTATCTAATAAGCATAAAATAATTGTATATTTTTTTATTTACTTGAGAGACAGAGATTTTTTTTTTTGCTACAGTATTAAAAAAAAATCTTCAAGCAAGGAATGATAGCATGTACCTGTGAATCCCAGCACTTGAGAGTCTAGGTCAGAAGGATTATTGCAAGTTTTTTAATAAGAGAAAGATTGAGAATTGGCATGCTAGGGCCTCCAGCCACTGCAATTGAACTCCAGATGTATGTGCCATCTTGCTCACACATCACCTTGTGCATCTGGGGAGTCAAACAGGTCCTTAGGCTTTGCAAACCATCACATTAACCACTAAGCCGTCTCTCTAGCCTCTGCAAGTTTGATGCCAGCCTAAGACAGCATAGCAGTTACAGAACAGTTAGGGCTACATAACAAAACTTTATCTGAAAGAAATAAACTCACCAGATAGATAGATAAATAGATATAGACAGACAGACAGACAGACAGGTTTCTAAATGTCCAGAAACTAAATGGGTGCTCCAAACGTGCCAGTTTCTCATCAGTGGGAATGCTAAGGCTGATCTCTATAACTAGCTGTTTGGACCAGGTGGAACACATATTAGCTCACCTCAGGTACTCTTAATTTATAAGGATTAAGGAATTTGCATTCTGCTTTCAAAGAACATCTTCAAAATGAACAGTCTCTGTATTGTATTCTCCATTTTCACAATGCTTCTGTTCATTTCTAATCTTTCATTCCTCTGTTACAACAACACTTGCTCTTTGTTAAAGGTGGTACAGTGCTCTTTGTTCTTGGCTTGAATTGCTGTTCTGATAACAAAAGTCAGTGAGTTTTTAAAGTACCATTCAGAATAAAAGGAAATGTATTTAATTTGAAGTCTGAAAGACATTGATAATAGGAAAGATTTCTGGATAAAGAGAGGTATTAAAATTAGGGTGGAAGCCAGGCATCCCAGGTAGTAGGATCTTGGAGAGTTCAAGGCTACTCTGAGACTACATAGCAAATTCCAGGTCAGCCTGGGCTAGAGTGAGACCCTACCTCAAAAAAAAAAAAAAAAAAATTAAGAAAAAACTATGAAATTGCTGGTTTTACAGACCTTTAAAAGTTACAGTTTGGTTGGTTGGTTTTTGAGAGAGAGAATCGTACTGTGTTGTATGGTCTGCCTTAAGGTCCTTGGTTCCAGTGATCTTTCTGCTTCTGCTTCTGAAGTCACTGGGTCTACAGACTGCTACCACACTCAGCCGGAACTTCTGAAATCTTTTCTTTTGAAAAAATTTTTTTGTTTGTTCTCAATCAGAGGAGAAAGAGAATATGCTTTCCAGGGCCTCCAGCCCCAAACGTATTGTCCACTTTGTGCATTCAACTTTACATGGGCATTAACGAATTGAACCTGGCTTTGCAGGCAAGTGCCTTAACCACTGAACCAACTCTCCAGCCCATTTCTGAAATCTTTATCAGCTATACATCCATAAAGATTTTAAAGATGGCCTCGTTATATACTATAGCTTAAAATTGCATCATTCCTTTCATGTAGGACTTTTATGACACAAGAAAGCTTCTTGCTGCCCTCTTGTGAAAAGTAAGGTAATGCTACTAATTAACAATGGCAGTTAAGTGATTTCTATTCAAAGCCACTAAAACTGGCCTTTTTCACACTATTATGCCTTATTAGTAATAGGCATTTCATTTTAATGCATTTCAGTGATAAATATAAAATGCTTATTTATTTGATTACTCCTAGAACTGGGTATACTTTATGTTTCCAAATGACTTAAATCAAAACAAAATAAAAATTATTTTCTTGTTTTTAAAATATTTATATTCAAAATCAGAATATATCCTAAGTCAGGTGTGGTTGCATGTGCCTATAATCTCAACACTCAGGAGGCAGAGGTAGGAGAATCTGATTTTGAGGCCAGCCTAGAACTACAGAGTGAGTTCCAGGTCATCCTGGGTTAAAGTGAGACCCTACCTCAAAAATAAATAAATGAAATACTTCTTGGTTGGATGAACTCTAGTATCCTGCTTAACTTTTTAGAAGTTATTGTGGAGTTTAAATATTCTATTTTCTCTTTGATTAAAAATAATAGAAATTGGGAGCTGGAGAGATGGCTTAGTGGTTAAAAGGTGCTTTCTTGAAAGCCTGACAGCGTGGGTTCAGTTTCCCAGTACCCACATAAAGTCAGATTTACAAAGTTGCATGCATCTGGAGTTCATTGGCAGGGGCTAGAGGTCCTGGTGCAACCATTCTCCCCCACTCTCCTTTCAAAGTAATAAATAAATAAAATAAAATAAATTAAAAGTTACAGCTTTTCCTTTTATTTTTTAAAGCTTTTTGTTGACAGCCTCCTTACATATACACATGATGTATCCTGATCATAATCCCTTCCTACCACCCTCCTTTGTATCCCTCCCCTACCCACTCCACTGAAATTTTTCTTTCTAATTAGTTCCTCTTTTATTTTGGTGTCATCATTTTCTTCCCTCACATTTTCAGGTCTTGTGTAGGTAGCATCCGTTTTGTGAGGTCATAAAAGCAACAGTTTCTTTGTATTTGGAAGACAACATTACAGAGAACTCCCCCGTACCTATTGGCTCTTAACATTCTTTTTGCCACCTCTTCTCCAATGTTCCTGAGCCTTAGGTGATGTGATAGAGATGTCTCTCAGTGCTGAACTTTCCACTCTCACTTCTTGGCACTTTGATGAGTTTTGAGTCTCCCCAGTAAGCTTCACCATCTGAAAAGAGAATCTTCTGTAACCAAAAGTGAGAGTAGCATTATTATGTAGGCATAAACATAAAAATTTAGAGGGTAGTTTGGTTGTTATAATAGGTCCATTTAGCCAAACAGTAGTAATTTTCCCCCTAAGGCTTTATGGCACTCTAGCCATAGGTTTTGACTAGGTTTTCAGTACTGGGCATGAATTCCCTACCATGAAGCGGGCCTCAAATCCAGGCAGAGAGCATTTGGTTTCTCCCATAGCAGACATGCCACCTTGCAGGGTCTGCTATGTCTGTTGATGACTTTTTCCTCCACCTGGCTGCATAGCTCTTCCCAGCACTATGACAGTCCACAGTTTCCTTTTCATTTTAATGTTTGATCATAAGAATTGAATGATGAGTAATCCATACTATCTCCTCCCCTCCCTTCCTGCTCTCCTAAAATCATAATCTTTTATCAAGATTACCATCTGGCCTTTTTCCTTTCCTGAAAACCTTCTCTTCTTACTACAAACCATAACAAAGATAATTAACACTCTGGGCTTATAACTGCTATTAAACTAAATGATAGGCATAAAATCAAAAGCAGAGGGGCTGAGATAGCTCAACAAGTAAGATTTCTTGCCACACAAGCAGGAGGGGCTGAGATTGCATGAGTTCAATCCCTAGTATCCACATAGAAATCTTGGTCTGGGGCTGGAGAGATGGCTTAGTGGTTAAGGCATTTGCCTGCATAGCCAAAGGATCCCGGTTCGACGCTCCAGGACCCACGTAAGCCAGATACACAAGGGGGCGCATGCATCTGGAGTTCATTTGCAGTAGCTGGAGGCCCTGGTGTGCCCATTCTCTCCCTCTTTCTCCCCCTCTCTCTCCCTCTTCCTCTTTCTCTCTCTCAAATAAATAAATAAAATATATTTTTTTATAAAAAGAAATCTTGGCCTGACCACATATACCTATAACCCCAGTCGTGTGGCCAGTAGAGACAAAAGGATCTCTGGGCTCAGGGTCATCCAATCTAATCAAAAACAATAGCTCTGGGTTCACTGAGAGACTCCACCTCAAGGAAGACAACCCAGGAAAGCAGTAGCAGACACTTGACATCCTCTTATGGCCTCTGCACACATGTGCACAGGGCATGAGCATCTGTGCACACTTGTTACACTACATATACTACATATGCAAATCAAAAACAGAGCGTAGCTTATTTAAAAATTAATCAGTTGGTCCCAACTTGAACTTGAATGGTGGCAGAAACTATATAAATAAACTAGAATGAAGCACAAAGAGAATTATATTAAAAACAAAATGGAAGCCGGGCATGGTGTCACACGCCTTTAATCCCAGCACTTGGGAGGCAGATCATCACCAGGTTCATTGTGAGTTCGAGGCCACTCTGAAACTGCTGATGAATTCCAGGTCAGTCTGAGCTAGAGTGAGACCCTACCCCCCCCCCCAAAAAAAAGGCTTGGTGTGGTGGCACATGCCTTTAATCCCAGCACTCAGGAGACCGAGGTAGGAGGATTGCCATGAGTTTAAGGCTAGCCTGGGTCTACAGAGTAAATCCCAGGTTAATCTACGCTAGAGTGAGACCCTACTTTGAAGGGGAAAAAAAAAAAGCCAAGTAGAAAAACATAAGGTAGTATAACATACTAGTCAGTAAAGAGAGCTTCCGCCACAAGGCACATCCTCTCACCAAGGCATCCTTAATCCACAGTCAGTGTAATCCTGTCGTGTAGGGGCCCTCCACCTGACGCCAGGTTTCACCTGCACCCACAAGGGCCATCTGTCTCTCACACCCCTGCTGCCTTGGTTGGGTGCAGCAGGGAGAAGATACAATTAAGTGTCCAGTCTTAACATGGCATCTAAGATCCAATGAGATGAGCAGTGGGGAAAGTAGATGAGGTCTCATGGAGGAGATAAATAAATTGCTGGCTAAGATGAAAAAAACAACCTTCCAGACAGACAAGCCTACTGTCAGAAAGGAAGATCAGAACCAAGTGAAGGCTGACGGTGTTTTTTAGCTCTGGCTCTTTGAGCACTGTGATCCACAGAGAAGGGGATTTCATAGTCTGTGGGTTCAGAAGGTGAAACACACTCTTGATACCTTCAACCCCCGGGGTGGAACACTCTTCCTCAGACCTTGTCTTTTCATCTTTTTTTTTTTTCTCATCTTTTTTCATTTTTTATTTATTTATTTGAGAGCGACAGGCATAGGGAGAAAGACAGATAAGAGGGAGAGAGAGAGAATGGGCCCGCCAGGGCTTCCAGCCACTGCAAACGAACTCCAGACGCGTGCGCCCCCTTGTGCATCTGGGTAACGTGGGACCTGGGGAACCAAGCCTCGACCCGGGGTCCTTAGGCTTCACAGGCAAGCGCTTCACCGCTAAGCCATCTCTCCAGCCCTCTCATCTGTCGCGACCATCTCGACCAGCAAGAATGACGCGACCCTAGAGCTCTTTAAGCAGTTTATTCAGGAACCTTGAACAGTCTTCTGACCCTGGGGAGAGCCCACCCACAAGCTAAGTAGTCCTGCACTAGCCAATCCTAGTGAGCCACGTGGCCCATGCAGATAGGTCCATGATTAAGGAAGCAGAATTAGTTAAGCAGCCTCAGCCAAATAAGGACTTGTTTATCCCAGAGAGCGCTGGCTGTCGGGCTAAAAGCGGAAGGCGGAAGCCAACGCCATCTTTAGGGCGCGGCACATCACAGCTCTCCACACTCATCTTTTTTGTATTTTGGGGATAGGGTCTTGATATTGTTGCCCAAGCTAGGTTGGAACTAGGTTGGCAATTCTTCTGCCTCTGCCTCCCAAGTAGCTGAGATTGTAGGCATGTTCCACCATGCCCAGGCTTTCTTTCTTTTCTCACTCTTTTTGTTTTTTCAAGGTAGGGGCTTGCTCTGTACCCCAGGCTGACCTGGAGCTCACTATGTAGTCTCAGGGTGGCCTCGAACTCACAGTGATCCACTTGTCTCTGCCTCCCAAGTGCTGGGATTAAAAGTGTGGGCTATCACACCCAGCTTGCTTTCTCTTCTCTCTCTCTCTCTCTCTTGTTTGTTTTTTGAAGTAAGGTCTCTCTCTAGCCCAAGATGATTTGGAATTCATTATGTAATTTCAGGGTGGCCTCGAACTCATGGTGATCCTCCTACTTCTGCCTACCAAATGCTGGGGTTAAAGGTGTGCGCCACCATGCCCGGCTTGCTTTCTCTTCTTTTTAACAGCCTTTGGCTGCTGCCACTTGTTATCCGACTGGCCCCTTCTCAACCAAGGGTACCTCTAAAACGCAAGGATGTAGAGACTCCACATAGGCACAGTGTGCCCACAAGTTAATGGTCAACTTGGGTTTTTTTTTTTTTAAGGTTTTCATAATTCTCTTGTGAACATGTACTAGTTTTATAATTAATGGAGAATGTTTTTTAGAAGAAGAAAGCCCCAAAAGGTGACTCAGATAGCTATCGTTTCTCTTGGTAGCTGTAACCAATTACAATCACCACTTTCAGACCAAATTCAACCACTGAGAAGTCTAAACTGTAAGTAGCTATCCTCACTCTCGACCTCATAGGCCACAACAGCTGACCCACAGGTGTGTGAGGCAACTCTTTCCCTCCTGCAAGTGTGGTTAATGCTCAAGACAGTGGTAGGCACAGATTCTCTGCTTTGGGGCACACTTACACTAGTCAGAGCTGGGCATGGTGCCACACTCCTGGAGCTAAGGTGGGAGGATGGGGGTTTGGCTCAGGCTTGACCTCCAGAGCAAGACTTTCTTTAAAAAGCAAAACAAAACAATAAA
The DNA here is from genome assembly GCF_020740685.1 of Jaculus jaculus. Lineage (NCBI taxonomy): Eukaryota > Metazoa > Chordata > Mammalia > Rodentia > Dipodidae > Jaculus > Jaculus jaculus. Next base: position 143,864,786 of record NC_059108.1, on the reverse strand, counting down.
CACTCTTTTTTCTTGGCAGCCAGTTCATCACTTGGGGTGAATTTCCTAGCTGGGTCAAGGTAAAAGGAGAACCCCTTAGCCCCTACTTCCCACATGGGCTCTTTACCCCTCCTACCTTTCAGAAAGAGAGACAGAGAAAGAAAAGAAAGGAAAGAGAGAAAGAAAAACTTGTAGTGGTGGAGGAAGAGAATTATACTTGTTCAGTGTCATAAGGCTGCTTGATTCAGCCTGCCTTAAAGCTGCACACAGCTGTTGTAGGCACTGTTGAACAGAAGTGAAGGAACTACCTGGCAAGACTTAGTCTTAAGAATAAAATTTATATTTAGGAACCTGTAGAATAAAGTATTATATAGTACACTGAAACCTACAAAGCACTGCTGAGAGAATTGCATATCTAAGTAACCGCAGATGTAAAGTATGTTTATGGATTAGATGGCTAAATATGTTTCACATGTCCTACCGGAATTAGTCTGTACCTTCAGTGCAATTCCAATCAAATCATAGTAGACTTTCTTGAGAACTTAAAAGTTGAATGATGCTAAAGTTTACATAGTAATGCAAAGACTTGGATATGCATGGGGACATGAACCTGTAATCCCAAAACTTGGGAGGGAGAAGGAACAGGAAGATCAAGAATTCAAGGAGCTTCTTCATATATAGTCTGCCATCAGAAGGGCCTCATAATTTGGTGAAAAGTCTTCCAAATTCCATCAGTCCTTCTTTAAAACTCCCTCACAGACCTGTCCAAGAGGCTGGTCTCTTACTTGATTCCTAATCTGATCAATTTGACAAGACAAGCTACAGCAGAAAAAACTAATTTATACTTCTTAAAAGTTAAATACTGGGTTGGAGAGATGGCTTAGCAGTTAAGCACTAGCCTATGAAGCCTAAGGACCCTGGTTCAAGGCTCGATTCCCCAGGACCCACGTTAGCCAGATGCACAAGGGGGCACACACATCTGGAGTTCCTTTGCAGTGGCTGGAGGCCCTGGTGTGCCCATTCTCTCTATCTGTAGCTCTCAAATAAATAAATAAAAATGAACAGTCCTAGAACTAAGGATAATATTGAGATTGATTGGAGAAAGAGACAAGGGAATGATATGAGTTAGTAAATATAATTTAGGATTGATCTGCTTATGCACTTGGAACAGGTTACAACTTGTTTTGAGTAAGACATAAGAAGCATGTCAAACCAGCAACAAGAAAAAATGAATGGCACTTACTGGGCTGGAGGGATGGATGGCATAGTGGTTAAGGTGTTTGCTTGCAAAGCCAAAGGACCCTGGTTCAATTCCCCAGGTCCTATGTTAACCAGATGCACAAGGGGGCGCACACATCTGGAGTTCGTTTGCAGTGGCTAGAGGCCCTGACATGCCCATTCTGTCTCTCTCCCTCTTTCTCTGTCAAATAAATAAATATAAAATAAAATAGAAAAAAAAAATGGTACTTACTGAAAGAACTGAAAACTTTTTCTCATAAATAAGAATGTGGCTAGATCAGAAAAATGATTCTACTCAATAGCCATACAGAACTAAAAGGCAGTGAGTAGCATGATAATTATGGGGGCTGTATGGACCCAAAGAAATTCTACCATATGCTAATGTGTTTAGTGATTATTTGAATATTTTCATCTCTTTAAATTTGTAAATGAAGGGCTTGAGAGATAGCTTAGCAATTAAGACACTTGCCTACAAAGCGTAAGGACCTGGGTTCAATTCCCCAGTACCCACGTTAGCCAGATGCACACAGTGGCATGTGTCTCCTTACAAATACATGAATAAAAATATTTGAAAAAAGATCTGAATACACAGCAAAATTTAGAACATCTAATCCTGTATTAAGTCGTATTCAATAAATATACTTTGAGAGCTTGGGTAGTAGTAGCTCAGTGGTAGGTAGAGTGCTTGCTTAGTCCTGGGTTTAGTTCCCAGAACAAGAAACATACACTGGGTGAACAGCAACAACAAAAAGAATCTTATCAGCATTATTCTCTGAGTAGCTTTAGAGGTAGCACACTGATGAACACATACATAGAGAGTCCACAACTGAATGTTTTTTCTGTAAATGAAGTTAGCTGTTTTGTTCATAATCTAGGGTAGGATTGCTGATTCAGCCATTACATTTTATCAGTTGTTTGTGTGTATGAGAATTACTTAAATTTCATACCAAGATTAATCTTTCAATACATGGATTTTGATATGTTTAAACATACACCATTTTAAAATGTTTTCTATTTAATACATCGACATTAATCTAATCTACTTACATTAAATCTAATTGCATCCTGATTTCCTGGAATGAATGTCTAGGGTTTTTTTGGTTGTTGTTGTTGTTAGTGGTGGTGGTGTTTTGTTTCATTTTACATTTATTCACTTATCTATTTGAGAGAGAGAGAGAATGGATGCACTAGGGCTTCTAGCCACTGCAAACAAATTACAGATGCATATGCCACCTTGTGCATCTGGCTAACGTGGGAACTGGGGAATCAAACCTGGGTCCTTAGGCTTCTCAGGCAAGTGCCTTAAGTGCTAAGCCATCTCTCCAGCCATGGTTCCTTTTTGTTGTTGTTGTTGCAAAGTAGGGTCTAACTCTACCCAGTCTGACCTGGTACCTACTATGTAGTCCAAGGCTGGCCTCAAGTTCACAGTGATCCTCCTATCTCTGCCTCCCGAGTACTGGGATTAAAGGTGTGTGCCACCATGCCTGCCATATTTTTAACTTTCTTTTGATGTGGGAAGTATGTTCATGTCATGCCATTAAAACACCTAGGTAAAGTTTCAACTGATATAGCAACGCATGTTATCCAACAATTTAAATGCATGTTACTAAACTGATAGGTCAATAGTGTTTAATAGTTTCTCCTGTTTCTTTGTAAGTCATTTAGAAACTGAGCAAGCAAAAACATGACTCTTGACTTTTTGCTTTTCATCAGCATAGCAGAGCTATCCTTCACTTGCCTTTGTTTTTCCTTTGCTTCCTAAAGTTTCTATTCAAACATCACTGCCTTTCTAAAACTTTTCCTGGTTTTCCAACCTCAACCTTCTCCAGAATAGTGTCCATTTTTGTCCATGTGTTATGTTCTGTACTACTCTGACATTGTTTGATTTTTTTTTTTTTTTTTTTTTGAGGTAGGGTCTCCTCCTAGCCCAGGCTGACCTGGAATTTACTATGGAGTCTCAGGGTGGCCTAGAACTTACAGCGATCCTCCTACTTCTAACTCCTGAGTGCTGGGATTAAAGGCATGCACCACCACGCCTGGCTGTTTGATAATTATTTATTTCTGGGATGTCATCAGCTAAGATTCTCAAGGATTATATTATAATCTTCACTGAGCACATTAGATGGCAATAGAAATAAAGCTTAAATTTGGTTAAAAATATTCTGGGGCTGGAGAGATGGATCAGTGGATGAAGTACTTGCAGTTCAAGCTGGAGCCTCAGATTTCAATCCCCAGACCCACGTAAAAAGCAGAAGCCAGTCCATGGTGTGCTCCTATAATCCCAGCGCACTGATACCAACACGGGAGACCGAGGCAGAATTTCCTTAAAGCTCATCGCTAGCTCAAAAAGGAACAGCAGAGCAAGACTCAAAGAAAAACCTTGCCATGAATCCGAGGTGAAAACCAACCCCAAAATATTCCTCTGACCCCACAAGCTACATATACACATATACAATTTTTAAGAAAATATATTTGTTTGAGAGAGGGAGAGAGCGGCAGAAAGAGGCAGACAGAAAGTGAGCATGGACACACCAGGGCCTCTTCCCACTATAAACAAAATCCAGGCGTATGTGCCATCAAGCATCTGGCTTTATGTAGATGCTGAGCCATCTTTCCAGCCACCCCCCCCCCACAGTTTTAGAAAAAAAAATTTTCTTTTAATTTCTGAGCAGGGGAGATAGCTGATATTGATGAGACCTAGTGGCCTGATTTCGATTCCCCACTACCCATGTAAAGCCAGATGCACAAAGTGGCGCATGCACTATAAGTGGAGTTCATTTCTAGTGGTAAGAGACCCTGTTGTGCCCATATTTTCTCTCTTGAATAAATAAATATATCTTAAGCAATTCTTTTTTTTATTTTTTATTTTTTTTAATTTTTTTGTTCATTTTTTATTTATTTATTTGAGAGTGACAGACACAGAGAGAAAGACAGATAGAGAGAGAGAGAGAGAATGGGCGCGCCAGGGCTTCCAGCCTCTGCAAACGAACTCCAGACGCGTGCGCCCCCTTGTGCATCTGGCTAACGTGGGACCTGGGGAACCGAGCCTCGAACCGGGGTCCTTAGGCTTCACAAGCAAGCGCTTAACCGCTAAGCCATCTCTCCAGCCCTCTTAAGCAATTCTTATCCTGGGCTGGGAATATAGCTCCATAGTAGAGCCTATGCTAAGCATGCATGAGGCTGTGGATTCAGTCTTCACTGGGAACAAAAAAATCTAACTGACTAAATGACTAACTTCCTTCTTTGTTACTCGCATTTTCTTTTCTGAAAAATAGTGTTTCCCTTCCTCTTTTTCTGCATTATGGTAAGAAATAAGCTTTTTAGGGACTAGGAGTTCTTGCTCAGTTGATAGAGGGTTTGCTTAACATGCACAAGCACTGGATTTGATTCCAGCACCACATAAATGGGGCATGGTGCTGTAAGCCCAGCACTGGTGAGGTGGATGCAGGAGGATTCAAAGTTCAAGGTCGTTTTCAGCTACATATAAGTTTCAGGTCAACATAGACTACATGCACCTGACCTGAAAAATAATGCTTTATGATTGTAATTCGAATAAAATAAAACAGTCAGCCCTATTAGTAATGAATTTCACCTGCAAGGAACTGCAAGCAAAATTTGAAATCTAGGATGGTATGGATTAGTGGTTCTTAAGTACTGACATACAGTAGACTACCACGGGGGCTTCTTAAAATATAGATTCCTGGCTCAACCTCCAGAGTTTCTCTTTCGGGATCTCAGATAAGACATGAGAATTTATATGCTTTGACAAGTTCCCAAGTAATGTTGATTAGTTGGCCCAACAACCATACTTTGAGAACCACTTACATAGCTTATAAATTCTAACCTATCTAAAAGATGTACAGTATATTGAAATAAGACCTGTTCCTAATCTTCCCACCTGTCCCCTTTCCTAGTCTTGAGGAAAAAGTCTTCCACATTTGCCGAGTTCTCCATAAGTATGTCTACACAGAGCACCAACTCTTGAACAAATTTAAGTGCTCAAAAGTGTGGGAAAGAATTTCTAAGGAAGAATGGTAGATTTCTATTGTGTCATCATCTGTAATCTCAAATATATAATGAACACAAAGTAAAAACTTGTTGACTACACTGACAAGTTCAGAATTCTGATTTTTTGATTTTGAGACCACTGCTTGAGTATCTATAAAATGCTTTTCACTTGTGTCTTGTTTTGAACATAAACAAAATTAAAATGAGAAATTGTTTTAAATGTAATTATTAGAAAATATAGTAATGCTGTGCATGGTGGCACATGCTTTTAATCTGAGTTTGAGACCAGCCTGAGACTACATAGTGAATTCCGGGTCAGCCTGGGCTAAAGTGAGACCCTACCTTGAAAAAAATTATAATAAATTACTATATAGAAGCTCAGCCATATTTCCCCATTGTTCTGTTATTTTCTCCCTACCCTTTTCACGCCTGTTATTTTCTCCCTACCCTTCCCTCCTCCCTTCCTTCTTCCTTCTTCCTTCTCCTTTTTTTTTTTGTTTGTTTTTTGCTTTTCAAGGTATCGTCTCACTCTAGCCCAGGCTGTCCTAGAATTCTCTTATGTAATCTCAGGGTGGCCTTGAACTCCCAGCAGTCCTCCTACGTCTACTTCCCAAAGTGCTGGAATTAAAGGCATGCACCATCACGTCCAGTTCCTCCCTTCCTAGGTAGGGTTTCACTCTAGCTTAGGCAGACCTGGAACTCACTCTGTAGTCCCAGGCTGGCCTTGAACTCACACAATCCTACCTCTGTCTCCTGAGTTCTGGGATTAAGGGCATGTGCCACTGCACCCAGTTTATTCTTTTTTTTTTTTTCCCATACAGATTGTCAACAAATGACTTTTACGATCCTACATTATGATCTGTATTGTCACTGAAGGATTAACTAGGCACAGCTTTGTGGTTTCAGTAACACAGACTATTGTACATGAAATAATGCAGTTTTCTGGGTGAGGATATTCTATATTCTAATTATGAGTACTGTAAATACTTGGGGCCCAGTGTTGTGGCACATGCCTCTCATGCCAGTGCTCAGAAGCTGAGATTGGGAGATCACCAAGAGTTCGAGGCCAGCCTGGGCTAAATAGTGAGTTCAGGGTCAGCCTTGGCTAGAGTGAGAACCTGCTTCAAAAAGAAAAGATTGGACTGCCGGGTGTGGTGGTACATGCCTTTAATCCTGGCACTTGGGAGTCAGAGGTAGGAGAATCTCTGTGAGTTCAAGGCTACCCTTAGACTACCAAGTAAATTCCAGGTCAGCCTTAGGCTAGAGTGAGACCCTGCCTTGAAAACCCAGAATAAAAGAAGAAAGAAAGAGATTGGGTTTTAGAGATGACTTAGCGATTTAGGTACTTGCCTGTGATGTCTAAGGACCCAAGTTCAACTTCCCAGAACCCATGTAAGCCAGATGCACAAGGTGGCACATATGTCTGGAGTTCATTTGTAGTGGCTAGAGGCCCTAGCCATTTTCTCTCTTTCCCCCTCTTTCCCTCTCTCTCAAATAATTTTTTTTTAATTTTTATTTATTCATTTGACAGAGAAAGAGGGGAAGAGAGAGAGAATGGTCACACCAGGGCCTCCAGTCACTGCAAACGACCTCCAGATGTGTGCGCCCCTTGTGCATTTGGCTAACATGGGTCCTTTGGTTTTTAGGCAGATGCCCTAACCACTCAGGCATCCCTCCAGCCAGCCCTCAAATATATGTATATTTTTTTAAGTAAAAGAGGGCTGGAGGGATGCCTGAGCGGTTAAGGTGCTTGCCTGCAAAGCCGAAGAACACTTTTGAATCTCCAAGTCCCAGCTAGCCAGACACAAGCGTGCAATGTAGCACATGCGCACAAGGGGGCGCAAACATCTGGAGTTCATTCACAGCAACCCAAAGGCCCTGATGCAGCCATTCTCTCCCTCTCTCTCTCTCTCTCTCTCTCTCTCAAAAATTAAAAAAAAAAAAAGGGAGAGCCGGGCATGGTGGCGCATGCCTTTAATCCTAGCACTCAGGAGGCAGAGGTAGGAGGATCGTCATGAGTTCAAGGCCACCCTGAGACTACATAGTGGATTCCATGTCAGCCAGAGCTAGAGTGAGACCGTACCTCAAAAAAAAAAAAAAAAACACACACAAAAAGAGAGGGGGGTGGCTGGAGAGATGGCTTATCGGTTAATGTGTTTGCCTGCAAAGCTAAAGGACCTCGGTTTGATTCACCAGGACCCACATAAACCAGATGTACAAGCGGGGGTCATGTGTCTGGAGTTCATTTGCAGTGGCTGGAGACCCTGGCCCGCCCATTCTTTCTTTCTCTCTCTCTCTCTCTCTCTCTCTCTTTCTCTCTCTCAAATAAGTAAAAATAAAAGTTAAAAGTTTTTCTTTAAAAAATAATTAGCCAGGTGTGGTGGCTCACACCTTTAATCCTAGCACTTGGGAGGCAGAGGTAGGAGGATCACCATGAGTTCAAGGCCACCCAGAGACTACATAGTGAATGCCAGGTCAGCCTGGGCTAGAGGGAAACCCGGCCTTGAAAAGCAAAAGTAAATAAATAAATAGAAATCCAATTATGGAAGAATGGTTTATTTCAGTAAAGAAATAAAAAGATTAATTAGAAACATTAAAACAGGATGTTCTGGGGAAAAAAAGGTTATATAGCTATTATTTCTAATAGGAACAATAACCACTTCTATATGCCTTTATAAGTAGACATGCCATCAAGTTCTTAATTGGTCACAGTTCAGTTTTAAAAGAAATTCAGATTGAGAGGGAGAGGGGATATGATGGAGAGTGGAGTTGTGAAAGGGAAAATAAGAGAAGTATATTATCATGCTTTGTTGTCTATAATTATGGAAGTTGTCAATAATGAAACATAAAGAAATAAAGAGAAATTCATAAGCCGGGCGTGGTGGCACACGCCTTTAATCCCAGCACTCGGGAGGCAGAGGTAGGAGGATCTCCGAGAGTTCGAGGCCACCCTGAGACTACATAGTGAATTCCAGGTCAGCCTGAGCCAGAGTGAGACCCTACGTCGAAAAACCAAAAAAAAAAAAAAAGAGAGAGAGAGAGAGAGAAATTCATGAGCAAGTGATGATAGAATTTATTGTGCCTTTATACTTCTTCATAATTTTTATGTACTTTTAATGGGAAAAAGTCTCAATAAAGGCCTACTAAGTAGCTGTAGTACATTTTGCATTTTTTCAAGTCCATTAGAGAAATTAACTTTTTAGAAAGCTTTTCCACTTGGGCCTAGGGAGATGGCTCATCACTCAAGCTGGGTTGTCCTCATACATGCCATATAGCTGAGAATGACCCTTGAACTCCTGATTCTACTGTTTTACCTTTCAATACATGGTTCTCTGCATGCTAGGAAAACACTCTACCAACTGAGCTACATCTCTAACACAGCTTTAAATTTTTTTTTAATATATTTTATTTATTTGTTAGAGAGAGAGAAGCAGAGAAAGAGAGAGAGAGAATGGGTGCACCAGGGCATCTAGCCACTGCTAAGGAATTCCAGACATGTGTGCCCCCTTGTGCATCTGGCTTACGTGGGTCCTAGGGAATCTAACCAAGATCCTTTGGCTTTGTGGCTAAACACCTTAACCGCTAAGCCATCTCTCCAGTACCCCCCCCCCTTTTTATTAATTTTTATTTTTCTACCATGGTAGGGTCTCACTTTAGCCCAGGCTGACTTAGAACTCACTCTGCAACTTCAGGCTGTCATCAGTTCACAGCAATCCTCCTATCTCTGCCTCCCAGTGCTGGGATTAAAGGTGTAAGCCACTATGCTCACCTTCCAGCTAGTCTTTTTGAATCAGCATTTATTTGGCTTCTTCTTTTCTTCTCTCTCTCTCTCTCTTTTTTTTTTTTTTCCTGAGGTAGGGTCTCACTCTAGCCCAGGCTGACCTAGAATTCACTATGGAGTCTCAGGCTGGCCTTGAACCCACGGCAATCCTCCTACCTCTGCCTCCCGAGTGCTGGGGTTAAAGGTGTGTGCCACCACACCCGACTTATTTGCCTTCTTAAGGAGGAATAACAATGAAAATGCTTGGCTTTTTTTCCTCCCTTTTTAAAAATTTGTCAGTTTCCAGAATAATGAGTTAAAGTGACTGAGGGATTTTTTTTTTATTGACATCATAGGTATTTGTATTTGATGTGTTTTGATCTTTTAGAATTATTTTTTATTTCAATATTTTCTTTTTTATTTTATTTTTTTATGTGTAGACCAGGCTGGCTTCGAACTCCTGATCCTCCTGCCTCTACCCATTCATCAATTTCCTGTGGCATGTATCATCACAAATGGCTTTAAAAATTTTTTTTTAATTTTTTTGTTTTTTTTTTTGAGGTAGGGTCTCAGTCTAGCCCAGGCTGATCAGGAATTTACTATGTAGTCTCAGGGTGGCCTTGAACTCATATTGATCCTCCTATGTCTGCCTCCTTAGTGCTGGCACTAAAGGTGTGCACCACCACGCCCAGCTCTCTCTTGTCTATTTTGATGTCATCATTTTTTCCCCTCCTGTTATGGAGGCCTTATATAGGTAATGTCAACCACTGTGAGGGCATGATGAATGTCAAGGCCACGTTGGTTCTGGAAGACAGCTTTGTAAGCAGTCCTCCCTGCCTTTTGGCACTTAACATTCTTTCAGCCACCTATTCCATTATGGCCCCTAAGCCTTGGAGGGTGTGATAGAGAAGTCTCAGTGCTGAACACCCTGCTATCTCCGTGGATTATGAAACAGATCACGTTGACAACACCTTAACTATCACACCATCCTTTCCCTCCTCCCCGTCCCCATTCTGCAGAGGGCCTTCCTCATTGGGGTTGCTGGTATTCCCCATGGGGCTGCGGGTTATGCATTGTGGAAGCAGCAGTCAGGTATTGGGGAGGGGCATGACGTCCCAACTTGAGGCTCTTACAATCTTTCCATCCCCTCTTTCACAAAATTCCCTGAAACTTGGTGGGTGTGTTTTAAGTCTACTTCAGTGATGAGCTCTTAGGAGCCCCTGGATTTCTGCTTTGGTAAGTGTTGAGTATCCTCAGTGCCTGTCTCCTTCACCCTGGAGCTGATTGTTAGGCTCACCATGGAAGCAGTACTCTATGGTTTCACCTGGGCCTTGGCTGAAATGCAAAGGGTGGTTTATCTCCTTGGGTCTCACTACCTTCTGACAAAGAAAATTAGATTCTCCAAAGAGAGTAAAGTCAGCATTGGTTAAGTAGGATAAGCATTATTAAGATTCAGATAGATGAAGCTCCTCTTTTAGCTAAAGACTTGTGGGAGCTTCACATGGGAGAGCATGATCTTTGTCTCCATAGGATTCAGACCTGGTTCCCAATTCCAGATATGGTTCCTTTCCACTGAGTGGATCTCTTAGCCAATCAGCAAGCCATTGGTTACCCACCAAGGCTGTGTGCCACTATTGCACTGGTGTGTACTTCTTGTTAGGGTGTTTGCTTCTGAGTAGTTTAGAACCCTGCTTGCTCACACTGTTTTTGCCTGCTTTCTTCCAGTAACTTTTTTTAAGCACTTTCCAGCACTAGCCTGGCTATATGGGGACTGGCTGTCTTCTGGATTCCAGCCAGGTCTCTACATGTTTTGTGTCAGCAGAATATATTGTCTTCCTTTTTACCTCAAGTCAGGTGCGTTGACAGAAGCCTGTCTTGTTTTGGGTACCTCACAGGTGTCTCCAATCAACAGCTTAATGTGGGTATCACTGATTTCTGGTACTGGGGGTTACAGGTCAGGATCAAATTTTTATTTATTATTTATTTGAGACACAGAGAGAGAGAGAGAGAGAGAGAGAGAGAGAAAGTGAAAATGATGCACCAGGGCCTCTAGCCACTGCAAATGAACTCCAAATGAATGTGCCACCATGTGCATCTGACTTACATGGGACCTGGAGAATCGAACCTGGGTCCTTAGGCTTTGCAGGCATGCGCCTTAACCGCTAAGCCATCTTTCCAGCCCAGGATCAAAATTTTTTTCAGGTTTGGCTTCATCCTACCATCTCCAGAGCCCTTCTTTTCAGACACTTCCTTTACTCCTGTTGAGCATTAAGCCTTTTAGTCTACTATGGTGACTTTTGAGTCACCCCAGTGGTCACTATTATCTGAAAATAGAAGCACCTCTACAGAGGTGAGTAGCCTTAATATATGGACATGGGGCTGGAGAGATGGCTTAGTAGGTAAGGCATTTGCCTGCAGACCCACAGGACCCAGGTTTGATTCTTTCTCTCTCTCTCTCTCTGTCTGCCTACCTACTTACCTTCCTGCCTACCTCGTTCTCTCTCTCTGTCTTTTCAAATAAATAAATTTAAAAAATAGGGCTGGAGAGATGGCTTTGCCGTTAAGGCATTTGTCTACAAAACCAAAGGACCCAGGTTTAATTCCTCAGGACCCATGTAAGCCAGATGCCCCCCCCCCTTTCTCTCTTTCTCTCTCTCATATAAATAAATTAAAATTAAAAATAGTGTAATATATATATGGGCATATTATGTGCATTTAGCCAGACAATAGTAATAGTTTCTCCTCTAGGGCTTATGAACTCCTTCCCAGCCATGGGCTTTTGAGTAGGTTTTCAATACCAGGCAGGAATTTTTCCTTTTGATCAGCCCTCAAATCCAATCAGAGAGCAATTGGTTTCTCCCAAATCAGGCATGCCACTATTGCACAGTTGGAACATTTCATCTGACTGGCCAGCCATAAAGCTTGCAGGGTCTACTGCTGGTCAAGACAACTGATGACTTCTCTTCTTCAAAAGACTGTGCTGCGTAGCTCTTTCCAGCATCCTGACAGCTGGTTAAGAGGGAGGAGGCTTCCAGCTTAGCTCCAGCTTGATGTCTCAGTGACCTGCAGCCTAAGCATGTGGAGTTTTCAGCAGTAGGCTCTTAACATCTAGTTCTGGTGGTCAACTAACAGCCTTAGCAATACTTTGTAATGTTATGGGGGTACCAGGGGCCTCCCTGACCAACAATTCATGGGAAGGTATCCTGCCCCTGCCACTGAAATTTTTCTAATAACAATCTATGACTTCTGAGTCCACTATTATCTACCTCCACAGAATCCTTCTGCCCGAAGTCTCTCATTTTGGTTTTTCAAGGCAGGGTCTCACTGTAGCTCAAGCTGATGTGGGATTCACTCTGTAGTCTTAGGGTGGCCTCGAACTCATGTGATCTTCCTACCTCTGCCTCCTGAGTGCTGGGATTAAAGGTGAGAACCACCACACCTGGCTCAAAGTCTCTCTTTTTAAACATACATATTATTAGTCAGTAAAGAAGTAGGTTTCCATAGGGCTTATTCATAACATCTTAAATTTTGATTAGTCCTCCTCTAACTCCTCCTTTCCTCCATCCCCTCCCCTGACCCTACTTAGACCATTCCATTCCCAGTATTATGCCCTCTAATTACATGACTACTATATCTTCCCCCTTAGCCCTTCCTCTCCTCCCTTCCTTATAGCCCCTTTTTAGCCTTCTGGCCTCTAGTACTGATTTTTACTCCAACTCATATACAAAACTAAACATTTGAAGCTAGGATCCACGTATGAGAGAGAGCATGTAGTGTTTGACATTCTGGGCCTGGGTTACCACAGTATAATCCTTTCCAGATCCATCCATTTCCATGCAAATTTTATGATTTCATTTTTATTTTTTAAATATTTTACTTATTTATTTTGGATTTTTGAGGTAGGGTCTCACTCTAGTCCGGGCTGTCCTTGAACTCACAATGTTCCTGCTACCTTAGGTCTCAATTCACTATGTAGTCTCAGGCTGGCCTTGAACTCACAGTGATCCTCCTACCTTTGCCTCCTGAGTGCTGGGAAAATGTAAGTGGAGCTGGAGAGATTATTCAGTGGTTAAAGAAGCTTGTTTGCAAAGCCTGGTGACCCAGGTTTGATTCCCCAGTATCCACATAAAGCCAGATGCACAAAGAGCCATAAAGGGGAATTCATATGCAGTGGTGGGAGGCCCTGGCATGCCTATTTCCTCTTTTCCTCCCCACTCTCGAAAATAAATTTAAGAAATTTTTAGAACAAAGAAAGTGTAGTAAATGTACATATTTTGCATATTTTACTCGGCTCATAAATTTTCCCATATACTGTATATACACTTGTACCTTGCTTTGTTTTCCTTTTTTTTTTTTTTTTTTAATTCTGAGGTAGGGTCTCACTCTAGTCCGTGCTGGTCTTGAACTCACAATGTTCCTTCTACTTTAGCTCTCAAGTACTAGGACTAAAGGCATGTACTGCCATGCCCAGCTACCTTTTTTCATTTAACAATATGTTCTTGAAATCTCTCCCTGATAACATATGGATATCTGGATAGCTTCCTTATTCCTTTGTACAGCTAAATAGTATTCCACAGTATGGTTTATTGTAGTAAATAGTCCATACCCTGTTGAGGTACTTGGGCTGTTTCTCATATTCAGTTATTACAGGTACTAATGAAATGAGCCCTGAAGTAGAACTGCTGGGTCGCAGGGCAGAAGTGCCTATGTGGTTTTATGTGAGCACAATTTCTTATGCACATGTGTAAGAATTGAAGGACAGAGCCAGGTGTGGTGTCATACCCTGGGGTTTTTTTTTGTTATTGTTTTTATTTTTGGTTTTTCAAGGTAGGGTCTCGTTCCAGCCCAGGTTGACCTGGAATTCACTATGTAGTCTCAGGGTGGCCTCGAACTCACAGCATCTTCTTACCTCTGCCTCCCAAGTGCTGAGATTAAAAGGTGTGCGCCACCATGCCCAGCATGGCATACACTTTCAATCCCAGTATTAAGGAGGCAGAGATAGGAGGGTCACTTTAAGTTCAAAGCCACCTTGAGAGTACATAGTGAATTTCAGGTTTGTCTGGGCTAGAGCAAAACACTATCTCCTACCTAAAAAAAAAAAAAACCTAAATAAAAATAAATAAATAAAAAGAATTAAAGGGCTGGAGAGATGGCTTAGCAGTTAAGGCACTTGCCTGTGAAGCCTAAGGACCTAGGTTTGATTCCCTTGCACCCACATGCACAGATGCATAAGGTGGCACATGTGTCTGGAGTTTGTTTGCAATAGCTGGAGGCTGTGGCCTGCCCAGTCTTTCTATCTGTGTGCCCCTCCCCCTCCCTGTCTGTCAAAATAAGCAAATAGGGACTGGAGAGATGGCTTAGCAGTTAAGCGCTTGCCTGTAAATGCTAAGGGTCCTGGTTCGAGGCGCGATTCCCCAGTACTCACGTTAGCCAGTTGTACAAGATGGCACATGCGTCTGGAGTTCATTTGCAGTGTCTGGAGGCCCTGATGCATTGATTCTCTTTTTCCTTCTCTCTGCCTCTTTCTCTCTCTCTCTGACGCTCTCAAATAAATAACAAAAATTTTTAAATATAAGTAAATAAAATAATTTTTAAAAATTAAAGTCAGATATAATGGCTCATAATTTTGATCCCAGCACTCAGGAAACTGAGGTAGGAGGATCACCATGAGTTCATTCAAGCCCAGCTTGGGCTACAGAGTGAATTCTAGATCAATCTAGGATAGAGTGAGATCCTGCCTCAAACACACACACACACACACACAAAAGAAGAAAAGAAAAAGGAAGTTCGGGCTGGAGAGATGGCTCATGTGTTAAAGGCACTTGTTTTCAAAGCCTGACAGTCTGGGTTTGATTTCCCAGGGCTGACATAAAGCCAGTTGTACAAAGTGGCCCATTCATCTGGAGTTCATTTGCACTGGTAGCAGGCCCTGGCATTCCCATACTAATCCCTGATCCATAGGAACTCTCTGTCTGCCTGCCTCCTTCTCTCTCAAAGAAATAAAAATATTTTTGAAAATATTTTATTTATTTGTTATTTAGTAATTTATTTATAAAGAGGCAGAAAGGGAGAGAATGGGCACATCAGGGCCTCCAGACTCATGCGCCACCTTGTGCATCTGGCTTATGTGGGTCCTGGGGAATCGAACTTGGGTCATTTGGCTTTGCAGGCAAGGACCTTAACTGCTAAGCCATTTCTCTAGCCCCTAAAAATATTTTTAAAAAGAAAAGCATTGAGTCCATAGGCTATGCATGATGACACACACGTGTAATCCCTACACTAAGAAAGTTGAAGCAAGAGGATTAGGACTTCAAGGTCATTCTCTTAAAAAAAAGGGGGGGGGAAGGGAAGGCTAAAAAGGATGCTTCTTTTTTACATATAAATAAATACTGACCAGCTACTATGTCTTAAATTCTCTTTGCTGATGAGTATAACAGGAAGTTCTACAGAAGCTAATGGAGCATGAAAATAAAGTTAATTTTAGATTTTGTCAATGCTGTGAAAGAAGCTGAATTGGTTGATAGGAAAATGAGTGACTAAAGAGAATGATCAGTTGGAATGCTCAGGGAAAGCCTCTCTTGGAGTTAAGACACATAAAAATGATTAACACTACCACTTATTGACTTCCCTACTATTTGGCAATATAAATTACTTTCTTTCCCCCTCTTTTAGTGCTTTGAAACAGAGTCTTGCCATGTACCCAGGTTGTTATATTACTTCCTATGTAGCCCAGGGTGGTCTAGAACTCAGTATTATCCTCCTGCCTCTCTCTCTCTGTCCCTTTTCTTTGTCACTCAAATAAATAAATAATTTTTATAAACTTAAAAAATATTTTTAATTTTTATTTGTGAAGAGAGAGAGAGCATACTTGCTACAGTGTGGGTATACCAGGGCTTTCTTGCTGCTGCAAACAAATTTCAGACACATGAGCCACTTTGTGTATCTGGTCTTACGTGAGTACTGAGGAATTGAACCCTGGCCTGCAAGCTTTGCAAGCAAGTGCCTTTAACTGCTGAGCTATCATCCCAGCCCTTCTTTGTTGTCTTAAAGTAGAAGGACCTGCAGTTAAAACCTAGCTTCTAATTTTATAAACAAAGTCACCTCTAACAATATTAAAATATTATTTTCTGCCTAAAGAAAAATTCTCTAATAGCCATGAGAATCCTTGTGTTGTGAAGGAAGACAGCACCTGAAATCTCTAAGGAAGTCGTACACAAAGTGTTATTGAGAAGAAAATAATGATATGAATAATACCTACTCACAGTCCGAGATACCTGATGTGTATCTTGGGCCTCAGTGCGTGTTGGATTTTGCAATTTTGTGAGCAAGATATGTATTTTTTTCAGTTCCTTATTTCTATGTACTTCACTTAATATCAGATCTATATTCTTAGGTTGTAGGGCTCCATTAAAAAAAATCAGCTCCTCCTTCCCCCTCCCCCCATACTCATTTTGTATAATATGGTAATGATATCACCGTAGCAGTAATTACGGGTCATCTTCATTTCTTTCATCTCTGCCTGTTCTGATGGCTTCATTCCTTTGACGGAAAAGATTTGGCTCAGGGTGCTATGATTATTTTGTTAAGCGTTATTCGAATAGACAGGAGTGAGAGAAATTAATCAATCCAAATGCAATTAGCATCATGTTTAACCCAGTGATGGACATCTCAAGGTGAAACAGCCAGGGGAGTTGCAGACATTATTATTCAATCCAGTGGTTCTTATCTAAATTATAATCAAGAGAGGTTTTTATTGGCTTCTCCGTGTTAAGATGTAACTCTTTCCATGCCCTGGGGGTTAGGAAGACTAGTCCTTTTTTCCTAGTCGTGAACTGTTACCAGCACCTGGAAGTGGATTAGACCAAGAAGGAAAATTGTCCGAGTATACAAGTGGTGTTATTCTGGTGTAAGTTTACGCAGAGTAGGAGTCAACCTATATGAATAAGTTATTCTAATTTGAGACAAAATGTTTTGCATACTGATCAAATCACTGACGAGTTATTCTGTCTTAACCTTATCTCATAGATTACTACTGCTCTTCTCACTTTATGGAAGACAATATAAGACTGTGAAGTTCCTAGCCTTTAGTCATAGTGTTTCATCAGAATGTGTTATTATGTGAAAGCTCCTGAAGTGTGAATGTTCTGTATAAATTACGGTTATTTAATAAAAGCCTTTATCCCTCTGTCTATTATTAATCCATTGCTTTGATCTCATGGCTTTTTTTAGATTAAGTTTTACTCTTGAAAAGAGATCCAAGGGCTGGAGCTTGCCTGTGAAGCCTCAGGACCCAGGTCCAGTTCCTCAGGACCCACATAAGCCAGATGCACAAGGTGGTACATGTGCCTGGAGTTCCTTTGCAGTGGCTAAAGGCCCTGGTGCACCCATTCTGTCCCTCTGTGCCCCCGCCTCTTTCTCCCTCTTGAACAAATAATATTTAAAAAGAAAAAGGCAAAGAAAAGGGAGCCAAGTGAGTCAGGTGTGGTGGCAAACACCTCTAATTCCACCAGCACTCAGGAGGCAGAGACAGGAAAGAGGATGAGGGCAAGGACGGGGGAGGGAAGAGAAGGAAGGAGGGGTGAGGGAAGGAAAGATGGAAGGCAGGCTGGTTGCATATTTGAAATTTCATTGTTTTGTTCCTTAAAAAGGCCAGGACAAGGAAAGTTGATGGGGAGACACTGGGTTTTTTTTGTTGTTGTGCCTGAATACAGCCTTTTTCAAATACCTACAATTAAGATATCTCTGCTTCTACCTTCAGTCTTCAGACATCATGGCAGACACTGCCATGTTTTATGTTTCTGCTTGATATTTTATAATCTGAAAATAAATGTTTAGGCTGGATACTTCTGGAGGGGGTGTTCCTTCAGTTATAAAAAGTCATTAAGATTATGTCCATATTGGAGCTGTCCAAATGTAGTTTCCTTCTGGGACAAAGCACCCAGCCAAAAGCAGCTGGTGGGAGGAAAGTCTAGCTTACAGTCTCCGGGGAAAGCTCCATGGTGGCAGGGAAAAATGGAAGAGCAGACATCACTTCAGCTACAGCAGGTAGAAAGCAGCATAAGGACAGTAGACCAAACTCTGGCAACGGGAAGCTGGCAATAATCGTTCATACACATCCTCAGAAACACACCTCCTCCAGGAAGGGTCCATATGAGTTTATGGGGACAGCTGCTTGAAACCACCACACCAGATTTATTTACCTGCTCATTGAGTGCTAGCTTTTCTTTGTCTTAGTACTTCTTGGATTAAAACAGTCTCTGGAATTGAGCCTAACTCTGAGGTAAAGGAAAAAGATATTTGATATAAAATTACTTTCTCTGGTCATCGCAGGGAACACGTTCTTAGCCACCCTACACTGTTGAAAGAAAAAGTCCTATTGGAGAGCCACAACACTAGAAAGAGATTTCAGAAAGTATGCGCACAAAAAGAATTTAGATAGTTGGTGATAGTTTGGTCATAGATTTGACTTCCAGACCACTCCTTTCTTAGGTAGTAATATTCATTCTTTTAGAAGTGCTTACACCCATGCAATGTTAGACAACACCCTTAAGGCTGGTGCACCGACTCTCAAAGTGCCAGTTTTATACATTTTAGAGAACAGATTTCTACGAAGAATTGAGTGAGAATGTTCAGCAAACTTTACTGTAGTTACTGTACCTGCTAAAAGACCTCCAAGTGTCCCAAAGAAGTAAGGCTCCAAGGCATCCTTCCTCATGTATCGACATTATGCTCAGTTAGTTGACAGCTCCTGCTCTTGACAGTAGTACCAACTGTTCTTGTTGGTGCTGTTAAAAAGTACTTAGTCCTTGGCCTGAATTACCAGTCACTTAGTGGTCCTTTCTGTACAGAGATCTGACAGTGAACTAGAGCTCAGCGAACACTCTCAGTCTTCCGAGCTGCCTTGGAACTACTCTACTGCGTGCCCTTACATCAAGAAAAATTTCTAGGGCTGGAGAGATGGCTTAGCGGTTAAGTGCTTGCCTGTGAAGCCTAAGGACTGCGGTTCGAGGCTCGGTTCCCCAGGTCCCACATTAACCAGATGCACAAGGGGGCGCACGCGTCTGGAGTTCGTTTGCAGAGGCTGGAAGCCCTGGCGCGCCCATTCTCTCTCTCTCCCTCTATCTGTCTTTCTCTCTGTGTCTGTCGCTCTCAAATAAATAAATAAATAAATAAGAAAAATTTCTACATTCCTACAAAACTGAAATCAGCATTATAATTCATCTGTTTCTTTTTGTTCTCCTGATGCACCAAAATAACTGTTGACAGCTAGCTTCATCTCAAAGGCCTTTTTTAAAATTGGACTCTTTCTGTCAGAAAGTATATATTTAAACTTATTTAATATTTTTATTACCTTGTATGTAGTGGGCACACTGTGTGGCTGGGTTGACTAATCAGCCACTCCCTTCATTCATGTTTCTTTTCTACATAGTTCACACTGATGACTGACTAATAGACCTCTCTTGCCATAGCTGTTAGAATACATTCAAGGTTTCACTGACTAAACTAAAACTATAATTTTACAGTAAATAGGAGCATATCTACGAAACATCTTCTTCAAGTCTAGCTAGCTTTTTAGCACATTGATGTAAACAAACTAAACTAACCTAGATTATAAAAAAATGTACATAGATATTTTTATTGATTGATTTGTCAGAGAGACAGATAGAAAGAGAGCACAGGAGTACCAGGGCCTATTGCCACTGCAAGTGAACTCCAGAGGGATGTGCCACATTGTACATCGGGTGTTATATGGGTACTGGGGATTTGAATTTGGGCTGTCAGACTTTGCAAGCAAGTGCTTTTAACCACTGTATCATCTTCCCAGCCCCTAACCAGGATTTTATGTGTTCATTTTTGCTACATGTAATTCCTGGTGCAGTTAAGGAAGTTAGTTGCCTCTAACACTCAATATTATTCCAGTAGAACTTGTGGGTGTGTTTTTGTTTTCAATGTTGCTATAATGCTTCTTAGTTTATAATAGAAAAAGGTAGAAACATCATGGCAGATAACTAAGAATTTATTATGTTTTTGTGGAAGAGGGGACAGAAAGACTGTAAGTGCCAGAGGATGGGGAGGAATGCTGTGAAATACAGACTTCTGGACATGATGCAGATGTTACATTCATGAACACACAGCAGCTCAACATAACATCATGGATGGGAAAGGGATTGCACACTCCTCCCAGAGGAGCTATTAGCAGTTAATGGTTGCTAGGGGAGAGGGGGTCATTCTGCAGTAATGTAGCCACTGGTAAATTGCCCATGCTCCAGCAAATAACCCCTCGCCCATGTTCATGCAAGCCACTGTAATTTAAGTTGTGGGTCATAAACAGAGAGAGCCAGAGTAAAGAGAGGAGGGAGAGAAAAGAGAGGCAAGGATTAGTTAGGAAGAAGTAGGAGTTTACTGGGAGTGGGGTAAAAGAGAGTAAAGGGGTAACAAAGTACATTATATACAGTTAGGGAATTTTCAAAAATAAAACTTTAGAAGAAGCTGGGCGTGGTGGCACATGCCTTTAATCCCAGTATTCGGGAGGCAGAGGTAGGAGGATCGCCATGAGTTTGAGGCCACCCTGAGATGACAGAGTTAATTCCAAGTCAGCCTGGACCAGAGTGAGACCCTACCTCGAAAAACCAAAAAAAAAAAAAAAATTTTTTTTAGAAGAAAAAAGAATGATATCTATCAATGAAGAGCCTTCCTTCTTCATCACTTGGATTTCCTGTGGCCCATCTTTGGCATTGGGGTAGTCATAGCTAGACTCTAGGGTAGAGCTGGATTAGTAGAGTCATCTGTAATTCCCTGTGAAGATCACCAGCAGCACTGTACTAGGACTTCACTTACTCTCCCAGCAAGGTTCAGTCTCCCAGAGTATATGTGCCATACAGATGCAAGATATGCATGGCATCATTTGTTTTACAACTGAAGACCTTTTTGAAATAACTAAGCTTCATTCTCAGGCTATGTATGTTTGCTTACTTAGTGCAGACCTGGACCTCCTGTGAAGAGACAGCTAAGGAAACTCCAGTGCTCACTAGGACTGACCAAAAGCTCAGAGAAGGAAAGACAGAACAGTGACTATATGAGTTTGAAGGTGACAGGGAGGATGTTTCTATGGGGCAGTTTATGACTTAGTAACTAATGAAGGCCTGTTGTGAACAAGGCTTATCAGTGAAGGAGAGAAGATTCCAGTTTGATAAGACGGACATTCCTGCACAGTTAGAAATGGAATTAGAGGGCTGGAGAGATGGCTCAGTTGTTAAAGGTGCCTGCTTGCAAAATTTAATGCTTAGGTTCAATTCCCAGTACTCACAAAAAGCCAGATGCACAAAGTGGTGCGTGTGTCTGGAGCTTGTTTGCAGAAGCAGAAGGCCCTGGTGCTCTATCCCCCCCATAAATAAGTAAATAATGTGTTTTTTTGTTTGTTTTTTTTTTTTATTTTTTTTTTGCTTAACAGTTAAGACACTTGCCTGCAAAGCCTAAGGACCTTGGTTCAATTCCCCAAGATCCACATAAGCCAGATGCATAAGGTGGTGCATGCATCTGGAGTTTGTTTGCAGTGGCTGGAAGCCCTGGCACTCCCAATTCTTTCTATCAACCTAAAATAAGCTCTCTAAAATAAGTAAAATTTAAATATATGTATATTTAATATATATAAAATATATAATATACATTATATAAAATATATATGTATGTGTGTATATACATATATATATATGTATGTATGTATGTATGTATGGCTGGAGAGATGGCTTAGAGGTTAAGGTATATGCCTGAAAGCATATCCAGGTTCAATTCAACAAGTCCCACGTAAGCCAGATACAAGTGGTGCTGCATGTATCTGGAGTGTGATAAATCTTTGCAAATAAATAAGTAGCATTAACAAATACTTAGATATCTTGTTCCATTAGGAAAAAAAAATGTGTTTTGCATTTGTCATTATAAAATTGAAGGATAATTTTATAACTTTCTGTACATATTAGGGAAATATGTTTTTAAAAATAAATTACTGGGCTAGAGAGATGGCTTAGCAGTTAAGGTGCTTTCCTGCAAAACCTAAAGACACGTGTTCAACTCTCCAGATCCCACGTAAGCCAGACACACAAAGGTGAGAGCAGCACAAGGTTACACCTGCCCACTAGGTGGTGCGAGCATCTGGAGTTCGATTTCAGTGGCTGAGGCCCTGGCGTGCCAATTCTCTCTATCCAATTAAATACTGCAAAAGAAATGAAATCTAGATAGTTTTCCCATTAAACATTTTGTTGCTGTAAAAAAAACTTGTTTAAGGGATGGCTTAGTAGTTAAGGCACTTGCCTGCAAAGCCAAAGAGCCCAGTTTGATTCTCCAGGACCCACGTAAGCCAGATGTACAAAGTGGCACGTGTCTGGAGTTTGTTTGCAGCACCTGGAGGCCCTGGCACACCCATAAAATGTTTGCCTACGAAGCCTAAGGACCCAGGTTCAATTCTCCAGGTCCCACATAATGCCAGGTGCACAAGGTGGCACATACATCTGGAGTTTGTTCACAGTGGCTAGACGTTCTGGTGCACCCATTCTCTCTCTCTGTGTCTCAAATAAAAAAATTTTTTTTTAAGTTGTTTAAGGGCAAGAGAGATGGCTTAGCGGTTGAGGCACTTGCCTGCAAAGCCTAGGGACCCATGTTTGACTCACTAGATCCCTTGTAGGCCAGATGCACAAAGTGGTGCACGTGTCTGGAGTTCAATTGCAGTGGCTGGAAGCTCTGGCATGCCAGTTCTCTCTGTGTGTCTCTCTCATTAAATAAACAAGCAAAAAACCCTAAAGCTGGGCATGGCGGTACATGTCTTTAATTCTAGCACTCGGGGGGCGAAGTTGGAGGATAGCCCTGAATTTGAGGCCACCCTGAGACTACATAGTGAATTTTAGGTCAGCTTGACCTACAGTGAGACCCTACCTGTGGGTTGGGGCGGGGAGACTTGTTTGAGGGCTGGAGAAATGGCCCAGCTGTTAAAGGCATTTGCTAGCATGGGTTCAGTTCTACAATACACACATAAAGCCTGATGCACAAAGTGGAGCATGCATCTAGAGTTCATTAGCAGTGGCAGGAGGCTCTGTCTCCCCATTCTCATTCTCCCTCCCTCCCTCCCCCCTTGTAAAACGTATTTTAAAAAAAAAAAAAAAAACTTCTTTGAGGCTGGATACGCTAGCACATTCCTTTAATCCTAGCAGATTGCTGTGAGTTCAAGGCCACTCTGGGACTACAGAGTGAATTCAAGGTCAGCCTGAGCTAGAGTAAAACCCTACCTTGGGGGGCGGGGGGCGTAGTTTGAAGCAAAAGGAAGATACAGTGACAGTAGTTTATAGTTATGAATGTACGTGACCTTTGTATTCATGTCACCTTGAATAGGTACAGAAACTGATGCTCCAAGAGATAATATGGGGCCTGCTTACAGGGACCCAGCACCAAGCTAGAAACCATGTTCAAGTCCAGCCTGTCCACGCAAAGAGCCTACCCTGTCCCCTGTCACACTGTTATGCTGCCTCCTTTGTTTCCTGGTCGCGCATAGTCTCCTAGAAGCAGTGGTTGTCACTTATTTGGATGTGATTTTTAAAAGGGTGGGGGAATAACTCCTCAACCTTGCAAATGTTTTTAATTAGGTTGCAACACAAATATTTGAAGTAGTTTGAAATCAAAAACCAAATGTTACATATAAATTTCTTCCATTTCATTAAAAAGTTACTTAATCTTTACATTGTTCCCTACATAAAGTCGAGCAGAATTTTATCAGGCAATTGCCTCAAAGTTATAATCTGGAAAATCTTTCTGTAATGAAACCCATATGTCATGAGTGAAATGTACAAAGCTCTGGCAGAGAGGGCTGGTCTCGAGAGATTCTGCACCCAATCTCGTTAACCAGAGGCCTTTGGTAATCCCTCATCCCCTCACTGGTGAGAAATCAATCTGTACTACTGAATCTTTCACCCAGCCACCAGAAAATTTACTGCAGAGAAGGCAGTTTGGGGCTAGTCATTGTGGAAAGGGAGCCAGAGGCAAGACTAAACGGAGGATGGAGGAATTGGAGAGTGTAAAGAACAGATTACATTAACTCTACACCCCTTCAGAGTAAGCAGGATAGAGTCCTCCCTTAGCCATGACCTCTGTTAAGTATACCCAGGTATTTACTGCTGCCGTGAACCTGACAGCTCCAGAGAAGCTGCACAGGGGGCAATAGAAGTAACATAAACCTGGAAGTTGATTGTAGTCTAGCCATTTGCTGTCTTCCTGCACTCTATAGCAGCTCACATGTTAACCCTATGGTGACAGCCTCACTTAAGGTTTCCTTAGTTTGCCTACTGTGGACTACATTGGAGGGCCTGTAAATCATGACTTGACATGGACATCATGATTTCTCATCAGTACAACACATACTATAGCAGCTAATGACCAATGGTAGCAGTGTTACCTTCCTGTTTGACCTGATAATCTTGAATGATAAGCTCCGAAGTAAAAATAGTTACCCAATTTCAGACTCTAGATAAAATTCTGTCTGGCCATCTTATGTTCCGTAGGTCTGTCTTTTCCTCATCCCCTCCCTTTCCTTGGTGCTGGGGATCAAACTTGCTAAGCAAATACTCTACCACTGAACTACATCTCCAGCATCTAAGATTGTTTTAAATTATAACACATGGTTGTAGTTTAGACAAGCCAGGAGAAAATGAAGGAACTGAAAGTGCCAAGCTCAGAAACATGGGATCTTATCCTATCCATTTGATCCAGAATCAACTGAGCTATAACTACTGGGGAAAAGAAGGGACAGACAGACCTAGGCAGGAAGAAACAAACAGCTTCCTTTCCCTTGAGAGCAAGCATCTCAAAAGGTTTTTCCCCAAAGACAATTGAAATATTTAGTAGGAATATTTTAGTAAAATATATTTGTATATAAAACTCTTCCTGGAGAGAGAGAGAAGATAAGGAATACAGAATAGTAGCAGAGGGCTGCCTCCCTACTTCTAATGGGATTTTGTAGCAGCATGTGCGAGTTTGTTTCAGAAGTCAAAAATGAACAGATGTTGGTATAAATTACCTCTGTGCCTGATGTCTTGCAAATTAAAAGCGCGGTTGGCATCACTAAACAATTTCACTAGGTTTGGGGGTGCAGTTAGCAGGCAATGAATACTACAGCAGGTTGGGTAGGAATCTTCACCCTGCAGCAGAACAGAAGAGCAAGGATAAAGAAATGAGGGATAAAATAAGGGCTGTATGAATTAATCAGAAATGTTAACATTCCGGATGACAACTGAACAGGAGGGCACGTGCTCTGGAGCAGCCCCTGACCCGTAGCAATTTCCCTGTGCACAAGAAAGGGGTTGGTGCTTAGGACCTGATTTATAGGGCACAGCCCTCTTTTAGGGAGCAGCCATGTCACACATTCGTATATCTCCTATATGGGACTGGCAAGAAGGGAAACTTTTCCCCTCCCATGTAGAAGATGATGTCTTTTGAATTACTTCTACTTTTACAGTGCTTTCCTACAGCTCTGTATACTTGGATTAGGTCAAAGGGGGAGGAGTGATTGAGTGGAAAGGGGTTGTTAAAAAGGATTGGTTAAATTCAAGGATAGCTTACTTCTGAGAGTCCTCAGAATCTCTACTTGTTTCTTCCTTTTAAATTCTTTGAGACCTTTCAAATAGTTAAGTCTTTTTAAGTTCTAAGTCTTAAAATATTCTAAGTCATTTTCTCATGGGGAGGAGAACTAGGGTGTCTAAAAGACAAAAGGCAAAGCAACAATGAAATCAGGAGCACACTCATGGCCCAGAGTTTGGGCATGAGGCTCTTTCTACCCAGCAGAGTCCTGTGTAACCCATGCCTGGTTTCCAAAGCTCTTCTAGCCATGTTATAGGCTGATTTGATGCCCTGTGTGTTGAACATCCTTAATAAACACTCAAGAGTAGACAATTAACTCATACAGCCACTCTACCTAAAAAGTATAAGTGAATTTGTATAGAATCATGCTGAGGGGAAAGAGTCCAAGCAGTGGAGCTTTTGAGAGTAATAGTCTCCCTTATTCATGTAGTCACTTGGAAAATTTTTCTTTTTTCTTTTCAAGATTGGGTCTTACTCCAAACCAGGCAAGCCTTGAACTCACAATGATCCTCCTGCCTCTGCATCCTCTCCCCCTTAGTGCTGGGATTAATGAAAGTCATGCACCACCACACCTGGCTTCACTCTGAAGATACTGAGAATAAGAAAACTCTCACCCACCTCAGAAAAGTATTAATGATTGCCTTTATATAATCATTGCTAATAGCCAAGAGAATAGGTAACATGCTATCTACTTTTTTATCTATCTATCTGGGCGCACCTGGACCTCCAGCCACTGCCTACAAACTCCAGATGCATCCAGATGCATGTGCCACCTCATGCATCTGGCTTACATGAGTAGTGTGAGAATGGGACCTGGGTCCTTTGGCTTTTTAAGGCTAGGCTTAGAAATTTTGTCTAGTCTAAGGTATTACTCAGTTATTAAGCACTTCTGCTGGAACTGAGTTTATATCTTGTATTTTCTGTAAGTAGTCCATGTGACTTTCCTGAACTTCAGAAAGTAGTTGATAGTATGTCCTCTGGAGGAGTTAGCCCTTGACCCCTGATCTCCAATAATTCGGCATTTTTCCCATCAAGTGAGATTATTTTTCTTGCCATATGAACAAGATACTTTGAAAAAGGCAGCCACTGTGCTGGGCACCACCAAGAGTCACTAATTAACCTTACTTGGTTCTAGTCCTTTTGTGTATTATTTATTGTCTTCCAGCTTTATTCAGTAGATACAGGTCTAGCACTAAACAGCCTATGCTTTCAGTTATGTTTTTGGTTTTTCAAGGTAAGATTTTGCCTAGGCTGACTTGGAATTCACTATGTAGTTTCAGGGTGGCCTCAAACTCACACAGTCTTCCTACCTCTGCCTCCCAAGTGCTGGGATTAAAGGCATGCGCCACCACGCCTGGCTGCTCTCAATTACGAACTTCTAGTAGACAAGGACAAGTACGACATACAAGTCTCATGGAAAGTTTGTACACAAGGTAAAACTATACCGAGGAAGGATCAGTTTGATTTGGCCAGGTTGGATTTGGGCACTGAGGCAAGATCTTGCACTAGCCTTCCGTGCCTAGCTAATGGAATCTCCTCACCATTTTCTGGGGCACAGGGACTGGGGAAAGTTGGGAAGTGTATAGACTGAAATTAGGAAGGGCTCCCTAATGGTAACAGGTTGTCTGTCTTCATTGTACAAATAAGGGGGATTTTTGCTGTTGTGTGTTTGCTTGCTTGCTTATTTTTGGAGACAGGGTTGTTTTTGCAGTACTGGGGGATTGAATCTAGGGCCTGGTGCATACTAGGAAAACATTCTACCAACTGAGCTACATTCCTAGGCATTTTCTAACTTTTTATTTAGAGATAGAGTCTTACTAAGTTCCAGGAAGACCTTGAACATATAGTCTTCCTGCCTCAACCTCCCAAGTAGCTAGAATTATGGGCCTGCACCACCAAGCCCAGAGAGCAAGAAACTGTTAAACTTAGATTGAGGTGGAGGTTGAGGGGAGTGAGAGCCATTCATCTAGCACCATTTGCTTTGGACTAGGGAAGACAACAAGGAGGGCATTACAACAGGTACCACCCTTCCTATGTTCCCAGCATGGTTCCAGAATGCTTCTTGCCTATTAGCCCAGACACCAGAAACTTTCAAAACTAATCAATTCATTTAAGAGGTCTCAAAAGTTGGCCTTGTGGAATGCATATGCTTATGAGTGTTTGACAGGACTAAAATGAGAGGGCCTCTGGATTGGCCCTTGTAATTGGAAAATGTTTTACTTTCACTTTGAAGCCGTACATATATACATACATATATATATGGATGAAAGTAGCTGCATAAACCCAGTAGTAACTACAGCATTCAAAGATTGATGGTGCTGAAAGTCAGAGAAAGACATATAAACCTTGCCTGGCTATATTAAATGCCTACTACTGACAATGCCAAGAGAGAGAGAAGACCAAAGCTCTATAAACCCTGCTTTATGACACCATCACCAGATGACTGCACTGAGGGAATATAAACCCTGTTCTATTACAGCATGCAGGGAACTCTCACTGCTGAGGGATGGGATGAGGAGTACATGATCGCTGATTTTGATTTGAGATTATAAATGTGTAGAGACCAACAATCCTGGGAAGACTAATCTTGGTTGGAGTTTAACTTCCAAGAACAAGCCACATGTGATGGTGAACATGGGTATTAGGTTAGAGTCATCTGAGAGAATGAAATTACGGAGAATGCCCTAGGGATTCTTGATAAAGTCTTCAAGGGTCTGTATCTTATAGAAATTGCCAGCTTCAGAATCATTTTGTCCAGTTCTAATTGTCCAGAGTGGGTCTTTTTAGTTTTTTAAAAATTAATTTATTTATTTGAGAGCGACAGACAGAGAGAGAAAGAGGCAGAGAGAGAGAGAATGGGCACACCAGGGCCTCCAGCCACTGCAAATGAACACCAGAAGCATGCACCCCCTTGTGCATGTGGCTAATGTGGGCCCTGGGGATTCGAGCCTCGAACCAGGATCCTTAGGCTTCACAGGCAAGCGCTTAACCACTAAAGCTATCTCTCCAGCTGATCTTTTTAGTCTTTTGAGGTGAGGTCTCGTTCTAGCCCAGGCTGACTTGGAATTCATTATATAGTTTCAGGGTGCCCTTGAACTCACAGCGATCCTCCTACCTCTGCTTCCTGAGTGCTGGGATTAAAGGCATGTGCTGGGCTGGCTTAGTGGTTAAGCACTTGCCTGTGAAGCTTAAGGACCTCAGTTCGAGGCTCAGTTCCCAGGACCCATGTAAGCCAGATATACAAGGGGGTGCATGTGTATGGAGTTCGTTTGCAGTGGCTGGAGGTCCTGGCATGCGCATTCTGTCTCTGTCTATCTGTCTCTTTCTCTCTCTGCCTGCCTGTTACTCTCAAATAAATAAAATAAAAATGGTTTAAAGGTGTGCACCACCACGCCTGGCTTAGAATGGTTCTTTTTTTTTTTTTTTTTTTTTTTTAGTTTATTTATTAGAGAGACAGAAAGAGGCAGAGACAGTGACAGAGGGAAGAGAATGGGTGCACCAGGGCCTGTAGCCACTGCAAATGAACTCCAAGTGCATGTGCCCCTTGTGCATCTGGCTTACATGGGTCCTAGTGAATGGAACCAGGATCCTTTGGCTTTGCAGGATCCTTAGCCTTAACTGCTAAGCCATCTCTCCAGCCCTAGAGTGGATCTTTACTAAAATATTTTGTTTATTGATTGATTCGAGATAAAGAAAGAGTAGATTTTTTGTAGTAACAATTTGATATGAAATTCAGATAGGTCTACATTTTTTGTTTATTTATTTATTTATTTATTTAAGAGTGACAGAGAGAAAGAGGCAGATAGAGAGACAGAGAGAGAATGGGTGCACCAGGGTCTCCAGCCACTGCAAATGAATGAACTCCAGACACGTGCACCCCCTGTACATCTGGCTAACGTGGGTCTTGGGGGATCGAGCCTCGAACCGGGGTCCTTAGGCTTCACAGGCAAGCATTTAACCATTAAGCCTCTCCAGCCCAAGTCTGCATTTTTTAAATTAAATCTGTGATCCATTTATCATTTTACTTTTTGTTTTTTTGTGATTTCAGCCAGAGAAATGACACGGGGGAAATTCCTCAACATTCTAGAGAAGCCCAAGAAGTAGCAGTTGCTTATGGACAGATGTCCTGAGGACTGTCACCAAGTTCCCCTCCTAGTGCATCTCTGATGATGCACACCTCATGCTTCCTTGAGAGAGTCCAGAGGCTGAACCTCCAGGGTTGGCCCTTCTCCCCTGCTCCTGACACTCCACACCTCTGAGGACAATTAGCAGCAAGAGAAGAATCTGCTCTACCCAAGGATCATTGCCTTCACTCAGTCAACTTCAAAGCTTCGATGTAGGTAACACCAGAGGTCCTGTTACTTGCTTTTTTTGTTTGCAGAAGCAATTCAGGAGCCTCGGGATCCTATAGTTGACCTGAATCTATGGTGACAGTCATTTGTGACATATGGGTTGGATGGGTTCTCTTCAGTTGTACTTGATCTCTTAGGAAGTATTCATGATGTGCGAAGATCAAAGACCAGCTAGATTCTGGACCGACTATACATCCTGCTTGACCGGTAAATATATAAAATAGGATATAGAATTATAGGATACATAATTGCTTCCAAGACTCCACAGCTAGAGAAGCCAGAGTCTTTTCCGTGTCCACCTGCTTTGCAAACTTCGTACCTCTCGTGTCACTCCTGCTCTCCCGCCTTCCACTCCCCACCTCTCAGCCACTCAAAGGTCAGGCTCCAGGTGCGTGGATCTCTAAGTAGTTACTCCCTCTGGGGATTAGCTTACAGAGTGAAAGGAAAGGACCATGCTATGTCACCTTAGGTTCTAGTCCTTAAAACCAAAGTGAAGGTGATAAAAAGGACTTTAGAGTTCTAGTTGATCTGTTAAAGATATAAATGAAAGAGTGTAGCCTGGAAGATAGAAGAGCAAGGTTTAATTAGAATTCCCATCTGGTTGAAAAGCTAGAAGTCTAGTGGACCTCGTACATGCTCTCAGATGGTAGCAGTGTCTTGTCCCCCTCATCTTCCTCACGGAGCACATACCAGATGTTTCATCTATGTGACCGAAGTGCATGCACACGACACACACAGACACACGTTAGAATTTCCTGGCTTAAATACAACTTTCATGGCGTTCTTCACCAGTTGTTTATTTCTGTTAAAATCTGAAAATCCCACAAATGGGTAAAATCAATTATATATTTCCTCATGTGTTTCCAGAAGTACATAGAGTTTTTGTGGAAAGACTATCTCTGTGGCAATAGTCCAGGGGAGTTTGGATACAGGAGAAGCTGTGGTGAGTGAGGTTTGTGGTTGTGGTTGTGAATGTGCTAGGGCATGGCACTCTCAGTTTCGGAGCCAGTCCTGTGATCATTTTCTGTCGTTTACCCCTGTTTCTCATGCTGAAGTTAATTGGACTTTTCTTTCATTTATGCCATTTAATTATCAACATAATTTTACTTTTTAAAATTTATTTTTTATTTTATTGTTTTGATTTTTCAAGGTAGGGTCTCCCTCTAGCCCAGGCTGACCTGAAACTCACTATGTCAGGGTGGACTCAAACTCACAGCAGTCCTCCTACCTGGGCCTCCCAAGTGCTGGGATTAAAGGCATGTGCCACCATGCCCAGCAATTTTACTTTTTGAAAGGAATAAAACAGTGGGTACATAACAAAAGATGAATATGAGAAGAGAAATACTCCTAGAAGGGCCAGTTTTAGAGGCTTTGCTTTTAACTTAACCCTATGATTGACATTTCTTGGTCTCACTAAATGCGGTTGAAGTATATATGTACAACTGGTCAGAAAATAGTGCCACAATGTCAAATTTATTTCTTCACTCTATTTTGAGAGTTGATTATATCAGGCACTTTTAAGTGTTTGGGGAAATTGAAAAGTGTGTGTACTGGGATTCTTCCCCCAAGCCAACTCCAGTCTGTGATGGGAAGTCAGGTAGTTGGTTTTCTGACCTGCTCTGGCCTCCTCCCTATACTGTCATCCTATTCACCAGCACTTAATGTAAGTAGATGTTTTAGATTTGCAGTATTTATTGTCTTCAGATTTATTGTTCTTAGAAATGTTAATGACATATTTTTATATTGATAATATAAATTTATGTACAGTGTATATGTGTATGTACTTTAGGATGTTAGAGGATTGTACTTTGTATATAATGTTTTCTGTGTCTTCATAATAAATATCTATTGTAGAAGAAACCAAGCTGTAAATAAAGGCTTCAGAAATGTTTTCTTATTTAAAAAAAATACAGTATTGGTGACAAGTAAT
The DNA here is from genome assembly GCF_020740685.1 of Jaculus jaculus. Taxonomy (NCBI): domain Eukaryota; kingdom Metazoa; phylum Chordata; class Mammalia; order Rodentia; family Dipodidae; genus Jaculus; species Jaculus jaculus. Next base: position 143,832,901 of record NC_059108.1, on the reverse strand, counting down.
CCACTATCCTACCAGCCATTCTGCTCATTACTACTCAGTTCCCTGTTCCTCTAGGAACATTCAGAAACTTTTGGTACTTCCCTACATCTGCTGATAAAATCCAGTCTCTCCTGGAATTTTAAGACTTCAAGTCCCTTACTTGAGTGCCTTTGCCTAGGCTATTGAATTTCCAGAAAGTCTTGCTTTCATTTTACACCTAACAAAACTTTTCTTCCTGTAACACCAGTTGGAAATGATCCTTCCTCACTCATTCTTAAAATATTTAAAGGTGCCATCCTTACCACTCCTACCACATGCCACCTTACACTTAAGTGATCTGAGTCCAGATCTTACTGCCCTACAAAATCATAAGGTCATCAATGTCTCCTACATGCTGACTTCTTTATTGTCTTCTTTGAACTAGGAGTTCAAAGCTATCTACTTGTAGTCTCTGGTTAAGCATGCTGGATTGAACAGGAATATTTCTCTGCCACCTACTAAAACCCTTAGTATGAGTTCCTTTTCAACCCTGCTCCAGACCTAAAGCACAGGAAGTACTCATTAGTATCACTGCTGTCATCTATTGGTAGATGACCAGAACCCAAGCAGATTATTCTAGAGAAAGAATTCTATTTTTGTTGTTGTTGTTTGAGGGAGTGTCTCAGTCTAGCCCAGGCGGACCTGGAATGTACTATGTAAACTCAGGATGGCCTCAAACTCACAACAATCCTCCTACCTCTGCCTCCCAAATGCTGGAACTAAAGGTATACACCACCATACCCAGCTGAGAACCAGTCTGTATTAAGGAAATACACGCATTCTATATTAAGGAAAGCAGTTTGAAGTTAGCCCACTAAAGATTACTAGGATACCAATTTTGTTAATATCAAAACACCATCACTAATTTATCTTTTCACTATCTTAATTTTATTACATTTTTTTTTTGTTTTTAATATTTATTTGTTTGCAAGGAGAGACAGAGAAGGAGAAGAGGCACACCAGGGCCTCTAGCCACTGCAAATGAACTCCAGATATATATACCACTTTGTGTATCTGGCGTATGTGGGTCCTGGGGAGTCAAACCCAGGTTGTTAGGTTTTGCAGGCAAGCACCTTAACCGCTGAGCCATCTCTCCAACCCTTTGTTTTGTTTTTTTGAGGAAGGGTCTCATTCTAGCCCAGGCTGACCTGGAATTCACTGTGTGGTCTCAGGCTGTCCTCAAACTCAGCCTTCCTCCTACCTTGACCTCCCAAACGCTAGAATTAAAGGTGTGTACTACCACGCCCAGCAAAGTGGCAGGGGGCCCGGGACAGTGGGCACACCAGGGCCTCCAGCTGCTGCAAACAAACTAGGTGCATGCACCACTTTGTGCATCTGGCTTTAAGTGAGTACTGGGGAATCAAACTCAGGTCATTAGGCTTTGCAGGCAAACACCTAAACTGCTAAGCCATCTCTCCAGCCCTTATAGTTTTTAAATTGGTATTTGCTAACTGCTTCTTGATTAGCAAATCAGTCCTTCGGCTTCTTTTTATTATGACTCTTCTGGAGTGCCCCAGTTCAAGCCAGTGAAAGTGGATCTTACAACTTCAGAAGGGTATTTATACTCCCATAGGTGCTTTGTAATGAGGCCAAGAAATTCCATTTCCAATAGGATGCTTCACTTCTTTCTGTATTCCTCGGGAGTAAGGTATAACAGGAAGGTAAACACAACAGCAGGTAAGGAAATGGGCATGGGCAAAGATAGATGTTCCCAGGGGTCAAATAATGTGGTTTTCTTACCAGCTTTCGTAGTCCAACTTCTTCAAGCACTAGGTTATGTCTGTTCTCTGTTTTCTGCTTTCTCCATCCTTTGAGAGATGCCAGACCACCAGACCCCAGCGTGGGCTTCATTTTGTCAGTCTTACACCCCAGCCTCCAGAGAGGGAGCAAGCAGAGTTCTCTCCAGGTTCCATTTATAAGTTCTGACTGGCCTGTAACTGGCTTTTTCTATATACTTAGACCCTTTGGCACTTTTTCTTTCAAACCAGGGGCACTGGGGGCTTCAAGTGGCACCAGGTGCAACCAGAGGCCCCTGGTTGGCACAAGTGCTAGCAGAGCCTGTTAATTAGCACAGGAACACCCCGATGCTCCATTAGCCAGGCCAAGCATTCGGAACTTTTCCCTCCTGGGGGCCCCTTCCTCCTAATGAGAGTTGGGAGAAGGGCCCTTACAAAACACTGCCTCAGAATAATATTCCGCTTTGTCCCCACCAATAACCAGGGTTGACAGGATCACTCTGTCCATTTCTCTCCTAATTAGCACAATTCCAGCATAGCCTGAGCCAGCAAATGGAGAGAAGCGATCAAAAGTGATCGGACAACCGTACTGAATCACAAACACAAAGAGGGCCATTCCCTGTAATTAGGTGAGACAACTCCTCAGTCTTTTCTCTGCTGGAGTTTGCTGCTAAGACTCTTGCTGTTTGGGTCCTAGCAACACAAGTTACATGTCTCCATGGGGCACTAATAAGCCCCAAATTGTCTTCCGCTTCACACAACTCTAACCAGAGGACAGGTGGGGGGGGGGGGGTAGCAGTGTAGTGAGAAATGGAGGGCAGGGTTTCTAAACAAGCAACCACTGGGAGATTTCCCTGACTGCCAAGAGGCACAGGAGGGGTTATGGGCAAAGGAGAACTGCATCAGGCACGGACTCCAGCCCTTGACTCAGAAGCACCTCGACTCCTGACCTTCTGGGCGGCCCATGCTCGTTCAACTCAACATCTACATTGTTTTCTTTCGCTCCCTCGCCCACTTGTCTACTCTGGCGGCATCATAGGCGGCCAAAGCTGTGGCATCATTTCTGGAACTGCACTGACGTTCTTATAACCATGTCAAGGTGCATGTGGGTTCTGACCTCAAAGAGCTCATAGCACAAAGAGCACCACTTGCCTCCCACCCTGAACTTCATTTCCAGCCCCATCCTGCGTGTCTCTGGCTCTTTCCCTGCCCACTGGCCCCAGTCTCTCTCCTTTCTAGGACAAGAAGACACATCTGGTTGCACTCCACTTGGTGTAAAGGTTGAACAATTTAGCCGGGCATGGTGGCGCACATCTTTATTCCCAGCACTTGGGAGGCAGAGAGGTAGGGGAGTTCAAGGCCACCTTGAGACTAAATAGTGAGTTCCAGGTCAGCCTGGGCTAGAGTGAAACCCTATCTCGAAAAACCAAAAATAAATAAAGAAGAGCCGGGCGTGGTGGCGCACGCCTTTAATCCCAGCACTCGGGAGGCAGAGGTAGGAGGATCGCCAAGAGTTCGAGGCCACCCTGAGACTACATAGTGAATTCCAGGTCAGCCTGAGCCAGAGTGAGACCCTACCTCGAAAAACCAAATAAATAAAGAAAGAAAGAACTAATTAAAGAAATAAAACAAAGGTTGAACAATTAATAAAGAGAAACCCTGCCCCCAACGTTACAGCCCATTACAGAGATACTTGGGGGGGTTCTACAGCAAAACACTTAGTCAGGGCTGGAGAGATGGCTTAGCGGTTAAGCGCTCGCCTGTGAAGCCTAAGGACCCCGGTTCAAGGCTCGGTTCCCCAGGTCCCACGTTAGCCAGATGCACAAGGGGGCGCACGCGTCTGGAGTTCGTTTGCAGAGGCTGGAAGCCCTGGCGCGCCCATTCTCTCTCTCTCCCTCTATCTGTCTTTCTCTCTGTGTCTGTCGCTCTCAAATAAATAAAAAAAAAATTTAAAAAAAAAAACAAAACACTTAGTCATAGCCAGGAACAAGGGAATGCTGAGAGTGATGTTGAAAATCTCAAGCATGATATCTGAGCAGAATTAGCTCACACATACTATCTTGTTATCTTTTTTTTTTTAATTTTTATTTATTTATTTGAGAGTGACAGACACAGAGAGAAAGACAGATAGAGGGAGAGAGAGAGAGAATGGGCATGCCAAGGCTTCCAGCCTCTGCAAACAAACTCCAGACGCGTGCACCCCCTTGTGCATCTGGCTAACATGGGACCTGGGGAACTGAGCCTCAAACCGGGGTCCGTAGGCTTCACAGGCGAGCGCTTAACCACTAAGCCATCTCTCCAGCCCCTCTTTTTTTTTTTTTTTTGATGAGAGAATTGGTACACCAGGGCCTCAAGCCACTGAAGTTGAGCTCCAGACACATGCGTCATCTTGTGCACATGTGCAAACTTGCACACTTGTGTCACTTTACATGTCTGACTTATGTGGGATCTGGAGAGTTGAACTTGGGTCCTTAGGATTCGCAGGCAAGCACCGTAAGTACTAAGCCATCTCTCCAACCCTTTATTGTCATTTTTTAAATTTATTTATTTGCAAGCAAAGAGAGAAAAGAGGCACGCCAGTGGCCTTCAGCCATTGTAAACGAACCCCAGATGCATGTTGGCCACTTTGTGCATTTGGCTTTATGTGGATACTGGGGAATTGAGCCCAGCTTGTTAGGCTTTACCAGCAAGTGCACCTTAACCACTGAGCCATTTCTCCAGTCTTTATCTTGATCTATACCTGATATTTGTGAAGTGACCTCCAGTAATCAGAAAACAGTTATATAAAATCTAAGGATGGGCTGGAGAGATGACTTAGGAGTTAAGGCACTTGCTGGCAAAGCCAAAAATAAAAGGATCCAGGTTTAGTTTCCCAGTGCCCCTGTAAAGCCAGATGTACAAGGTGGCACATGCACCTGGAGTTCATTTGCAGTGGCTAGAGACCCTGGCACTCCCATCCTCTCTCTTTCTGTCTGCCTCTTTCTCTCAATAAATAAATAACTTTTTAAAAAAATCTCAAGGGGTCTCTCAGCCTGTTTGCTCGGGTCCTTCACCACTTTAAAGAGGCAGCCCAGTGGCATGGTAAGCAGACACACTGTCAAGTCATGGTGCCAGGGTCCAACTCCTGTCTCTGCCATCTGCTAAGTGTGTGGTTTTGGATAAATTGACCGTCTGTGAGCTGGGTCCAATAGTAGCCCTATGTCTTAAAATAGTTGTAGACAACATATATGTTCTTGCAAAGTGTGAAAATAGTGTAGAGCATGTTTTTTCCCACAGTGTAACTGCTTGGTAGGTCTGCATAAAGGTGGACTCAATGTACTTTTTAAACTCTTTTATGCTCAAAATGGTTAGAATGAAGCCGGGCGTGGTGATGCACACCTTTAATCCCAGCACTCGGGAGGCAGAGGTAGGAGGATCGCTGAGAGTTTGAGGCCACCCTCAGACTACATAGTGAATTCCAGGTCAGCCTGGACTAGAGTGAAACTCTACCTCGAAAAACAAACAAACAAACAAAAAAATAGAATGAGTGACCCCTTCAGGGAAAATGTGGTAACCTCTGGTTCTTTAGAATAAGAGTGGTATTTCTCTACCCCTTGGGAGGAGCTGACCGTTCTGTCACTACTACTGTCCCCATCCATCCACCCTATGGACAACCTCTTGCCAGCATTTGAACTCAGGAGATTCCATGATTGACTGAGCAGACTGCAGCACAAAAGACTGGCTGATAAGCAACAGAGGGAGAAAATATTCTCTGTGACCGTGGCAGGTTTCTGAGCTGATGTTGGGGCTACCATGAGTCTCAAACTGTGCCTTTGTGGTCCCAATATTTTGTGACCATCACTTACCAGGAACACAGTTCCCTGCTTCTTTCGGTCCGGGCTCCTCCTCGTCCTCCAGGTATTTTTCCAGGAGCGAAAGGGGTGGGGCTGAAGCTCTCCTTCTCTCCAGAGCTGAGCAGGGGCCTCGCAGGCTCTGGCTCTCCCAGCATCGAACCTGTGCAGAGCAGCCTGGCCCGACTAACCTGAAACTTGAGCATCAAGAGAGGCGGAATGAAGGTCACATCCTCAGGCCTTCCCAACGTGCAGCCAATCCCTCGGAGCCACGCTGGCCAGAACTAGCAGCTTCGCACAAAAGAGCAGCTGAGAAGAGTCAGTTTGGAAAAGTCAGTGACTTGAGGCTGAGTAGAAATGAGAAGGGCTGGCCTCAGCAGCAGTGGAGCCTTGGGCAGGGCCATAAGGGAGTGTGGAGCACAGAACCAGAAATGGTCAGCAAAATGGGGAGAAAAGCCAGCTCCCAAGAGCTGTCTCCGAGCCAACTGCTCCCACCATCTGTTGCTGCTGCTGGGTCTCTACCTGCTCAAGGCTGAACTTCACCCTCTTCCCTCACAGCCACACTGTCAAAAACCAAATGGCCTAGAGGCCCTGCAGCCCTGCAGCTATGGGGGAGGGAGAAATGTCCTCAGTGCATTTGTCCAGTGAACTATTATATAGCCTTTTAGTGTGTTTATAAAGTGCAGTGTCATGGAAGAAATGAACTTGTTTTTTTTTTAATTTTTTTGTTTATTTTTATTTATTTGAAAGTGACAGACACAGAGAGAGAAAGAGGCAGATAGAGAAAGGGCGTGCCAGGGCCTTTGGCCACTGCAAACAAACTCCAGATGCGTGCGCCCTTTGTGTATCTGGCTAATGTGGGTCCTGGAGAATTGAGCCACGAACCGGGGTCCTTAGGCTTCACAGGCAAGCACTTAACCACTAAGCCATCTCTCCAGCCAGAAATGACCTTGTTTTAAGTGGGCTGGATGTGCTGGCACATACTTACAATCCCAACACTTGGAAAGCTGAGACAGGAAGGAAGATCTCCGAGGCCAGTGTGAGCTATGGAGTGGGACCTTGTCTTTAAAACCAGAACTGGCCAGGTGTGGGGTGCATGCCTTTAATCCCAGCACAGACAGAAGTAGGAGGATCATTGTTGAATTCAAGGGCACCCTGAGACTACATAATAAATTTCAGGTCAGCTGGGCTAGAGGGCAAGACCCTACCTCAAAACAATAAATATAAATATAAAAATTCAAGTGAGGGCTGGAGAGAGAGCTTAGCAGTTAAGGCGATTGTCTGCAAAGCCAAAGGACCCAGGTTTGATTCCCCAGTACCCACAAAGTCAGAGGCACAAGGTGGCATATGCATCTGGAGTTTATTTGCAGTGGCTAGAGGCCTTGGTGCACCCATTATCTCTGTCTCTCTCTGTCTATGTCTCTGTCTCTGCCTCTCTCTCTTTTACTGCCTCTGTATGTCTCAAGTAAATTAATTAAATATGTTTCTAAAAATTCAAGTGAGCTGGGCATAGTGGTGCATGCCTTTAATCCCAGCACCCAGGAGGCAGAGGTAGGAGCACTTTGAGTTTGAGGCCAGCCTGGAAGTACAGAGTAAGATCCAGGTCAGCCAGAGCTAGAGTGAGACCCCTACCTCCAATAAACAAAACAAGACAAAAATGCAACTGAAAGTGGCAAGATGTAAAATCATAAATACAGCAAGATCTCCAATGTGTGGTGGTGGGCGCTGGCTGGGGAAGGGGCCATTCGAAGGCAGTAGGGGAAGGTTTAACGGTGCCTGCTGCCTTGTTGGAAGTTTAAGGGTGATTTTCATTTTTCCCCATTCCCTGCAGAATCGTATATTGCTTTTCTAATACAGGGAAAAGAGAGCCTCTGGACCTAGGTTGCATGTGCAGGGCTGGGAATGGCCTTGCATAGGGCAGTGATGTTTGTTCCTGGACAGGCAAATATCTCCAACCTAAAAACCACCAAGTATCTCCTGAGTGCCTACTAATCAGCCCTGCCCTGGGCTCTTTACTCCATCTCATGTAATATAGAGAAATGCCACCGTCTCATCCCTCCTCACACGCCGTCCACAGAGCCTTGGCCTAGGCACGCAGAAATGTTCGGTGAGTGTTGGAAGAACTACTGTCTTGTTCCTCTGTCTCTCCACTGAAAGACATATCAGCAACACACGACATATCCTAAGGCTGTGTCTCCAGTTCTCAGGCATGTGAAGCCTAAGAACTTCAAGTGTGCTTGTGAGTTTCCTTCCCAGCCTTCTTCCTGCTTCCCTTCCCCTGGTCCGCGTGAAGAGGGTGAGTATGGGTCAGGGGAGGGTTGAGAATCCTGTCTTCACATGCAATGCCCCACCTACTAAGGACATAAAGTGCATTTCTTCCTGGATTTAAAACACTGTTGGGGGCTGGAGAGATGGCTTAGTGGTTAAGACACTTGCCTGCAAAGTCAAAGGACCCTGGTTCAATTCTTCAGGACCCACGTAGGCCAGATGTACAAGGTGGCACATGCGTCTGGAGTTCGTTTGCAGTGGCTGGAGCTGGTACTCCCATTTTCTCAACCTCTCTCTCTCTCTCTCTCTTTCTCTCTGTGTCTGCCTCTTTCTCTCGCTGGGATTAAAGGTGTGTGCCACCACACCCAGTTGGGAGATGTGCTTATTTATTTATTTTATGAGAGAGAGGGAGGGAGAATGGGCACACCAGAGCTTCCAGCTACTTTGATCGAACTCCAGATGTGCACCCCCTTATGTGCGTGTGCAACATTGTGCACTTGTGTCACTGCATCTGGCTTACGTGGGACCTCGAGAGTCGAACCTGAGTCCTTAGGCTTTGGAGGCAAGCACCTTAACCGCTAAGCCATCTCTCCAGCCCAGGAGACTTAAAAAGTCAAGTCAGTTTCCCTGCAAGATGAGATGCATGGAATTGATGGAGAAAACCGAAAAGTCCAGGGCCAGATGGCATTAGAAAGCCACCAAAAAGACTTGGACCTTGCCTGAGGAATAACTCAGCCACGAGCCATTGTGTGCAGCATGAAGCTGGGCCTGGGAGGATCCCCAGGAGTTTGGCCCATTGTCTCCTCCATGGACAGAGATGTAATGACGAGTAAGATCGCTCCCGTGCCGGCCACATGCACTTTGTCTTGTTTTCTAAAGAGGTACTACTTTCTGACCAGCTCAGAGCAGCAAAAAGGGAGCATAGGAGCTGTGACATGCAGCCCTAAGTCCTGTGTGGTCACTATGTAGCTCTGGGGCCTTTCAACCAAATGAAGGGTAGAAGGCAGCCAGCCCTCTGAAGAGAGAGTACACCCCAGAACAGGTGAAACCCTTGTGACCTCAGGAGGACCACAGCACAGGTGACACTTTCCAACATCACCAAAGACTGATGCAAATCGGTCTGGTTCTGACCCTGGCACACCAGGAAGGATAATGATTCCAGCACACCAGGCAAGGGAGGGGCGACTGGCGGCTCAGTTCACATCTTCATTAATGATCTGAAAGACAGGGGTAAACAGCATGCTAATGGAACCTGCAGATGATTGGTGTTGCAAGCCTCCGAAAGGACAGAGAAATAGCACAGCGAAACCCAGCGAGCTTAGAAATATGGGCAGGCGATTGTCAAATGATTTGTCCTGAGAAAATGAAAGTCGACGTGTCAGGAAGACATGATGGAGATCCGGGTGGGGGCCTGTGAGCTGTAAAGCGGAAATGGGTGGCAGAGTTGGAAGGTTGAATGAGCGGACAAGGAGTGTGTGGGCAAAGAGAGGAGGGGCAGGGGGACATGATATAAAAATTGGCCTTCAGGATCCAGAAATAAGGACCCTGGGCATTTCGGGATGACTGTAGGGCCAACTCTTTATGCCAGGGGAGGGGACAAGCAGGCAGCACTGTGCCCCTGGCCTGTGTCTCTTCTGGATCCTTCTGCAAATTTGGGCCTTTGACTTCAACCCATGAGCTGTACGTGTTTATACGTAAGCTATTAAAGTTTTTTTTAGAAAAAGCAAAAACCAAGCAAGAGAATGCCAGGCATGATGGCACATACCTTTACTTAGTCTCAGCACTAGGGAGGCTGAAGTGGGAGGATCATCATGACCAACAGGATAGTCTGGGCTAGCCTGCTTTGAAAAAAGCTAGTTGACCCGTTTTATTACAATGCAAGGTCAGGCGAGATGGCTCAGCACTTAAGGTGCTTGCCTGCAAAGCCAAAGGACCCAGGTTTGATTCCCCAGTTCCCACATAAGGCCAGATGCACAAGGTGGAGCATGCATCTGAGTTTATTTGCAGTGGCTAGAGGCCATAGTGTGCCCATTTTCTCTCTCTCTCTCTGCTTCTCTCTCAAATAAATAAATAAAATATTTTAAAAATAAAATGCAAGAAGACAAAACACATTTTTTAGATTTTATTCTAAATTTGGGAAATAGGATATTCAAGAGAGAGAAAGTTGGTACATAGCTGATATACATTAAGTGCACAAATCTTAACAGCTCAGTAATTTTTTTCCTTGAGGGAGTTGCTCTATCTCACCTTGCCTTGGTTTCCTCATCTGAATAAATGCAACATCCATGGCTGGGATATGAGAATTAAATAAGATAATATCGTAAAGTACCTAAGACTCAGTAAGCACTTTGATGTGGGAGATTAATATAACTGTTCATTACCCTTTAATTTTTTAATTTTTTTTTTTTTTGAGGTAGAGTTTCACTGTAGCTCAGGCTGACCTGGAACTCACTCTTTAGACCCAGACTATTCTCAAACTCACAACAACCCTCCTACAGCCACCCTAACCACTAAGCCATCTTCCCAGCCCCCACACCTAGTTTTATGTGGTGCTCAGAATCAAAGCCCGGACTTCATGCGTGTTAGGCAAGCACTCTATTTTCGAGCCACACCCCCAGCACTGCAGTCAGAGTGACTAACTGTCCGGTGTGCTGGGAATGCAGGGGCTTCCGGGGATATAGGACAGTGCCGCAAGTGAGGCAACTGGTCCTCCTACTGCGAGCCCAGGCTCTGCTCGGTAAGTTCGGGAGCCGGGCCTGATGGCCCAGTCCTGTCATCCTGGCACTAGGGAAGCTGAGGTAGGAGGGCATTGAGATGGAAGACAGCTTAGGATACAACATGAGACCCCACTTCAAAAAGGGGGTACTAGGCAGATAGCTCATGAATTAAGTGCACTTCTGTGAAGGCATGAGGGCCTGAGACTGCCCAAGTTCAGATCTCCAGATCCCATGTAAGAGAGCTGGCCACGGCCACATGTACCTATAACCACAGCTCAGCATCAGAGCAGAAACCCGAGAATCATTGCAGCCCCAACCTCCTTCTTCTGTAAGAAGAGTGATGGAGAAGGACATCCAGCATTCCACGCTGGCCACAACAGGTGAGCAGACGGGGCACCGCATGTGCAACACACACACACACACACACACACACACACACACACACACACACACACCATAAAACAAAACCCTGTATAATATCAGGTCCATCAGCATATAATCACGGATAATGGAAGAGGACAAAAAAAATGACATCAAAGCCAGACGTAGTGGTGCGCACCTTTAATCCCAGCACACAGGAGGCAGAGGTAGAAGGATTGCTGTGAGTTCAAGGCCACCCTGAGACTCCATAGTCAATTCCAGGTCAGCCTGGGCTAGAGTGAGACCCTACCTCAAAAAAATAAAATAAAATAGAAGAGGGCTGGCGTGGTAGTGCACACCTTTCATCCTAGCACTTGGGAGGCAGAGGTAAGAGGATGGCCGGGAGTTCAAGGCCAACCTGGGACTACAGAGTTAGTTCCAGGTCAGCCTGGGTGAGAGTGAGACTCTGCCTTGAAAACAAAAACAAAAAAGAAAAGAAAATAATAAAAGATGAATTTGTTGGAAAGAAGGAGTTTACCACATGCTTGGGCTGCAAGGTCACTGAGAAGTCAAGCTGAAGCAGAGCTGAAACCCTCCTCCCTTTGGACCAGCTGTCAGAAAGCTGGAAAAGCTACACTGCATGCAGTTCAATGGGAGAGAGAGGAGTCACTGGTGGAGATAACAGTGGATGCTACAAGCCTTAAATTTGACCAGCCAGGCCAAATGAGCCAATGGGTACAATAGTGGCATGTCTGCTTTGAGAGAAACCAACCACTCTCTAATAGGACTGCAGGACTGCTCCACAGGAGGGAATACATGCCTGGTACTATGACATCATAAAACCTATGATTGGGGGGATCATGAGCCCTAGGGGTATATGCCTGTTGGTATCTGGCTAAATGCATATATTATGCTCACCAAATCACCCAGTAAGCACTTCTTTTATGTTCAAACTCATACATTAATGCTACTCTCACTTTTGGGCTAGAGAAGCTTCTCTTTTCAGATGACAGTGACCACTAGGATGACTCAAAATGCAACATAGTGCTGAGAAGAAGTGACAGAGGAAGATTCAGCACTAAAACATCTCCATCACACCCTCCAAGGCTCAGGTCCATTGCAGAAGAGGTGGTGGAAAGAATGTAAGAGCCAAAGGAAGGGTAGGACTGCTTACAATGCACTCTTCCAGACACAAGATGGCCTGGATATCCATGACGTCACAGTGCCTGGCACTACCTGCATAGGACCCTCATAATAGGAGGAAAAGATGATGACATCAAAATATAAGAGACACTGATTGAGAGGTGCAGGGGATATGATGGAGAGCAGATTTGTGAAGGGGAAGCTGGGGGAGGGGAGGAATTATCATGGTTTATTATCTATAATTATGGAAGTTGTCACTTAAAAAAAATTGTTTTAAATGGGCTGGAGGGAAGGCTTAGCAGTTAAAGTGCTTGACTGCAAAGCCAAAAGACCCAGGTTTGATTCCTCAGAACCCACATAAGTCGGATACACAAGGTGGTGCATGCATCTGGGGTTTGTTTACAGCAGCTAGAGGGCCTGGTGTGTACATTCTCTCTGTCTCCATATCTCTAAAATAAATAAATAATTTTCTTTTAAGTTTTGAAAAAAGAGTTCAGTGGAAAAAAGAAGGGAATCAAAATGAGAGAGGATTATGTTCAAAGTACCTTATGTAGGGGCCAGTTTGATGGCCTTGGGAGGCAGAGGTGGGAGGATTGCCGTGAGTTCGAGGCCACCCTGAGACTACACAGTGAATTCCAGGTCAGGCTGAGCTAGCATGAGACCCTACCTCGAAAAACCAAAACAAAACAAAACCACTATTGTGAAGGGCTGGAGAGATGGTTCATTGGCTAAAGGTGCTTGCTTACAAAGCCTGACGCCCAGGTTTGATCCCCCAGTATGAATGTAAAGCCAGATGTACGATGTGGCACATGTGTATGGAGTTTGCCAGCAGCAGGAGGCGTGCCCATATCCTTTTTCTCTCTCCCTCTCTCTATCTCATAAATAAATATTGAAATTCATTATGTATATATGAAAATTGCCAATAAAATGTTTTGAAGGTACAGCCTTTGTTAATTCCACCTCTATGCATATGGCCAACAGAAATGAGTGCTGATGTCCACCAATATACACTTGTCCTGAGTTTATTTTTTTCTCAATTTTTATTAACATTTTCCATGAAGTCCTGAGTTTTGATAGCCACTTCACGCAAGTTTAAAAAAATGACTATGCTGGGTGTGGTGGCGCACACCTTTAATCCCAGCACTCAGGAGGCAGAGGTAGGAGGATCGCTGTGAGTTCAAGGCTACCCTGAGACTACAGAGTGAATTCCAGGTCAGCCTGTACTAGTGTGAGACCCTACCTTGAAAAACAAAAACAAACAAAAAAAGACTAAAAACTAGAAAAAATTTATAAGTCCATCAACAAGTAAATGTACAAATCATCTCTCTTATGAGCTGGAGAGATGGCTTTGCAGTTAAGGCACTTGCCTGCAATGCCTAACAATCCAGGTTTAATTCCCAATACCTGTAATCTGTAAGGTAAAGCCAGATGCACAAGTTAGCACATGCATCTGGAGAGGTTTTGAAAAAATATTTATTCATTTATTTTATTTATTTGAGAGAGAGAGAGGAAGAGGCAGATAGAGAGACAGAGAGAGATAAAATGGGTATGCCAAGACCTTCAGCTACTGCAAGAGAACTCCAGATGCATGTATCACTTGTGTATCTGGCTTTACATGGGTCCTGGGAAATGGAACCTGTGTCCTTTGACTTTGCAGGCAAGTGCCTTAACAGCTAAGCCATTTCTCCAGCTCTTTTATTTGAGAGAAATAGACACACACACACACACAGAGAGAGAGAGAGAGAGAGAGAGAGAGAGAGAGAGAGAGAGGGAACGAATGGGCACTCCAGGGCCTCTAGCAACTGTAAATGAATTCCAGATGTATGTGCCACCTTGTGCATCTGGTTTATACAGGTCCTGGGAATTGAACCTGGGTCCTTTGGCTTTGCAGGCAAGCACTTTAACCACTCTCCAGCCCAGTTGCAAGTATTTTTTGAAGTGCCTAGAGGCCCTGGCATATCCATTTTATCCCCACCCTCTCTCTCTCCTTGCAAATAAATAAGTGATTTTTTTTTTTTTAAAGAATGTAGGTCAGAGCCGGGTGTGGTGGCACATGACTTTAATCTCAGCACTTGGGAGGCAGAGGTAGGAGGATCGCCACGAGTTCGAGACCACCCTGAGTCTACATAGTGAATTCCAGGTCAGCCTGAGCTACTGTGACACCCTACCTCAAAAAAACAAAAAAAAAAAAAAAGAATCTAGGTCTCAGGCTCAGCCTGAATTCAGAGCTTTGGTGTGAGAAAGAAGGACAGCCAATGACCACCATGCCCTTTGTTGGTTGCCTGTCATGCCCCACCAGCAACTGAGCATAAAGTCAGGGAGCCTGTCTTGTGACCTTGATGTGGGGCTGGACAGTCAGCTAGGCTCCAGGACACCCTCTATGCTTGGGCCCTCTTTTTTGTTGTTGTTGTTGTTTGTTTGTTTTTAAAGTTTTTAATTTTTTTATTAACAACTTCCATGATTATAAAAAATACCCCATGGTGATACCCTCCCTCCCCCCACTTTCCCCTTTGAAACTCCATTCTCCATCATACCCCCTCCCCATCTCAATCAGTCTCTTTTTTACTTTTGATGTCTTGATCTTTTCCTCCTCTTGTGATGGTCTTATGCAAGTAGTATCAGGCACTGTGAGGCCATCGATATCCAGGCCATTTTGTGTCTGGAGGGAGCACGTTGTAAGGAGTCCTGCCCTTCCTTTGGCTCTTACATTCTTTCCGCCACCTCTTCCGCATTAGACCCTGAGCCTTGGAAGGTGTGATACAGCTATTGCAGCACTGAGCACTGCAGCCATTTCCATCACCATGATACCTTCTGAGTCGTCCCAAGGTCACTGCCATCTGAAAAAAAAAAAAAAAAAAAGAGAGAAGATTCTCAACCAAAAGTGAGAGTAGCGTTAATATAAGGGTGTGAACATTAACAGAAGTGCTCTCTGGGCAGTTTGATAAGCATAGTATATACATTTGGCCAGACATCAGCAGATGTTACACCCCTAGGGCTTATGACTCCCCCTGTTTTAAGTTTTCAGTATCAGGGATGTATTCCCTTCCCGTGGAGCGGGCCTCTGGTCCAATTAGAGGGCAGTTGGTTTCCACCCTGACAGACGTGCCACTGCGCCCTCTTTTTTTTTTTTTAATATTTTATTTATTTATTTGAGAGTGACAGAGACAGAGAGAAAGACAGATAGAGGGAGAGAGAGAGGATGGGTGCGCCAGGGCTTCCAGCCTCTGCAAACGCACTCCAGACGCGTGCACCCCCTTGTGCATCTGGCTAACGTGGGACCTGGGGAACCGAGCCTCGAACCGGGGTCCTTAGGCTTCACAGGCGAGCGCTTAACCACTAAGCCATCTCTCCAGCCCTGGGCCCTCTTTTGAAGGAGCAACACTATGGTGCGAACAGCACTTACTGAGAATTCAGAGCAAGGATCAGATCTGTGCTGCCGTGGTTCTCAAGAGCCTGATGTGTCTTGGGTGTTCAATGTAGTTACCAGATGGCTTCCTGAATCCATAGCTTCCAGCCACTGAAGTGTTACTTAAACTACCCAGATACAGCTGACCACTGTCAAAGTCAAAATTCATTTTTACTCCTAGGTTATCCAGGTGACCCTTCCTAAGAAAACTTTGCATTCCAAGTGAGCTACCAACATCTCTGAGTGTGTGTCTGTCCAGGGCAACTCGGGATATGCTACAAAAGAACTCCTTGTTTTAGGGTTTTGTTTGTTTTGGTTTTTTAAGGTAGGGTCTTGCTCTAGGCCAGGCTGACCTGGAATTCACTATGTAGTCTCAGGGTGGCCTCGAACTCATAGTGATCCTCCTACCTTTGCCTCCCGAGTGGTGGGATTAGAGGCATGTGCCACCATACCTGGCTTCCATATTGTTCTTGAACCAAGTTTTCTTATACATGGAGGTCAAGGACCACTGGCTTGTTTGGCCCCTGAAAGGGATTTCTGCACTATACAAGGTGGTAGCCATTGGCTACATGGAGCTACTAAATCTAAATTAAAAGTAAACAGGGGCTGGAGAGATGGCTCAATAGTTTAAGGCACTTGCTTGCAAAGCCTGACAGCCTAGGTTTGATTCCCCAGTCCCTGTGTAAAACCAGATGCTCAAAGTGGCACATATGTCTGGAGTTCATTTGCAGTGGCAGAATGTCCTGGGGTGCCTGTACACTATCTCTTTCTCCCTCAGATAAATATATATAAAAAAAGTAAACATTGAAAACCCAAACAGCATGATGCAGGGTCTTGCGAAGGTCCCCTTTGGACTTAACTCTTCTGAAACTGGGCTAAATAAGCCTCCTTAAAGAAAACAAAACCCACCAGGGCATGGTGGCGCATGCCTTTAATCCCAGCACTCAAGAGGCAGAGGTAGGAGGATCACCACCTACCTCGAAACCCACCCCCCAAATTCAATTTCTCACTAGCTACATGTGGCTACTGGCCACCATTTTGGACAGTGTAAAACAATATATATTTTTATCACCATAGGACAGCAATAGATTGCAGATGATCCTCAAACCCAGCCTTTGCAAGGTGAGAGGAAGGAAATGGTGGGTAGGACTGGACCACCACCTCATTTACCTGAGCTACTCTTCTTTATAGGTAGATTTCAAGTTGGAGTTACTTGAAACAAAAGATTTTTTGCTTTTAATTTTTAAATATGTTTTGAAAATATAAATACAAGCCATATAATAAGTGAGCAGATTGTGAAAAATATGTCACCTTCCTATCCCCTATCCCTCAGACCACTAGTGACCCATTTCTGGGAGCCACATTGTTCTACACTGGGCTTTTTACCCAGTTTACCACTTTTTAAATTTTTGAACATTTATTTACAGAGCGAGGGAGAGGAGAGAAAGAATTGGCGCACCAGGGCCTCAGTCACTGAATTTGAACACCAGACACTTGCATCAGCTAGTGGGCATGTGTGACCTGGTGCTTGCCTCACTTTTGTGCATCTGGCTTATGTGGGATCTGGAGAGTAGTGCATGGGTCCTTAGGCTTTGCAGCCAAGTGCCTTAACCGCTAAGCCATCTCTCCAGCCCTTTTTTCCCATTTTAACATATCTTGGATCTTGCTCATACTGATACATGCAGATTTAACTGCTACATACTATTCTGTGTACACACCATAATATGTTTAGCCAATAGTGGCCATTTAGGGTGTTTCTGGTCTTCTGCCACTGCAAACTATATTATGGTGTACTTAAATCTGTGACTATGTACAAATATAGCCACAGAATATATCACTAGGGGAGCTGTCCAGGCAAAAGCCATGTGCTATTTTAAAAATATTTTATTTATTTATTAGAGAGAAAGAGGCAGATAGAGAGATAGAATGGGTGTGCCAGGGCCTCTAGCCACTTGCAAACAAACTCCATATGCCTGCACCACCTTGCACATCTGTCTTATGTGGATACTGGGGAATTGAACCTGGTTCCTTAGGCTTTATAGGCAAATGCCTTAACCGCTAAGCTATCTCTACAGCCCATGTGCGTGCTTTTTTTTTTTTTTTCCAGGTAGGGTCTTATTCTAGCCCAGGCTGATCTGGAATTCACTATGTAGACTTAGGGTGGCCTCAAACTCATGGCAATCCTCCTATTTCTGCCTCCCAAGTGCTGGGATCAAAGGCGTGCACCCAGCCATTTTTAAAAAGAAATTTAACATATAGTGCTAGATTTCTCCCCTAAAGAGGTTATAGCAATAACTTCTTTTCCCTGTATTCCGAAACTGTTTCTACTGCGGTTAGGCATGTGGGATCCTGCAGGGTAACAGGGGCTGTCCTTGGGAGGGGGTTTCCAGTGCCATGATCACAAACCCACGTAGCCTTTTCACATCAGTTCTTCCTGTTACCAAGGATGGCTAGCATTTAATCCAGCACCCACCAAGTACGGGTCTGAATCCTCTGCCTCAGTGTCTCAGACTGTTCATGATAACTTCCTGGTAACTTCCTTATAGATGAGGCTTAGAGATTTTAAATAACGTTCATGGCCACCTAGCTTTAGTAGCAGAACTGGGATTCATTCCAAAGCTTACACCCATTATTTTTTATTATTATTATTATTATTATTATTATTATTATTATTATTATTTAGGTTTTCTGAGGCAGGGTCTCACACGGGTCCAGGCTGACCTGGAATTCACTATGTAGTCTCAGGGTGGCCTCGAACTCACATTGATCCTCCTACCACTGCCTCCCAAGTGCTGGGATTAAAGGCGTGCAACACCACGCCCAGCTATTTTATTATTATTATTATTTTATTATTCGAGGTAGGGTTTCACTCTAAACCAGGCTGACC
This sequence comes from Jaculus jaculus, assembly GCF_020740685.1. Lineage (NCBI taxonomy): Eukaryota > Metazoa > Chordata > Mammalia > Rodentia > Dipodidae > Jaculus > Jaculus jaculus. The sequence goes on along the minus strand of NC_059108.1, from coordinate 143,814,536 downwards.
TGGAATTCACTCTATCCTCAGGCTGGCCTCAAACTCACGGCGATCCTCCTACCTCTGAGTGCGCCACCACGCCCAGTGCTTTTGCCCATTATTAACAGGCTTCCCCACTCACCTGCTGGCTCCTTCCCACTGTGTGGACCAGGCTTTGCCCTCCTCTTGTGACTGCGCCCTCTTGGATGCCTTTGCTAACAGAATGAGCCCTTCACCTCTGCTCACTCTCCTTCCTGGAGCCAAAGCACACACTTCCAATCTAGGCCCCTTCCTCCTGCACTGTTTCCTCTACTCTGGATCCTGGGACTGCCCCCCCCCTCTCCGAACCCCTGGAGCTGTGTGCCCAAGCCTCAGGTGATGCCTCAACCTTTGGAGCTGGGGAGAACCAGCCGGGGAGGGAGAAGCAACGGCTACCATCACCTGACCCCACTCAGCCAATTCAGGAAGACAAGATGTCAAGTTAATGAGCCTGTGGGCCTCTAATTAGCTGTCAATTACCTCAAATTAATCAACTCCTCGCCTAATTAAGCATTATCGGCAGGTGGGCACAAAGCAGAGCATTGTGTGGGAGCCATGAGAAAAGCTAGGCTGGCAAACTTGGTTAGGATCAGCGCTGTGCACCGCGCCTGCCTCCCCACGGCGCTCAGTGACCAGCCCAACACCGGGTCCTCTGCCCGCCGCTGTCCCCAGCACCGCGGTCCCTGGGAAGCCGGGGGAGAGGGAGGTGCAGAGTTTACAGGCAGCTGGAACAACTTTGGGGAAGCGGGGGGCCGGGGGGGGGGATGAGTGCAATAGAAACTGAAGGCCACGGACAAGTCCCTTTGCCGGGATCCTGGGAAGGATTTGAACTTGAGGGTGAGCGTGGGGGGAAGTCTGGTCAGGGCTGCAGCAGGCAGAGCTGACTTCTAATCCTGGCTCAACCACTTGTGAGCTCTGTGACCCAGGAAATGACTTAACTTCTTTGAGCTACTTTTCCATCCTAAGAAAGAAAAAAGGGCTGGGGGGGGGGGGGGATGACATAGCGGTTAAGGCACTTGCCTGCAAAGCCAAAGGACCCAGGTTGAATTCCCCAGTCGGACCCACAGTGAGCCAGATGGCACATGCATCTGGGAGTTTATTTGCAGTGCCTGCAGGCCCTGGCGTGCCCATGCCCTTTCTCTCTGTCAAATAAAATAAATAAATAAATAAATTTATAATATATAAATTAAAAAAAATTTTAAGATATAAATTTATAATATAAATTTTCAAATTTTTAAATAAATTTAAATATATATAAAATTTTAAAAACTGAAGAAATTTGAAGGGCCTCCTGGGTCATTATGAGGGTGAGATACACAGCCCACACCTGCTGCGCGGCAATGCTCCTGTACTAGGTTCTGGTGATAATGGGAGGGGGCATGTCATGCTTCCCATAAGAACTGTCCGAGTTAAACTGCATCCCCAAAATCTGAACTCCCAGGCTCAGGCAACCTCCAGCTTTCAGTGCACCCCTTCAGATTTTTGAGTTTGGGGCTGAGAGATGTCTTAGTAGTTAAGGTGTTTGCCTGCGAAGCCAAGGGACCCAGGTTTGATTCCCCAGGGCCCACATAAGCCAGATGCACAAGGGGGCACATGCATCTGAGGTTCATTTGCAGTGGCTAGAGGCCCTGATGTGCCCGTTTTCTCTCTGTCTGTCTGTTCTCTCTCTCTCTCCTTGCAAATAAATAAAATTAAAAGTTAAAAAATTTTTTTGAGTTTGGGCCAGGCATGGTGGTGCATGCCTTTAATCCCAACACTCAGGAGGCAGAGGTAGGAGGATCACTGTGAGTTCAACGCCACCCTGAGACTACATAGTGAATTCCAGGTCAGCCTGCGCTAGAGCAAGACCCTACTTCGAAAAACCAAACAAAAAATTTGGTGGGCGGGGGGCGTTGGGGTTGGAGAGATGTCTTAGTGGTTAAGGTACTTGCCTGTGAAACCTAAGGACCCAGGTTTGATTCCCCAGTACCCACGTAAACCAGATGCACAAGGTGGTGCATGTGTTTGGAGTTCATTTGCAGTGGCGGGAGACCCTGGTGTGCCCATATTCTCTATTCTCTCTCCTCTTCCTCCTCTTGCCTCTCAAATAAATAAATAAATAATATATTTTTTTAAGAACATCTGAGTTTCAGGTCAGCCTGGACTAGAGTGAGACCCTATCTCAAAACAAACAAACAGAAAATTTATGAGTTGCAGGGCCTGGTGGCTCATGCCTTTAATCCCAGCGCTTGGGGGGCAGAGGTAGGAGGATAGCTGTGGGTTCGAGACCACTCTGAGACTACATAGTGAATTCCAGGTCAGCCTGAGCTAGAGTGAGACTCTACCTCGAAAACAAACAAACAAAAAAAATCATGAGTTTGTTGCCTAGGACATGCTGGAGGCTGGCGTGTCCTGGCCACCACTTCATCTGCACCCCCACCCAAAATCCCAACACCTCTAAGAATCCTGATGACCCTTTTCACTCACAAGGAGTGCAGTGCTATACAGAGCTAGGTAGATGAGGTAACACAGGTCTCTAACTAAAGGAGGGCAGATAAGGGCCCTTTCCCACCTTGGGTTTTGGGGCTGAAAGGACTGAGGTGAGGAGGCCACCACACAGCCCTTGGGCACCACGTTCATGTCCTTGATAATGTCCTGGCAGCTGCACAGTTTCGTTCTGGACACAGGGCAGGGTGAGGTTAATGGCCAGCTGGACAGCTCAGTGATTCTAGTAATGGTCAAATTCACCACACTCATGCAAATTGTGCCCCTTCCACCTCCCCAGCTACTCTTGTAATTTGTATCTCCTACCTCAACCTTGGCATGAGACACATTCCTCCCTCCTGTGTGGCAAAGGAGGCTCCTCAGCTTGACATCTGTGAAAACTTGAAAACATCTTCCCCTTCCCTAGTGTTAAATCACTTAGTCACTTAGCAAACATTTATTGTGCCTGCTGATTAAAGCTCGCTGTGTGAAGGAGAGATACTTGGGTAAACACAAATCATTAACGTGAAATCTGAAGATGCAGGGAAGAGAACGGGACTAGCAGCCCTTATTAAAAACCTACTGTGGCCGGGTGTGGTGGCACATGCCTTTAATCCCAGCTCTTGGGAGGCAGAGGTAGGAGGTGAGTTCGAGACCACCCTGAGACTCCATAGTGAATTCCAGGTCAGCCTGGGCTAGAGTGAGATCCTACCTCGGAAAAAAAAAAAAAAAAAACCTACTATGTGCTGGTGGAAGTAGTGTGTAACAGACTCAATAAGTAAATTACATATATGTGTATGATTCAATGAAGTATTTATCATAATAGATAATATAGCCAGGCATGGTGGCACATGCCTTTAATCCCAGCTCTTGGGAGTCAGAGGTAGGAGGATCGCCATGAGTTCGAGGCCATCCTGAGACTACATATTGAATTCCAGGTCAGCCTGGGCTAGAGACAGACCCCACCTTGAAAAACAAAAGGCACCATAATAGATAACTCTTTGTGTGTGTGTGTGTGTGTGTGTGTATACACGTGTGCATGTGGGTTGACACAGGAGCTCACTATGCAGCCTCAGCTGTTCTCAAATTTATGATTCTTCAGCCTCCCAAGTGCTAGGATTATAGAGACGCAACACCAGGCCAACACATATGTGGGTTTGGGTTCATTTTGGGTTTTTTTTTAGATACTAGCCCAGGCTGTCCCAGAACTTACTAGTAAGCTAAGGCTATCCTCAGATTCTCAACAGTCCTCCAGTACACCGTTTTTGAAACTAACACAATAAAAAGAGTTAAAATAAAAATGTGGGCTTCTCTCATCCCTTTCTCCCTTTCCCATAACCAACCAGCTTTTTATATTTCTATATTCTGATAGAGGTTTTTTATTCTTTTTCTAAATTTTTATTTTATTTATCTGTGAGACAGAAAGAGGAGAGAGAGAAAGGGGGGGGGGGGAGAGGGAGAGAGAATGGGCACAACAGGGTTTCTAGCCACTCCGAATAAATTCCAGACTCATGCGCCACCTTGTGCATCTGGCTTACGTGGGTCCTGAGGAATTGTTCCTGGGTCTTTTGGCTTTACAAGCAAGTGCCTTAACACTGCTAAGCCATCTCTCCAGCTCAGGCTTTTAAAAATGTATCACACCGAAAAACAAACAAACAAAAAAAAATACCTAGGCCGGGCGTGATGGCGCACGCCTTTAATCCCAGCACTCGGGTGGCAGAGGTAGGTGGATCACCATGAGTTCAAGGCCACCCTGAGACTACATAGTGAGTTCTAAGTCAGCCTGGGTTAGAGTGAGACCCTACCTCGAAAAACCAAAAATAAATAAATAAATAAATAAAATGTATCACACACACGTGCACACGCACACACACACACTTGATTTCATTTGAGGTAGGGCCTCACTCTAGGCCATGCTGGCCTGAAATTCTAACTAAGAGCCATCCTCCTACCTCTGCCTCCCAAGTATAGGGATTAAAGGCATTATGCCACCACACTTGGCGTGGCACACATTTTTAAAAATATTTTATTTTCATCTGGCTAACATTGGTCCTGGGGAATCTAACCTGGGTCCTTTGGCCTTGCAGGCAAATGCCTTAACCCCGAAGCCATCCCTCCAGCCCAGTGGCACACATTTTTAATCCCAACACTCAGGAGGCGGATGTAGAAGGATCACCATGAATTCAAGGCCAACCTAGACTACAGTCAGGCCTAAATGAGACCCTGCTTCAAAAAACTGAAAACAGGGCTGGAGAGATGGCTTAGCGGTTAAGGTGTTTGCCTACGAAGCCTAAGGACATTATTCGAATCTCCAGGTCCCACATATAGCCTGACACAAAAGTGACACAAGCATGCAGTATCATGCGTGCACACAAGGGGTGCATGCATTTGGAGTTCATTCACAGCACCTGAAATGCCCCGGTATGCCCATTCTCTCTCTCTCTCTCTTCCTCTCTCTCTACGTCCTTCTCCCTCTCTCTGTCTCTCTTTCAAAAATAAAATTAAAATTAAAAAACACACAAACTAAGCAAAAATAAAGTATATTTGGGCTGGAGAAATGGCTTAGTGGTTAAAGCACTTGCCTGCAAAGCCCAACAACCCAGGTTCAATTCCCCAGTACCCATGTAAAGCCAGATGCACAAAAAGGTGCATGCATGTGGAGTTTGTTTGCAGTGGCTGGAGGCCCCAGCACACCCATTCTCTCTGTCTGTCTCTCTTCTCTCTATCTCTTTGTCTGCTTGCAAATAAAATAAAAATTTGAAAAGTGTATTTATCAAGCTGCAAGGGAGCTGAAACCCTACTCCCTATTAACTAGCTGCCGGGATGCTGGAAAGAACTATTTGACAAAGAGCCTTTGGGAAGAGAAAAGTTATCTACGATCTTGACCAGCACTGGCCAGCCAGATGAAATTTACCAACTGGTGCAATAGTGGCATGTCTGTTTTGGGGTAAATCAATTGCTCTCTGATTAGACTTGAGGCCCACTCCACTGGAGGGAATTCATTCTTGGTATTAAAAACCTAGTCAAAAGCTGGGTTGGAGAGATGGCTTAGCAGTTAAGGTACTTACCTGCAAAGCCTAAGGACTCATGTTTGACTCTCCTGGTCCCACATAAGCCAGATGCCCTGTGTCGAAAGCACACAAGGTTGCACATGCGTACAAGGGGGCACATGTGTCTGGAGTTCGATTACAGTGGCTGGAGGCCCTGGCGTACCAATTGTCTCCCTCTTTTCCCCTCCCCCCTCATATATATACCTATTCTTTTTCTCTCTCTCTCCCTCCCTCTCTCTCTTTTTCTCCAAAATATATATATATAAAGGCTGGTTTGTTAGTCTTGCCTCAAAAACAACAACAAAAAAAAAAAAAATAGGGCTGGAGAGATGGCTTAGTGGTTAAGGCACATGCCTACAAAGACTAAGGACCCAGGTTTGATTCCATGTCCCACGTAAGCCAGATGCACATGGTAGTACACGCATCTGGAGTTCATTTGCAGTGGCTAGAGGCCCTGGTGTGCCCATTTTCACTCTCCCTTTGTCTCTCTCCCTTTTTCTCTGTCTCTAATAAATAAATAAAAATAAATCCAAAAAAATATTTTAAAAAACATAAGAGAAACTAGGCTGGAGAGATGGCTTAGCAGTTAAAGCACTTGCTGGCGAAGCCAAAGGACCCAGGTTTGATTCCGCAGTACCCACGTAAAGCCAGATGCACAAAGTCGCACATGCGTCTAGGAGTTTGTTGGCAGTAGCTGGAGGCCCTCGTGTATCCATTCTCTCTCTCTCTCTCTCTCTCTCTCTCTCTCTTTCTCTGTCTTAAATAAATAAATAAATAAACCTTTTTCTTTTTGGTTTGTTGAAGTAGGGTTTCACCCTAGCCTAGGCTGACCTGGAATTCATTACGTACTCTCAGGATGGCCTCAAAGTCATGGCGATCCTCCTACCTCTGCCTCCCAAATGCTCGGATTAAAGGCGTGTACCACACCAGGCTGAAATTTTTTCTTTTTCTTTTTTTTTTTTCCGAGGCAGGGTCTCACTCTAGCCCAGGCTGACCTGGAATTCACTATGGAGTCTCAGGGTGGCCTCAAACTCACAACAATCCTCCTACCTCTGCCTCCCAAGTGCTGGGATTAAAGGCATGTGCCATCATGCCTGGGAAAAAAATATTTTTTTTAAATAGAAGAGAGGACTGGAGGGATGTCTTAGTGGTTAAGACACTTGCCTGTGAAGCCTAAGGACCCATGTTCTACTTTCCAGGTTCCATGTAAGCCAAACACACAAAGTGATCCAAGCACACGAGCTTGCACATGCTCACAAGGTGGTACATGTGTCTGGAGTTCGATTGTAGTGGCTTGAGGCCCTGGTGTGCCAATTCTCTCTCCCTCCCTCCCTCTCTCTCTCTCTTTCACAAAAAGAAAAGGCCAGTCTGTTGGGCCTGCCTCAAACAAACAAACAAACAAACAAAAAAACCAGAAAACAGTCTATGGACTGGAGAGATAGCTTAACAATTAAGACACTTGTTTGCAAAGCCAAAGGACCCAGGTTCCATTCCCCAGTACTCATGTAAAGCCAGATGCACAAGGCACATGCTTCTGGAGTTTGTTTGCAGTGGCTAGAGGCCCTGGCATGCCCATTCTCTCCCTCTCTTATCTTCCTCTCTCCCTCTTTCTCTCTCTCAAATAAATAAATAAAAATTGAAAAAAAATAGAACAGAAGTCTGGGTGTGGTGGTGCATGTCTTTAATCCCAGCACTTGGGAGGCAGAGGTCAGAGGATCTCTGTAAGTTTGAGGCCACCCTGAGGCTACATAGTGAATTCCAGGTCAGCCTGGGCTAGAGTGAGACCCTACCTCGGAAAAAAAAATAAGTGTGGGGGGGGGACTGGAGAGATGGCTTAGTGATTAAGGCACTTGCCTGTGAAGTTTAAGGACCCAGGTTTGATTCCCCAGGACCCATGTAAGCCAGATGCACAAGTGGTACATATGTCTGGAGTTCCTTTGCAGTGACTAGAGGCCCTGGCATGCCTATTCTCTCTCCCTCCCTCCCTCCCTCCCTCTCCCTCTCTCTCTCTCTCTTTCTCTCTAAAATAGATACATAAGTAAAAATAGCTAATCTGGAATTCACTATGTAGTCTCAGGGTGGTCTTGAAGATATTTATTTATTTATTTTTGTTTTATTTTTTGAGGTAGGGTCTCACTCTAGCCCAGGTTGACCTGGATGGAATGCACTATGTATTCTCTGGGTGGCCTTGAACTCACAGCGATCCTTCTACCTCTGCCTCCTGAGTGCTGGGATAAAAGGCGTGCGCCACCACGGCCCAGCTCAGAAATTTATTTTTGAATAATTTAAAAACATACAGATATTGAGATTAACAAAACATCCATTCCATTCATGCAAAAGCATTAGAAGTTTAAAGCCATTATGGAGGGTCCTGGTTCAAATACAGGAGGTGACTATACTACCGTGAGGAAATCTTGTGAGTTTATTTATATTTATAAAGATTTTCGGACTGAAAAGGTTGTACCCACTGCCCTAGCCACACACCAACAGTCGACCGACCATGAGCGAAGCGAGCAGGTTTAAAAGTGACTGATGTTCGTGGTCCCAGTCTCCCACCTCAGGGCCCCCCAGATGCCTCGAGCCCGCCCTGATTGGCATCAGCTGTCCACCCAGGACAGACGCTCGTGCCCACCTTTCTGCTCTGCTGGGCTCTGAGCTGCACCTCAGCGGGCAAGATGTCCCTGATGTGTGGCAGCTGCTGGGGGGTATTTTCATCTTAACATTTAACTGACATACAGGCTGAAAGCAGTGTGTTCTCGTGATGATGTCAGCATTGGTTAGGAAGGGAAGCCTTTTGGGAGCCCTGATACCTCTCCCCTCTGATCCTAGGACCCGCGTCTCGCCTGTATCTCGCCGGGACCACACTGGCCTCTGCAGCCTTCGCTCTGGGTCCCCGTCTTGCGGAGGTGGCCGCGCCCGCGCTATCCGCGCCATCACCACTAGAGGGAGCCGCGAGCAGCTCACGCACGGCTCTTGATGGCCTCTTCCTGCAAGTCCTGGCCCTCCACCCTCCTTTCATAGGCTAAGAGGCTCAGGCAAATAAATAAATAAATAAATAAATAAATAAATAAATAAATAAATAAATAAATAAATAAATAAATAAATAAATAAATAAATAAATAAATAAATAAATAAATAAATAAATAACAGGGCGTGGTGGCTCACGCCTTTAATCTCAGCACTTGGGAGGCAGAGGTAGGAGGATCGTCATGAGTTCAAGGCCACTCTGAGATTACATAGTGAATTCCAGGTCAGCCTGGGCAAGAGAGATCCTACATCAAAAATAAATAAATAAATTAATTAATTAATTAAGATCCCACTTGTTGCCGGGTGTGGTGGCGCACGCCTTTAATCCCAGCACTCGGGAGGCAGAGGTAGGAGGATCGCCATGAGTTCAAGGCCACCCTGAGACTACCTAGTTAATTCCAGGTCAGCCTGGACCAGAGTGAGACCCTACCTCGAAAAACCAAAAAAAGAAAAAATAATAATAAAATCCCACTCGTCCTATGGTCTGAGCTTTGCAGAGCACCCAGCATCGAAAGCCCTCCTCCTGTCCTCCCCGTCCAGCCCTCCCCCTGTGTAAACCCAGCCATGCTGTGGCCCCCATTTTTCCAATTAGGACACAAAGAAGATAACAAACCTATCTATGGTCACTCACCTGACAAAGCTAGAAATCCTGGGGAACCGGCTCTGGGTCTCCCTGCCTCGGAAGATCTCAAGTATCCTCACTGTAGCCTTCTGTCGTGGGGAAATCGAGGCACAAGGCAATGCTTGAGCACAGTGTGTGGGTGGTCCCATCTGTTAAGGGTGAGCAGAAGACTAAGCTTGGGAGGCCATTCCCATGACAGATGACCATAGCAGGAAAGCCTTCGTGGGGGTGGGGGGACAGAAGGTGCCAGTCTGCTCCCAAGAGGGAGCTGCTAGTGACTTTCCCAGCCCGTGGGTGACAGCTGCATCCTTGGGTAGAAGGATAGAGACTCCACAAGATAATAACTTTCACTCATAGCCTGGGGGCTAATCCCATTACTCTGCATGGACCCTCCGGGACCACCCTCCCGAGTTCCCCTCTTAATCATTTGCCTCCCTTTGGGAATGGTCCAAGGCCCTCCTCACCATCCTCTGCCAGCCAGGACAAATGCAGACCCCTAAGTCTCTGTCACACCACCTGCGGGTCCCAAAAATAGGGCGGCTGAATGTCCAATCTCCTTCACCTCCCCTTCAGCCCAGTCTGAACCCAGTCTGGAAGTCCCCAAAGCATCTTCCTAAAGTGGCTTTTCCTCTGGGTCCCCGGGGTTATAAACCTGTTCTCCCCACTGCCCACCGTGCTGGAACCTGGGGCCTCACAGGCGCTGGGCAAGCATTGCCCCCTGTCCCTTCCTCAGTGGTATCCAAGGCTTCTGTTTTAGATCCTGCTCTGGAGATTGTGGAGACAGCTTGGATCCACGGTAAACCCAGGACAGTGACACCTCTTTCATAGATCTCTTGTGGAGAGACAGGAGAATGAATATCAAGGGCTTAGCCCAGACTTTGCAGCACAGTGACCCTCACGGTGTTAAGTGCCAATGTGATTACCAGTGGTATGGACAGCTGACTTCACGCAGGCCAAAGGAAGCTCCCTGGCCTGAAGCACAGGTGAGAGGGGTGATTTGGAATTGATATTCACAGTCCTCATAAGAGTATGAGAGTCTCCCTGGCCTTACATTAAGTTCATCAGTATGGGGACCTGATCTACACACCCTTACAAGGTATGTCTTCTCATTACACCCGGGCTGCACACATGGAGGCTAAGGTTAATCGTTGGTGCAGCTGAGAGCAAACACAGATCAACTCTAGAATTCTCCAGGGCATTCTCTTGTCTTTCAGAATCCACTTCATATATATATATATATATATATACATATATATATATATATATATAATTTATTTATTTATTTGTAAATATAAAGAGAGAGAGGATGAGAGAGAGAGTGGGGGGGGTGGGCACGTCAGGGTCTCTTGCCATTACCTATGAACTCCAGATTCATTTGCTGCGTGCATACTGGGGAATTGAGCCGGGGAGTCAAGGCTTTGCCAGCAAGTACGTTTAACTACTAAGCCATCTCTCCAGCCCTCAGAAATCACTTCTAAAAAAGGAAAGCTGAGGCCCTAAAAAAATTACCCCCTAATAAATAAATTAAAATTAAAATTAAAAAAACTACCCCCTAAAGTAATATGCTCCCCATTTTCCAGAGGTGTTTCATGTGATGCTGGAGTTCTGGGGTCCTTTGGTAGGTTCCAAGCCCCAGCATGGCCAGCCCGGACACAGTGCTATCCCCTCCCCAGCCCGGACACACGAAGGGCTCCTTTGGCTCTGGGCCTCCCTCTCCCCCACCTTCTGCTGCTCCTCATTTACATAAATTATCTCTTCCCAATTATCCATCCAGCTGTCTCAACGATGATCTGTGAATGAATTAAAAACGGAATATAATTTAATAATGGCTGATTAGAAGGAGATTAGTTGTTATATAAAAGGGGAAAGCCAAGAGCCAGCTAGTTGCCCTTAATCTGAGCCAATACCATCGTTATTCAGGAAAGCTGCCGTGGCCACCGGCGGGCAAAGCAGCCATGGGGGACTGGACAGGAGGAACTTGAGAGTGGGGGGCAGACCACCCCAGAGATGGAAGCCTGAGGGTTGAATCCCAACACAGATGTGGGTTTGGACTGCTTCTATGACTTCCAGCTGGTTTCAGTAGTGTCTGGGGTCAGGTCCTGCTCTTAATTCTAGGCACCTTGGAATCAAACCATTGGGTTTTCCCAAGGCAGCCACTGTGCCCACCAGAAGAGCCCCCTACCAGGCCCCTGGTCAGTCTAGGATACAGGCCTCAGAAACCCGTGGCTCCTACTTTCTGCATCGGGCTTTACACAGGGACTGGAGAAATGGACCTGGGTTGGCAGGCTTTTGCAACTGAGTCATTTCCCCAGCCCACAGGAACCTGGGGCTCCCAGAACACACAGGAGTTGGGAACATAGGCCTCTTTTCAAGGGAATATGCCTCTCTGGGGTAGGTGGTCAGAGAAAGAATTGGGTGGGTTAGCCTAGGAAGGCTGCAAGGAAGTGGGACTGGAGGAATGGAGGGTACAGGAATTTCCCACTCATCTGTTTTTTTCTTTTTCTTTCAGGTAGGGTCTCGCTCTAGCTCAAGCAGACATGGAATTCACTATGTAGTCTCAGGGTGGCTTCAAACTCACAGACACACCACGCCCAGCCTCATTCATCATTTCCATCTCAGCTCAGGGGAATCTCCTCCAGGAAGCCTGGCCTGATTTCCCCAACTTCAGGGTCTCCCCAAGTCTCTCACAATGCTCTCTGCACTTTCTCCATCAGCGTACTTGGGCATGTCTGCTTGGGAGGACTTCTGGCCCTCACACTGAGCTCCGTGAGGAAGAGGAAGTGGCTTGGTCGGCTCTGCATCCCCAGTGCCGAGCACATCATGCTACAAAGACACCAAAGTACCTTCCATGGTTGCCCTCTTGGAGGTTAAGCCCTCCTCCCTGTACTCCCCAGAACGCTGTGCAGAGCCCTTCATCTCTGTCTAGCCTAGATCCAGACGAGTGGGTGACAGCAGGTATGGTAGGAGGATCGCCATGAGTTCGAGGGCACCCTGCAACTACATAGTGAATTCCTGGTCAGCCTGGGCTACCGCAGGACAATACCTGCAGAAACAAAAACAAGAACAAAAGCAAAAACAGAGCCAAGCGCACGCCTTTAATCCCAGCACTCAGGAGGCAGAGGTAGGAGGATTGCTGTGAATTTGAGGCCACCCTGAGAATACAGAGTGAATCCCAGCTCAGCCTGGGCTGCAACAAAACCCTACCTCAAAAAAAAAAAAAAAAAGTGATTTCTCTAGTGCGAGAGGTTACGAAGACAGGTCAGAGTCAGAGTCATATTGTCCAGGTCCTCTGCTAACTACTGTGTGACCTAGGGCACTTGGCTCATGGCTCTGTGCCTCAGTTTGCTCCTTGGTGAAGATGTTTATAATATCAGCAGTCCCTACCTCAGAGGTGTTCCTAAGGGTTAGACAAGAGAGTGGAGCGAAAGCTCAGTACTGCAAGGTGCTGAGTGGGTACTCAGTCAGCACTGCGCTTTCCTTGTCATTGTCACACTTCGCCCAGCCCTGGCCTGTTCTGCTCAGAAGTCAGGGAACGGCTTCTCCTCAGTGTGGATGTTGCTGGTGCCGGATCAATGGACGGTCCCACATGAGGCTCTCTCAACGGTCCTAGCTGCCACTTTCGCACCAAAGGTCCCAAAAGGAGCAGGACCAGCATGGTTCATCCAATGCCATCCCACCCTGGAGAGGGCTACCGTGCATAGGGTTGTGACCCGGATCTGAGCGGCGTGATCTGAGCGGCGTGTCCCGCGAGGATGGCGTCAGAGGACATCTGCTGGGCAGGAGCACACAGAGGAATCAAGGAGCAGGTCACCGGAGGAAAAGGAAGGCCCAAAGATCCCTCTGCAGTTGCTGGTTAACTCAAGCAAATGGGCCTACCATGAGTCAGAGGGCAAGGGAAATGGTCTGCAGATCTGGAGGCTGGGAAGGAACGGGGTGGACACCGGGGAGGCTGATCTTCCCCTGATAGGCGGAGTGATGGAGAGTATGATGCACAGTGCTTGCTGGTTAGCTCACAATTTCCCCAAATTTTCCTTGTCAGGAAAATCTGTTTGTTTTTTTTTTTTTTTTTAGATAGGAGATTAGCCTCAAACTGACTATGTAGCTGAGGATGATCTTAAACGTCTTCACATATATCATTTATTTGAGACAGAAGCAGATGGAGTGATATGGGTGTGCCAGGACCTCTTGCCAATGCAAATGAACTCCAGAGGCATGCACCACTTTGTGCATCTGGCTTCATGTGAGTACTGGGGGAATCGATCCTGGGCCATCAGGGTTTGCAAGCAAGTGCCTTTAAATGCTGAGCCATCTCTCCAGCCCCCACCTTGAACTTCTGATCCTCCTGTTTCCACCTCCCAGTTTATGCAGTGCTGGGGATCAAACCTAGGGCCTCATGCATGCTAGGAAGCAGTACATCAACTGATTCACATCCCTAGCCTCATCTGGCCTGAAAAATATTAATTTATGTTCAAGGGGCCTGAGAACCTATATCTAGTCATCATTCGGTATCTTTGAGGAATTGGTTTCAGGATACCCTTCCACATCAAAATCGAACCCTTTATATAAAATGGCATACTGGGTCTGGAGAGATGGCTTAGCACTTGAGGTGCTTGCCTGCGAAGGCTAAGGGCCCATGCTCGACTCTCCAGGTCCCACGTAAGCCGGTCGCAAGGTGATACAGTGCACAAGGTGGTACACGCATCTAGCGTTTGATTACAGCGGCCAGAGGCCCTGGCGTGCCAATTCTCACTCCCACTCTTGCTCTTTTGCATAAAAAAGGAAATCAAAAAATAAAATGGCATAGTATTTGCCTATAATTTATGCATAGCCTTTAGCTCCTTTCTAGATTACTTAACTAATACAATGTAAATGCCACGTGCAGTTGCTACATGGTATGATTAAGTGACAAGAAAAAAACCTGTACATGTTCAATCAATACCGATGCAATTTTTTTCTGAATGTTTCTATCTATCCGTGCTTGGTTGAGTTTGTGAATGCAGAATCCACGGGTAAAGAAGGCCCACACGTTTGACAGAAGTCCTAGGTCAGTTTCCTGAAGGGAAAGTTTCTACCTCAACCCTAAAGCCTGAGAGCTGCGTACTTTCCAGAAAATAGGGCCTGATTTACAACTCTCTCCTTCCACAACCTCTGACACGACACGGGTCATCATGCTCCTACCCAGCCCGGCCTCAGCCTGGTCCCCACGGAGGCCAGAGCACACCAGTCCATATTGCAACAGGGGGGGAGCCTTCCCAGGCCAGCCTAGGCTGTGGGATAATTTGATATTCAAATCCTGGCAAAGACCTGCTTCAAATTGCTACAAATTAAGCTGATTTTGGCCCTCAGAATGAGGGATTTGCTCCTGTAGATCAGCCTCCCCAGGACTTGATGAGGTCAGGATTAGGGAGGGAGGGCCGAGGGAAAGAGCCCAAGGCAGTGAGGCTGGAGGTCTGGGGCGTTGAAGGGAGGGGGCAGCCCAGACCTTGTTGTTCGAGAAGAATCCCAAGGTCTCAAAAATCAGCTCTACCCAGGGACAGCAGGCAGAACCTGTTCGGGACTATCCCCCCCCAAGAAAGCTAGCCCCCATTCTGTTCACAAGGCAGTGTGTGGTCCTCATCAAATCCATCCAAGCCCCTTGAGCCAGGGCAGAACTGAGCACCCCGTTCCACTGATAAGGAAATGGAGGCTCTGGAAGAGAAGAGGCTCCACTGGTCGAAGACAATCTGGACACGGCCACAGGTCACCAACTTCTGCTGTGACCTTGAGCCAGGGATCTCTCTGAGTCTCCATGTAAGGGTTATTGGCAGTGCATACCCAAGTGGCAGGCAGACCAGTAACTCCAGCGACACAGGCAGTATTCTAGACACAGCCTGAAGCTTAAAGTCAGCGAACAGGGACCAGAACCTGCGACTCCCCAGGCCTTGCTCAGTAAAGCAGCCAGTTCCCTGTCTTCCCTTGACTCTACTCCTTCCTGGCAGAGTCTCCCCACCCCTCCAGAGGCAGAGCCTCATTTCCATCTGCTTGATCAGGGCCCGTACTGTATATTGCAGCAATTTCGAATTGCACCATTAAAGATTTTATGCTGGAGACGTTAAAATTAAAAAGATCTATGTGCAAAGAGTCACAACGAATTTAATCAACTTGATTTAATAGAAAACAGCAAATGGAATTTATGATGTTCCAAAAGACAAGGGGATTTTTTTTTTCCAACGAAGAATAATAAAAAGCACTTTGTGGAAAACAGAAAGTGGAGTGGGGGGGGGGCTCCCCATCTGAGAGTTTATCAGAACCTAATCCGTAGCGAACAACCCTAGTCGGGGCTGTTTGCCGCTAATCCCAGCTGCCATTAAAATATTAAAGATAAATCTAATCGTCTCTTTATCCAAAATAAGCGACTTTTGTGTGGGGAGTAAACGTCTAACCCTTTGGGAGGAGAATTAGTCCTAATGCATCAAATGGAATTCGGTCCAGGCTGGGGCAAAATAGGGTTTAGAGGCAAATGAGACGGTAATAGAAATAAAACCCAGAATAACAAATTAAAAACCCTCATTTACACGAATTAAAACGGCTCACAAAAGGGCTGGAAGC
The DNA here is from genome assembly GCF_020740685.1 of Jaculus jaculus. Lineage (NCBI taxonomy): Eukaryota > Metazoa > Chordata > Mammalia > Rodentia > Dipodidae > Jaculus > Jaculus jaculus. The sequence goes on along the minus strand of NC_059108.1, from coordinate 143,798,777 downwards.
CCAGCCGGGCCCTCCTCAGCCCCCAGGGCCCTCCCGCTGCCCCACCCGTCTAACCACCCAGTTCATTGTCATCCAGGTTCAAATCCCGCCCCCTAGGCCCCGCCCCCCTCCAGGAACCCACAGCATGACCTCATCCCGCCCACCTTAGCCTCCCCCGAGCGCTTCTAGATAGGAGGAGGGGACGTGCCCGGTCCAGGCTGGATTCCTGGTGCTTTGAGGGAAGCTCCGGACCCACCCATATTGCCAGTGTGAGCTTTGGAGTCAAACAGTATTCCTGACCTGCTGTGTCCCTCACTTCATAAGGCCCTGGTTTGGTTTGGCTTTGTCATTATTTTTTGGGGGGGGGTGTGTGGAGCATGGTTCAAGGTAAGGTCACATTCTAGCTTAGGCTGACCTGGAATTCACTATGGAGTCTCAGAGTGGCCTCGAACTCATGGCGATCCTCCTACCTCTGCCTCCCTAGTGCTGGAAATAAAGGCGTGCGCCACCACGCCTGGCGCTGTTTGCCTTTTTTTTTTTCTTTCTTATTTTGTTTTTTGAGGTAGGGTCTCACTCTAGCCCAGGCTGACCTGAAATTCACTATGTAGTCTCAGAGTGGCCTCGAACTCACGGCGATCCTCCTACCTCAGCCTCCCTAGTGCTGGTCTAAAGGCGTGCGCTACCACACTAGGCTTGTCTTTTTATTATTATTTTATTTTTGAGACAGAATCTCACTATATGGCCCAGGCTGGCCTCAAATTCATGATCCTCCTGCCTCAGCTTCCTGAGTCCTGAGATTATAGGCATATGCCACCACCGTGCCTGGCATAGGGCTAGTTTCTTAAATTCTTGGAGCCCTTGCTGACTTGGGGAAAATAAGGACTCATACTAGCCCAGTCCTCACACAGCCCTGTACCCAGCCTCGACAGCGGCCCCCGCCCCTCCACTGAACTCCACACGGCAACCACGTGTGGGAAGCCCCAGCATGGGCTTGGTCCGTGGTGACCTCTTGCCGTCTCTCGTTTGTGGCACTCATCATCATTTCCCAACTGAGCCGGGTGTGGTGGCGCAC